>NW_004567143.1:2573298-2627503 GCF_000260355.1 Condylura cristata
GGAGGGGGGGAAGGTCCGGGGGAGGGAAGAGTGGCTGAGAGGTCTTGAAAGACGAAGACGACAAGTTGTCCATTTAATTGACAATATTGAAGTTCTAGTGGCCTAAGTGTGAATTGTTTTTTTGAAGTTCCGGGAGTTGAAACGAGCCTGACCTGGGCTATGGCGTGTGTGAGAGTTTAGGAGATCAAGTTGGCTAGGCTAAAGCGACGTTTCCAAATTAAACATGGTACCAGATGATGGAATAAGCAACAGACAGTTAATTTGTGTTGAGATA
Source organism: Condylura cristata (assembly GCF_000260355.1). Lineage (NCBI taxonomy): Eukaryota > Metazoa > Chordata > Mammalia > Eulipotyphla > Talpidae > Condylura > Condylura cristata. The sequence goes on from NW_004567143.1 coordinate 2,573,573, forward strand.
ATTTTGATTTTGGAATCAGAGCAGTTGATTAAATTAAATGTTTTATTAGTGCTTAGCATTCGACAATTTAGCAACTATTTCATTCAACAGAATTCATTTCCTTCTCTTCACCCTGGGTGAAGAACCTGAGATATGATCTTAAAAATGTTAATGTCAGTACCCCAAAACCAACATGTTTCTCTGAAAATGGTTCTGCTTCTCTTCTTTTGTTGCTGGAGATTTCTGTCTGCTCTTCTAATGATTACCCACCTGGTATTCTTGGGTAGTCTACTTGGCTGATCATCTCTGAGTTTAAATAGGAAAGTAATCACATGCCATTTTCCCTTTAAAGATAATATGTATCATTTGGAACCAAGGAATCTTTGCTGTGTCTCCCTGTGTAGGCACAGGACACCACCTTTTTCCTCAGAAATGCCTTTGGCGTTTACCTGCTTGGCCATGGACTTAACAGAAATATCAGCGGCAGTCCATGCACTGATTAGCATTTTTTCCCATTTGTAATTAAATACCCCTACTAGATGTAGAAAATTTGCTTTTTAGCTGCCTTATTTCCAGATATTGATGGCATCTTTTTTTTAAGTAGAGTAATATAAATACCCACTCTGCTCCCCAACTGCTGGCTCTGCTCCCCAACTGTCTCTGGTGAACCCTCTCACCCCCTGCACCTCAAAACCCCAGTTCTTCTACTCACCCCTGGCCCAAACCCCAGTTCTTCTACTCAAGGATACAAAACAAAAACAAAAACCCTCATCAACAACACATACGCTAAAAACAGAACATTCGAGATCATTTCAGCTCTGTGTTTAGAAGGACTGGACCTCTCACCCCTCTCTGGTGGGCGTGCAGTGCTCAGGGCCAGCCCTCAGTGGGGACCTGCAGCAACCTGCTCATTTTGGGGGGCCTCTGACAGGACCTTGCTTTCCTTCCAGTAGTCCTTCTGGTTTAGACATTTTTTTTTTTAAGATTTATTTATTTGTGCATACAGAACTGGGGTACAGGCCAGAGGCTCAGGGGCAGCGAGAGGCTTCACCAGAGACAGAGTGGGGAGCAGAACAGGCAGATCGACGAAGCACACTGCTGAGGGGAGCAGCGGGCGGGCCAGGAGAGGTCTACCGCGCCATGTGGTCACCTCCGGGGCAGGTGGGAATCGAACTCATGCGGAAGTGGCTTTAGCTTCTCAGTGCTGTGCTTTAACCCGCTGCGCCACCAGGGAGGGCCCTGGTTTAGACATTTTAATTGAATTACTCAGAAAACATTTCATCTAGCTTTCTGAAATAAAACCACTTTCAATTTGAGAAGAGTATTTACTAAAATAAATGTTCATTGTTTTCCAACTTAGTCTATTATTTCTTTAGCTCAGATTTTAATCTGTCTTTCTTTTTTAATAAAGCAGCATAATTGTTTTAAAAGATTAATTTCTCTCCTTTGTTCCCTGATGAAGGAAACCTGTATTTTCCTCTTTGGTTTTTATAAAGACAAGTGGCCTTGATTCCTTTCCCTGTGGTGTTTGAAGAAAGCAAATGCAATTGTGATTAACTGTAGAGGCTTATTTATTTGTTTTTTTTTTTTTTAATTTGCACAGTTTGTTTGGTGAATACAAAGGATGGGCCGATGATTACTTCCTGCTAACTTCACAAAGGGAGGAGACTCAGAGCAACAGTGGTGGTGATGGCCAATTATTTATTCTTAGGTTGAAGCAAAACCCCATATTTCCCGAAACATAACTACCAGTAGAACAGTTTCCCCTCTGAATCCTTTCTGAACCATATATAGTGCTGTAAATCAATGTTACTGTAATAAAAAATTTATAAAACATAATTAGCTGACACTTACTCTCCATTCTTCTGTCATTCTTGTCAATGGATCCAACGCCTCTGTCTTCAGTTTCTGCTTGGTCGCTGGCCAGCCAGGCGTGCCCCTGTGTTGTGGGGAGTGCAGAGTCCCTCACAGCCCAGGAGGTTCAATTCCCAGCCCTTCCAGACACTTCCCAATGGTCTCGGGCAAGTTGCTTAGCCTCCCTGTACCTCTGTCTCTCACCTGTAAAGTGGGAATAATAATAATTGTACCTACAAGGACTTGATAAATGAATATTTGTAAATGTCCTGGATATTTAATAAATAGGATGCAGTATGTACAATTAAAATGTGACTGCCTTGTATTTTGGTTTGAGATAGGCACTGATAGAATCCTGTCGTTTTATTCACGCATTAATATCACCCTCCTCAAACTCAGGTTTCTCTACCCTCCAAAAGCCAACAGGCACTGGGCCTCTTGTCCTGGCATCTGGTATACCTTTCTGCCGTTGTTTATATAGTGTTAAACGTGTGAGTTACACATGTAGGTAAAGCCACACATATTTTCTCATCAGTGCAGAGAGAACAGATGATGATGTATCTAGGATTTCACCTCTCTTATAAATATACTTTTAGGAAAGCATTTGTAAGTAAAACAGAACTGCCAGTAGCGATTTCATCTACCAAGGCACTGGCAGTTGACTTTCTGTGAAAGGGTTAAGCATGTTGCTGTGTCAAATATTCACTTACTCATTAATTAAAGTAGAACAAATTCAATATTTTTTTATTCAGCAGATTAACCAAAACCCACCATGTTTGCAATTTATATTCATCCTGTAAACCGATATGCATTAAACATTTCCATCTGGAGTCGCGATGATTGTTTTTCTCCCATCTCATGCTTGATAAGCTGTTACTGATTAAACAGGGAATTCTGAAGCTGTGGAAAACACAGATTTTTTAAAGCTCTATCACCTTGGTGTTCTTTACTTCTTCACATATCTTGCTTCATGTCTGCAGGTTTTATTTTGGCTGAAATTCAGGTGAAGCTATCGGTCCCTTGGCCATGGTAGTTTCAAGCAAACAATTGTATAAATTATCCATATCCCCTTCATTTTTCTTTCATTTAAAAAGTGAGCTTCTCTCTACTCTAATTTGTAATGTAGGTTTTTTTTTTTTTTCTTCTCTGTTTTACTTGGCTTGGTGCTAAACCTTAATTTACTCTGTATGAAAACATAACCAGATATTTTGATGTGTAAAATTTCTAAGCATGGTTTTTAAGACTTCACATGTTTAAACTCATTTAATCCTCAGTAGGCTGGGAAGTAGATGTTATTGTCCCCAATTAGTAGTTGAGGAAGGAGACCCCAGGGAGACTGAGGAGCATGTCAAGGCTAAACAGCTGAAAGGAGCAGAGCTACCCTGAGTTCAGACTCCCCACCCCAGGTCTTGGCTTCCAGCCACCACAACTTGGATCTGAGTCTTCATCCCTCGAGCAGTAGAACACGAACAGTGAAAGACTAACAGTTGAGAGAACACAGCCGGACTATGACTTTGTCCAGTGCACCCTGACATGGGCACTACCTGAGAAGCCATTTAATGGGACCAAGAAATGGGCGTTTGCATATGTGACATTAATCATGAAAATAATGGCAACATCAAACACACAGCAATTACGTAGTTTCTTCTTTCTGAGACTTGCCCTCCTTTATACATTCACTACAGTGTCTGTAACCCCTGCTGATTAACCTCAAGTGCTGTTGCCACCTGATTACACCTTGCAAACCAGAGCTTGTCTAACGTTCCAGTGTTAGTAAGCAGTAAAATCAAATTCTGGTCCATTTTCCCACCCGTATGGTATATTTGCTTTTAATTGGTTTCTTGGAATACCTTACCTGAGATAAAGTCTCCTGGATGTAATTTCTTCCATTATCACCTGACCTCTACTGATCTGAAGCTGACTGATATCATAGTAAATAGACCTCTCCCTGGCCTCCTGGGTTTGCATTCTTCACATAGATACCTAGGAGCAAGTTTGCAGGATCATGTAGTAGATCTAAATTTTAATGTTTTTGAGGCATTCATATTCTTCTTCATGGGGGCTGGGCCAGACTACATTCCCCAACAGTGTATAAGGGTCCCCTTGCCAACACTTTTTTCTATGATAGATAGATATCCTTGCCTACACCTGGTTCTATGATAGATAGATACATAGATACATAGATACATAGATACACACACACCATATATATGCATATATGCTGCTCACTGGTGTGAGGTGTGCTTTCACTGTGCTCCTGTCTTAAATTTTCCTGACAACTGATGGTGAACATATTTTCACATGACTGTTGGCCATCTTCATGTCTTTATTAGAGAAGTGTCTTTCAGATCTTCTCCCCATTTTTGTGAAGTCATATAGCTCTTGTCATATGTATTTTCTGCATCTATTGATAGGATCAATATATGATTTTTATTTTGGCTTTTGTTAATGTGTTGAGCTACATTAATTGGTTTGTAAATGTTTATCCATCTTTGAGTCTCTGGAATAAGTTCCACTTGCCACAGTGCTTGCTCCTTTAAATGTATTATTGAATTTGGTTTGCTTTTTTGAGAATTCTTGCATGTATGTTTATCAGAGGTAGTTAGCTCTAGTTTTCTTTTTTCTTATATCCTGCTTTTTGTATTAGGGAAATGTTTGCTTCATGAAATATATTTTGAAACATCCCCTTCAATCATTTGGAAGATATTGAAAAAGGTAGTTTAAAGTTTGTTTTGGAAGGTTTGTTAGAACTCACTAGTGAAACTACCTGGTATTGGGCTTTTGTTTGGGGTAGACTTTTGATTAAAGTTTCATTGTTCTTGTTTGTAATTTGTCTATTCACATTTTCTGTTTCTTAATTCAACCTTGGTGGTTATATAAATCTGGGATTTTTTTCCATTCTCTATATTATCTGCTCATTGGCATAAATATGTCTGCATTAGTCTCTTAAGATCCTCTGTAGTATCTTCCTTTATTTCTGACTCTACTTATGAGTGTTTTCACTCTTTTTTTTTCCTTAGTGAGCCTATGTAGAGGTTTATCTTTTTAATGAACCTGTTCTTGATTTCAACGATCTTTATATTACCTGATTTCTAGTATTGATGTATTTTCTTTTTTGAATTTTTTAAAAGATTTATTTATTTATGCATATAGAACTGGGGTACAGGCCACAGGTGCACGAGCGGTGAGAGGCTTCACCAAAGACAGAGTAGGGGGTAGAGCAGGCCAACTGATGAAGCACACTGCTGAGGGGAGCAGCGGGCGGGTCAGGAGAGGTCTGCCGCGCCACGTGAGTCAGCTCTGGGGCAGGGATCGAACTCATGCTGAAATGGTTTTAGCTCGTTAGTGCTGTGCTTTAACCTGCTGTGCCACCTGGGAGGGCCCTCTTTTTTGAATTTCTTAAAGTATAAAGGTTAAATTGTTTAACATAGTTCTTATTTCTTGACTTAGGCCTGTGTTATTATAAACTTCCCTTTTTTGCTGCATCTTACCTTACTTCTTCATTTCATTTTTCTCTCCAGGTATTTTAAGAATGTCTCCTGTGATTTCCTCCTTAACCAATAGTTATTAAGTAGAATGTGGTCTCATCACCACATATTTGAGGTTTTTCCCACTTTGTTTCTGTGGTTTATTCCTAGTTGAGCCCATTGAAATCAGAGAAGAAACATGCATGGTTTCACTCTTCATTAATCTATTTACAGTTATTTTGTGACTCTGATGTGGTCTATCCTTGAGAATGTTCCATGTGCTCTTGAGGAGAAAGTGTACTCAACTTGTTTGGAGTACAAAGACTTAAACATGTCTTGAAAGCCCATCTGTTCTTTTTCCTCACCTAAGGCTGTCCTTGTTGACTCTTTTGTATAGTTGATCTGTCCACTGCTGTGAGGTATTGTTGCCGTTGATGTTTCTTGCTTGTTTGTTTGTTTTAAAGATTTATTTATTTATGCATACAGAACAGGGGCACAGGAGTGGTGAGAGGATTCACCAGAGACAGAGTGGGGAGCAGAACAGGCTGACTGTTGAAACACACTGCAGAGGGGAGCAGTGGGCGGGTAAGGAGAGGTCTGTCATGCCATGTGGGTCACCTCTGGGGTGGGGATGGAACTCAGGCTGAAGTGGCTTTAGCTTCTTAGTGCTGTGCTTTAACCTGCTGCGCCACCAGGGTTGCTCCTCTTTTCAGATCTTTCAATAGTTGATTACATATGATTTCATATTGTGATGCTCATTTATTTGATACATAAACATTAATGAATGTTATGTAATCCTGAAGAATTGACACAATCATTATGCAATATCCAAACTTGTCGTAATAATTTTTAGCTGAAAATCTATTTTATCTGATATATTCTGGCTGTTCCTGCATTTCTAAGTATCCATTTGCTTTAGAATTATTTTTCCAATCCTTTAGTTTGAGTGCACACTTATCTTTGGGACTCAGATGAGTCTGTTGAAGACAGCAGAAAGTTGGGTGCTATGTTCTCATTGAACCAGGTCAATAATTCTTTGTATCAAAATGAAAAGGTTTACCAACTGGAGGATTGCTGTTCAGAATGACCCATGATTACTTATATTGGTTTGTTTTAATTCAGAATGAGAGGTATTTTATTTATTGCAAGAATCAATCAGTAGTTATAATAAGGGGGGCCATTAGCTGTTAGCTGAACTTTGGGGAGCAGAGAAAATCTGGGATTGGTGGCTGCCAATTGTACATCAGTTGGCACCACATAGGAGGAAGAAATGACAGAAGGATGGTTATCACTAAAGAATAGTTGATCTGAGGTAACCATGCTCTTCTGGTCATTAAGTTTTGCCCAGACATTTCATCACAGTGTTTGGATTGAGGATGAAATGCATTTTTCTGTTTACAAGGGCTGACTCTTCCATTGGGAACGGAACTAGAATGGGCACACAGCATCCGGTGACTGCCCTTAACCAGAACATTGTTGCATTCCCCTCTATATAGCACTGCAGAGGAGAATTGAAAAGTGGCCAGCCAGCCAGCTATCACTTGGAATGTTTGTTAACTTGAAATAAAACTAGTAATTATTTTTATTGGTATTCTGTAAGAAAACCTGACCCAAACCGAATGAAAAAAACAAATTTAGTTTCTTCCATAACAAAAGTTAATTAGTGGGGAAGATATCAGGTTTATTTGATCCATTAACCTGATGACATGTAAGTGACTCCTGCATCTTTCTGTGTCCCTCTGGTTCTGAGACTGGCTCATGTCTCGGCTGTCCTCATGCCAAGCTGACCCCACACTTTCAGTTCTTATATTAGTGATTCTGCCATTTTTAGAGGTACCACTTTTCTGCCACCGCCTTTTTAGAAATCCAAAAGTATTACACATGGGATCATCTTGGCCAACTCCCCTCATCCATGTTGGCCATCACTGTGTCATAGGCCTACCTGTCATCCAGGTAGTTGCAGAAAAAATGTAGTAATCATGGTAGACCTGTGAATATTCAAGATTGAATCTGTGGCTGAGAAAAGGGTCTCCTTTCCTGTATTTATATTGGAAGAGGCAGAATGAAATCCAGGCTCACCCAGTAACAAAACAACAAAAAGAATGGAATGTTTGCAGGGCAACCAAGAGTGTCTGCTAAAATTACTAATATAAATCTCTGCCTCTAGAGGAGCAATAGTAATGACAAACTACTGTCTGGGATACGGGAAATACTATATTTATTCCTGAGTGATTTGGAAAGTCAAATAGTAATGTCAACTTGTACTTCTGTTAAACATGTTTTCTAGTATGTGTATTAAATTTATAATTTCATACATACTGCCTTGCCCTCAATAGGCTGCCTCATTTAGGATAAAAAGTAAAGGTTATTGTTCATTATTTTTTGAGTTGTCTGTTACTCAAATTGTAGCCTTGTAACACTTCAAGTCAAGTATTGATAATGAAGTCCTCAGATATCCCTAACTCAAGAGATTGAATACCAACAAGCATAAAATCAAGCTTATTTTCGCTCAAAATTAAGGAAATACATATATTTACTTTTAAGAAATAAATGACATCATTTCACATTATTGTCTCTTAAGAAAAACTAGTAGTTGACTTAAAAGTGTGCTTCACAGTAAAGGTATCTTTGGTGACTCCATTTCCGTTTTGATATCTTTGTCTCTATCCCTTTTTCCTGGACTAGAAAATAGTACTATACGTGATATCTCCTTAAAACCAAGGCCTAGATAAACTCTTTTCAGAAATGTATGTATTTTTTTTATTGTCTGTCTTGCCAGTTCTTCACAGTTGCCAGTTCTTCACAGTTGTTTATTTTTAAATTTTTGTTATGCCTAATCTGTTTATATTTAACAAGTACTTCTTATGCCGTTCAGAAACTCTTTACGGCGTCCCCTGACCCAGTGATCTGGAGATAAAGATAGTTAATAATGCCGTTCAGAAACTCTTTACGGCGTCTCCTGACCCAGTGATCTGGAGATAAAGATAGTTAATAGAAGGAGGCAAAGCATTTGCAATCCAGATGCCCTAGTTTCTGTAAAATTATATACATATATATTTTTTAAAGATTTTTTAAATTTTTATTTTTGCATAGAATAACTAGAGTGTAGGCCAGAAGCATGAAGGGTAGGAGGATTCACAAGTGACAGAGTGGGGAGCAGAACAGGTAGATGTACTGAAATTCACTGCTGAGGTGCGGAGGGGAGCAGCTGGGAGACAGGAGAGGTCTATTGCACTATGTGGGTCAGCTCCCTGGCTAGGGTCAAACTCAGGCTGTCCAGGTAAGCCATGATGGTTATAGCACTGAGTCTTAATCCTTCAACCCTATAGAAGTTATATACTCACTGCATACACACTAAAGTTTTATAAGCCAACAGCAACCATGTTTCCCAGATAACTTTGCCTTTAAACCCTGAAGTCACATCATAACACCACGTGGAATGATTGGAAATGCAATGAGGCATGTCACCAAAAGCAGCTTCCTACTGGAAATTGTATGAACAAATTAATTATAATGTTTCCATCTTTAATACTAATCAATGCCATAAACTCCTAAGAAAATTTTAATAGGAATATTAATAAAGTGGCATTTTAATGAAAATACCAAATTACATTGTTTAAATAGGAGAGGAAAAAAAGGCCTAATGAGATATGAAAGAGAAGTTGAAAGAATATGAATGAGTTTAAAGAAAAAATAGCAAAGCATTTTTATAATTGTGTACTTCATACTAGAATAGCACGTTTGATTGTAATCTTTTGATATACCCCCAGAAAGTATTTTATCCCAGACTCCCTCATCAGATACTTTTTGCCTGGGAAACAACTGATTTCATCTTTAATAAGGTAAAAAAAAAAAAAAATGTCATAGCAAAGGGCAGGCAAAATCTCAGCAAAGTCATACCACAGAAATCTCAAAATTAAAGATAAGTATAATTATAAGCTTTTATCGGCTCACCCCGGGTGTAATTTTCTCCCTGTCTCTGTTGTCACAGGGAGGAACTTTGCCGTTGGGGGGAGGGGTCACGATCTGTGATGTGGGTGTTCCCACCTGACTTGCAGCTTCTGTGGTAGAATCTCCATAATTCTTCATCCCACCCAGTTATCCTTTCATTAACCTTAAGGCTCTGGGTCTCAGATCCCTCTGCAAACTTTCTTTCTTTGAGTTTAGGACTGCCCACTACCATCATTAAAATGTCACTCCATGTCTGTGGCTTGGTGTGAATTCTTCTCTCAGCTACTGTCTAATGTCTCTGATGGTGTGTGCAGTGGGGATGAGGGTGAGTGGAAAATCTCTAGAATGGAAAGACATCACAGAGAATCACCCGTTTCCATGTTTCCGTTTGCCCTGCACAGATCTGAGCCTCAGGGGAGGCTGGTGAGTGTTGTAGTGTGTAGAGGGAGGTGGTGGATTCATTCTGTATGCTGAATGTTTAAGTAGTCATTTGTATCTCACCAGTTGGCCTTAACAATACTGACCGGTAGTCTCTTGACATTTATTTTTTGAACTGGATCATTCCTGAAACAGATAAAACAGAAACGGCATTTTATTTTCCTTCTTGGGAAAAATAATTTGGACACATTATATAGAAGATAATAACAAAAGACGGTCCCGGTCCCTTATTTAGTAGGAGGGGACATGCAGAGGACAGTGTCGGTTTGTTTACTACAGTGTGCAGATAGGGACACACTTGATATTTGTGATTGACATGACATTTTTGAAGAACCAGGGATCATGGCTGTAAATGTACAAAGTGTATCCCTACTTCAGAGTGACCCTGATATTGAAAGAGGATAAGTCATGGTTTTATGTTAAGCTAAGGGCTAAAATGGCGGCAAATATGAATGCTATTGCTGAACCCTCAGGCGTGAAGCCAAGACTGTTTTCCTTAAGTTCCTCACAGAATAACGTTGTTCCCATTTCTATAATTGAAATAATTCAACCTTACTCATTATGTATTATGTAAACTTAAAATTATGAAGTAACTAGGAATCTAGGTATTAATTTTCTTTAGAAGTCATTTCTTTAGATCCCACATCCAGAAACTTCCTCATAAAAATTTTTAACTTAAAAAATAAAAGTCAGGACAAGGTGAATTGGTAGGCCCCAGAGCCTGGCTTATGTCTGAGTTCTCTGGGTTCTGACCCAGTACTCCAATGATGTCTGCTGGGAGAGGCATAAGCCAGCGATTCAACCACAGGCCTTCCGAGTCAAGGGGAAGCTGGCTTTCATTTTCTAATAAATTTCCTCCCCCAGCATGCCATCTATTCCCCCTAGGATGAAGATATGTGCTTTGCTTCTAGGTCTACATTAAGAGAGACTCAAGCATCGACATTTTAAGGACTTAGCTGACCTACTATAAATAGGACTAGTAACAGCATTATTTCTGTCTTGCCTTAGGAAGTGCATAAACTGTTAGGGTTGACCCAAACTGTAAAAAACATTAAATGTGGAAAGTTGAAAATCCGGTATGTAGGCAATATATCAAAATGTGTCTTATTTCCAAATTCTGTTCCTTTCTTAATATCCCTCAAAAAAAAAAATCCCTAAAATGTTAATACCTATAGTTTCTGAATTCAAAATGATTGCCTTCTTGAAGCTATAACATCTTGAAACTTCAATAGGTTTTTAATATTTCCTGTAGCTCAAGATTTTATTGAAAAGAAAATGCCAATCTTTTCAAGAGAAACTATTCCGGTATGTTCACAGGAGAAATTCAAAGTATAAATCAGATAAAAGTATATCTAAGATTCTTAAAATATAGGAAGCCAACCCCAAGTTTACATATAGCCTTAAAACAATGTAAGACTTAGAGTGTAGACTAATTTTCTACCCTGTGTTTTTATGTTACAGATTTTAAGCAGGAATAATAGACAGTAATCAAATGGCCAAATAGAAACAACAATCCTGGACCTTAGCTGGGGGAACGGAAATGGGGTGACGCTTCTAGCGTGATTCCCAGTGATCTCTGAGCCCATTTAGTGTTGGCTGAACTCCCTTCTTTCCTCTGAGTTCGTTGCTGGACCAAGAAATAACTGGATATGAGACAGGCTAGCCAGGGGCAGGCATACACGTTTTGGATTCTTTTTCCTATTTTTATGTGCTTATAGCAGTCTTCAGAAGAAGAATGACGCTCCTCGCCTCCAAAGCTCCTGCACCTTTTCAATCTAAAGGGTGAAAAACTAGGGCTGAGGCAGGACAAAGGACGTGCGCAGGGAGCAGTCATCTGTGGGGCAGTAGTCAGCAAGCACGTGCGGGAAACAGTAGGTATGGGTTATTTTCGTAGGGTGTTTGGAGCGTGCTTGACTCCCCAGCTCAGTGTTCAGACCCAGTTCTGCTCTGGTCCGTGGAGAGCTCTGCCACATCCCTTTCCAGGACAGGGAAGTTTCCTTTCTCCAGGGCAGATGTATGTCTTGTTTTTAAGTTAGGAGAGGGAGGGTCAGAGTGACTTTCCTCCTTCTGTTTTTCTCCTGTGCCTTCAGCTCGAAGTAATTAATATGTCAAAGAAGCATATTTTGGGGAGGTTTGTTCTGAACCCCTCTACATCTGTCTACTACTAATATTGGTATGAAGTGCTTGAAAAATTGCAATTAGATATGCATTTGCAGTAATGAGTTATTTTGATAATTAAGTGTGGAAACCAGAGAGTTTAGTGTCAGTAAGCTTAAGGGGTGACAGGTTTGCCTCATGCACTCTGCGTTTAAGCTTCCTGCTGTCCACGTGGTGGAAAGACAGCAGAAATATATGTGTGAGATGATACCACCCTTTGTCCTGAGGACATTTAAAACATTTATTAGTATTTTTAACTTTCATCTGTGTGGAATGTTTTTTGTTTTCCTGTTAAAGAAGTGAATGTGGTATAACTACAGTCAGTTCTCATTACTCCTGGCTACTTTCTTTCCCGTTACCATGGACACTGAATTAGCAAACATTGAACCCCTGCCCCTGGGGGAGGCTGGGCGTGGGTTCCAGTGAGCCTGGTCACTACCTGTGTTTCTGTGTGACAATGTCACCCCCAATCTGGAGTGTTGATGGACTGTCAGTGAGCTCATGGCCGGCCCAGGGTCCCACCCCTGACCCTCCTCCGGACCCCGCCCCAGAGCCCAGCAGGCCAGCCTCACCTGCTGCACAGTCCTCCCTCAGGCACACAGCAGGCCGCTGCTGCTGTGCAGCTCCTGTGGGAGAGGCATTTGCAACAGTGAAATCACCCATAAAAGGCATGCCAACGTAAGGCATGCGACACTGTATGGCTCATGAGCAGGCTGTATTTTTGCAGGACGAGCACCCAAACAAGACTGCGGTGTGTGGCCAGAGCTAGGAATGTGGGCGTCAGCCCACTCAGTTTCCCCTCCCTCCGGCCTGTGCGTGGGGTTCGGGGAGTCCTAATGAGAAGTCGATTTGCAAAGGCAGAACCCACCAGTACTGGTGGATCAGCAGGACTTATTTGTTAATACTTTTTTTAAAAAAGATTTATTTATTTATTCATACAGAGCTGGGGTGCAGGTGAGAGGATTCCCCAGAGACACAGTGGGGAGTGGAAAAGGCAGATCGATGAAGTCCACTGCTGAGGGGAGCAGCCGGGAGACAGGAGAGGTCTGCTGCGCCCTGTGGGTCAGCTCCCTCACTAGGGATGGAACTCTTGCTGTGGTGGCTGCAGACAGCTTCATAGTGCTTCATTTTAGCCAATTGCGCCACCAGGGAGGGCCCCTGCAATATTTGCTTAAAATATATGTGCTTTATTTTAAGAAAGTCTTCTGTCCTTAACCTCAGTGAATAAAAGACTCATGGTGTCTCCTTCCCTCACTTGTGATGTTTACTATAACTTTATGGTAGCATCAAGTGATTGACATGTGTATCGCATGGCACAATTAAATTTTGTTCTTGAAACCAAGAACTTGTTTTCTAAAGAATTGACTTTGAAACTAAAACTCCTTGCTGATTTAATAAAAATGATAAAATAATTTGTAAATAAATTATCAAATGAATCATTTAATAATCCATAGGTAAATGGTACGATGGAGAATAATTCAATCGTCAGGCATGCTGTCTGTTCTATTTTGTATTTTGACATTAAGTTTAAGGAGGTGTGAGGTCAAACAGCGCTGCTCAGACCAGACCCTCTGCCTCAAACACCCAGTGATATCCTGTAAATGTTGGTTCTCTGACCTTTCTTGAGGACTGAATGACCAGAATTGCTACAAACTTGAGTTTGCGACAGGTGGTAGAGACAGGTGCTTAGACTTGTCGTGCAGCCCAGATACCCCATAGTTTCAAGCCAAGTTTATCAGCCACTGAGGACACCTTTCCCCACTGATCTTTAAGTCCAGCAGAGCAGTATCTATGATTTGCCTCTGTGTTAGAAGTGAAAGCATGGAGGACAGACCCACAGGCCTTTGCAACAAGCTGGTGTCCCTGCTTGTTCCTCTTGAGTTCTGGCGTGGTGAGTTCTGACCTCAGGACCCCGGATGCTGCAGCTCCGTAGAGCTGGGTCTCGGCTGCAGTGTGGGAGCACTGCTCATTTATGGAAATGAGTTAATGCGGCCGGCTCCTTGGGGCGGCTGTGAGGTGTCATGAAGTAATGGACAGCCCCGAGTTCACGGCAGTCGGCTTCCTTCCAGTGCCCCGGTCACTGAAGTGTGTTATGGCTGAGCCCAGAGCAGCCTTTAGTGCTTAACTGGACGGTGTCAGCTGCCCCGTGGAGGCTGCCGTGTCACGACACGTGTACAGCCTGAGCTTTGCTAATCCTGATGTATGGGCAAAGCCAAAGACCCACGCAATGGTGTGGGCCATCAACCAGCAGACGCAGAAGCCGCTGTGCTGAATGCCGCCACCGGCTGGGAACGCGCTGAGCCTCTGGGCAGGTCTCCCGCAAGGGAGGGCACAGTGGACCCGCTCAGTGGCTTTCAGAAGGTGGAGAAAGTGAAAGCAGTGCCAGTGCCAGTCCCTGCTCACCCGCGAGAGCATCATCGCTCCTTGTCTGCAGACGTGCTCCGTAGTGTCTTAGTTGGGAAGATGATGGCTCTACGTGGCTAAATTGTTGTTTCCTCGAGACTTGGATTTAAAGAAAGGCAGCGTGAACACGCGGAGGCTGACGAGGCCACGCCTCGGAGGTTCTGTCTGCAGGGTGGGGTAGTGCACACAGTGAGCGTGTGCCCAGGGGCGTTGCGGCAGTGCCTGTGTAGGGCAGGCTCGGCTCTAGCTGGAGTCCACTGCTGTCCCCTGCCATCAGACCATGCCATCAGACCACGGCTTCCAAAATTGCCTTAAAGGTGCCTGTTGAAGAACCATGAGACAATCCTTGTTGCCAATTCCAAGATAGCTTTCTTGAGTCAAAACTGATTTTTCAGGCCTCCCTGGTGGGGCAAGGGGTGAGGTGTCAGCACTATGAAGCTATCTGCAGCCACTGCAACGCCAGTTGGATCCCCGCCAGGGAGTGACCCACAGGGTGAGGCAGATCTGTCCTATGTCCCCGCTGCTCCCCTCAACAGAGTATTTCAGTCAGTCGGTCTGTCCTGCTCCCCACTCTGTCTCTGGGAATCCTCTCACCCTGCCTCTGGGCCTGTACCCCAGTTTTTGTATGCATAAATGAATACATCTTTTAAAAAACCTGATTCACAGTTAGATAACTCTGCCCTGGGGGTCTTCAGGTGTGTAGTGTGTTTGAAAGAGAGCGAGACCATCGGGCAGTTTTAAAATATAACAAAAAAAAAGAAAAAGAAAATGTGAGTTCTAGTCAGGCCAACATAACAGAACAAACTTGCTAAAATATCTGTTCTTGCAGCTTGTTACTCACAATATGCACAGGTAAGGGGGTGCCCTTCGTGGGGCATATAGAGGGACCCCCAGAGTCAGCCAGGCGGCAGGGGCAGGTGGTAGGGGGGCTGTTGAGTGACTGCAGTGGGTGCTCAGCAGACCCTGGGGCCTGAGCCTCCTGGGGAGGGTCACCGAGCTGCAGGCGATGCTGCAGTCCCCTTCGCCTGTTGCTGCGTGTTGGGGAGCTGCTTCAGGTGGGCAGGTAAGTGGTTCACATCCCTGGGGGTCGGCCGGCCTGGGGAGGCGCAGCCCCCAGCGGAGCAGCCAGACGACCTGCGTCAGAGAAGAGAAGGAGCAGGCACTTGACCTGGAAGGGAAAGCCGGGTGGGGTGGGGAAGCAGCCCGGGGGGGCCGTGGTTGGTGCCACCCGACCCCACCCCCGCGTTCCCGGAACCCCCAGCTGACAGGAAACAGGGGCCTCTTCAGCGTGGTGTCAGTCACAGGACCTTGGCCAGACCACCAGCGGCGGCTGCCCGCCGGCCTCTGCGCCCCGAGCTGGCGCCAGCCGTGAGGCAGTTTGGAAGGAAACAGAGGGCCAGTCCGGTGGGCAGCGCCGAGGCCCGCCAAGGCAGGGGTTAGGCAGGGAGGGCGTCTTGGGTCCGCTCCTTGTCTTCGCCCCTGGACATTTACTTAGGGTTTACAATGCTGGATGGTTTCCTCCTCGGCAAAAAAATACTCTGTGCATGGCCAAAGCCCAGAGTTATTCTCAGTATGAACAGTAATGTGACCACAGGGGAGGCGAGTCTAATTTGTTGGACTTTTCGATTTGCAAAAATAAATAAAAATAGCTTCCACATGGATTTCCTACAAATAGAATTTATGCTAATTTTCAGAAATTGCTTATTATCTCCGTATCATCAGCTGTATTAGAGCAGCTCTGCTCTGAAGCGGGTCGCGATTCTCTGATGTCGTGTGTGTGTGTGTGTGTGTGTGTGTGTGTATGTAAAACCTTCCTCATTTTTGAGGAAGATGGAACATCTCAACTTGTGTTGGTCTTTTAATGATGATAATTTCAAAGACTTGCTAATAATTCCTGGTATCTACTTCAAGTGGACTACCCACAACTTAACCAGTCAGCACCTGACGTGCATTGCAGCCTTTTAAAAAAGATTGATTTATGTGTGCACCTCTGGGTTCAGGCCAGAGGTGGGGGGGTTGGTGGGAGGACTCAGCAGAGACAGAGTGGGGAGCAGAACAGGCAGACTGATGAAGCACACTGCTGAGGGGAGCAGCAGGGAGACAGGAAAGCTCTGTTGTGCCATGTGGGTCAGCTCCCTCCCTGGGGATCGAACTTGTGCTGAAGCGGCTGTGTCTAACTTCTTAGTGCTGTGTTTTAACCCAATGTGTATAGCTTTTTTTAATGACGCAGTGCAATACTGACTATATAGGAACCAAACCATCTTTGTCCTTTATAAGATTGTATAAACTGTCGATAGATAAACTAGTGTAAAATCACTTCGTTTGATAGAAAATGTAATCTTTCAATAGGTGGATTCTCTTCAATGAATCCAGTTAAAAGGAAAATAAGTAGAGTATTTAAGCATACACCAGAGTTAAATGTTTTAGCCTTTGACTTACAAACTGTAAACAGTACGAATAAATTGAAAACATTTCACGTTTTCAACTATTCGTATCAAAACCCACAGCTGTGGGTGATGTTCGCATAAATGCTAGCTATTAAATCATGTTACTCTCAACTCAGAGAATAAACTGCATTGTGCCAGGTACGGTTTTCAAGGAAAATAAAAACGAGAATTTCCTGTTATCTTGTCTCAGACATCAGTGGCATCCACTTCAGTCTACGGAGTGTTTACTGTGCTAAATACACAGAGTGGAACGATCCTGAGTCCCAGACTCTGTGTCTTAGGAGTGCTTGCAGAAAATCAGACCCATAAAGAGATTATTTCCCAGCTCAGGATGGGATGAAGCAGTCTCCCAGGGGCAGTCTGGGGAAATGGCCAGACCTTCAGGAAATGTATCTGGTAGGTGAGCTTTATCTAGAGTTTATAGGATGCTGAAGGTTGCACTAACTTTTCTTTACAGTTGCTCTTTTCGGCAGGAAGGAAGCCTAACAGGAGAACGGCACTAGGCAAAGTGCGGTCCAGTTGGCCATTGTTAGCATCTAAGAGCAGGGCTGGGAGCCCTGCGGGAGGCAGCCGCTCGCTCTGGCTCTGCCCTGGGGATTCCCGCAGGCTGTGCTGAAGTCTTGCTGCCAAAAGGCTGACTCCAGAAAGGCCTGTCTAGCGTCAGTGTGCAGGACAGATCTGAGGGAGATTAGACTGGAGGCAGTGTGGCCCGTGATGGGAACCTGGACGTGGTGCATGTAAGAAACGACCGCACGCTAAATGTCTAAAAAAAAAAAAAAAAAAAAAAAAAATAAATTCTAAAAAATGTACTAAATTTTGGCCCTCCCTGGTGGCGCAGCGGGTTAAAGCACTGCACTGAGAAGCTAAAGCCACTTCTGCATGAGTTCGATCCCCGCCTGCCCCGGAGGTGACCACAGGGCGTGGCAGACCTCTCCTGACCCGCCCGCTGCTCCCCTCAGCAGTGTGCTTCGTCCATCTGCCTGTTCTGCTCCCCACTCTGTATCTGGTGAAGCCTCTCGCCGCCCCTGATCTCTGGCCTGTACCCCAGTTCTGTATGCACAAATAAATAAATCTTAAAAAAAAATGTACTAAATTTCACCGAACTTGGGACTGGATGGAAGTGGGTGCCTGCGAGGGGAGGAATAAGTTTAAGCCCAGGCCTGTGCCTTAACTAACTGCACCGTGGGCGTGAGAACGGGCAGCGCAGCTGGGGAAAGACCTGGCGCTGGAGGAGTTCAATGTGCGGTCGGCTGTGGGCGCGCGAGATTTCCAGAGAAATGGAAGCCAAGCCCTGCCATAGTGTTGCTGTTCTGCCGTGGGGGATCAAGCACTTGAGTGCAAAGCAACAGATTGTAAAGAGAAACTGTGGTATTTGTTTTGCTCTCTTTGTCCCCAAATAGAAACAGCATTTCAGGATCCATCAGCTCATCATGTGTTAGGCGATTGGGAGAAGTCTCTTTTGTTGTGCTCGTTGCTCTAATGCGCTCTTATGACCTTTTGGAATTGACTTTATTTATTTGGGTTTAGACCCCAGAAATGTGGGAAGAAGGCAGTGGGAGGAAAGAAAGACATTAATCAGATCAGAACTGTGCAGGTGAGAGGAGATAAATTTAGTATCCATCAGTGTAATAATGCATAGCTAATTGGTAATAATGGATTTAATTTTCCCCCAGAACTGTCCACTGACCAAATCAAACTCCTCTTCTCTGGCACCTCCGAGACACTGGTAGTTGCGGGAGAGGGTGGACCAGAGGGATTCTTGAAATTTTTCCCAATCTAGGGATTCTGATTATGAAGGGAAACTAATAAAGTTTATTGAACTTTGATGCAATCTATTGAGAAATGACTGGCAACATGCAATCATCGCACATGTTAATGAGTACCCACTCTTTCAGTGCTGTTTTAAATAGTGGGCTTCGTGATGAGGCAAATAAAGTTTCTTTTTAAAAAAGATGTATTTATTTGTGCATACAGAACTGGGGTACAGGCCAGAGGTGCAGGGAGTGAGAAGACTCACCAGAGACAGACTGGGGAGCAGAACAGGCAGATCTACTGAAATCTACTGCTTTGGGGAGCAGCGAGGAGACAGGAGAGTTCTGCTGTGCCGTGTGGGTCAGCTCCCTGGCGGGGATCCAACTCGTGCTGCCGTGGCCGTGGACAGCTTCACAGTGATGCATTTTAGCCTATTGTGCCTCCAGGGAGAGGCCCAGGTCTGGTCTATTTTAGAGAATGGTCAACGTATCTCGAATATTGGAATCTAGCTTGAGGAATATAGAATAGATTTGCATTTCTGTAAAAACTGGGAAACTAAGCAAATACCACCATGTAATATTCTTAAATTGTAGTTGCAGAGATATGTTCAAACTGTTGAAAGTGATGAATATTTATTTACAAAAAATATGTACTGTAAGTTCCAATACTAACTTATCAATACACCTTTACCAATAACTTTAATTGATCAGTAGCACTTTAGAAATTTAAAGTAAGGAATCTTACACGTCTTCATGACGCTCACAAGAATGTTCATTATAGAAATTTTGGACTTGGGGATAATTACAAGTAACTTAGCTATACAAAATAGGAAATCATTTCTAAAACTGAAGTTCATATTTACAGTGGGATACCATGTAGTTATTAAAATTTTATTGTAGAAAAACTTTTCAAAACAAAAAATACTGGGATAATATAGAAAATGGCAATATTCAATTCTCTCTGTAATATAATTTTAAATTATTTATAAAGCAATACACTTTATATGCTATAAATTATTGTTATTACATACAGCAGGTAAATAGATAAAGGCATAAAATCTGGAAGGCTATATACACCAATATGCTACTCATCAATACTGGTGAATTTTTATTTTTGGGATTCACTTATGTTTTCAATTTCTGTAATTAAAAATGTCTTTCTAATAATAGACATTTACTAAGTATATAGTAAAAATATAGCAAAAATATTTTTTTAAAGATTTATTTATTTGTGCATACAGAACTGGGGTATAGGCCAGAGGGGGCGGTGAGAGGCTTCACCAGAGACAGAGCGGGGAGCAGAACAGGCAGATCGACAGAGTACACTGCTGAGGGGAGCAGCGGGCGGTTCAGGAGAGGTCTGCTGCGCCCTGTGGTCACCTCCAGGGCAGCCGGGAATCAAACTCATGCGGAAGTGGTTTCAGCTTCTTGTGCAGTGCTTTAACCCGCTGCGCCACCAGGGAGGGCCGCAAAAATATTTTTTTTAAATATTAAAAACTTTAGGTGATAAACACTGCCATAAGATAAATTCTGAGAGTGAAGAATAAGTAACAATGAAATTAAAGGAACAAGTCTTTCTACCATGATGATTTGATGAATTGGGCGTATTCCCAGCTTTCTGAGTTATTGTTAGAAACAAATTGTGGGAGCACTATGATTTTGCACTCACTCTTTGACTAGCCATTATTGTTGTTGAGATTGCTTAAACAGCTCAACCATACATATTTAATCACTGAATAGAAAACTTAATTCTAGGGAGTGATAAGCAATCAGGATAATGGGGGGGGGGTTTAGTGGCTTTTCCCAAAATATTCACAACATATTATTAGATGTCAAATGAAATTTGAATATATTTTTGTGGAAAAGGAACTAAACTCTGATGAATTTTACAATATCCCAGAATCTCTTGAAAATACATGGTATGTGTCCCTCTCTGCACGTGGGTCAGAGATTATTTCCAGGAATTTTGTAATTCTGAAGCCAACTCTACATTCACATCCTGTGCTGATATTTGCAAGCATTTAACCCACACACAGAAGAACCACTCAGATTTCTGAATGTGGCTGGTTGGCTCACAGAGGATTTTATCAGCATCTCAACCGACCACTGGCCATATAACATTTGTAAGATGAGGCTTGGTGTGGAGAATAGTCGTCCTCTGTGTTTTGTTAATATCTTACAGTTGAGTGAAGAAAGCAGTCATCCTGATTCTCCCTGTCACTCTTCTCTGTTGCCCCACAAGTAAAGCAGAAAGGCATCAACATTTGCATAAGCCACTATTCTGTACCTGGAATTGAATGTAGATTTTGTTTAAGAGAAAATAAAGCAGCAGTGAGTTCGTTCCTCTATCTAAGTTCAGTGAACATTTACTTCCTGAGAGATGAATGGGGAATATTTTATGTCAATTAATATATATTGAAGGTGTATAAAACAGTGATGTGTCTATTACTCACCTGTCACTGATGTAAAATTGACTGCGAAATTACTTTCCAGAGTTCAAAATTTACTCCTTCCTCCGACTTTTCATTTATTCACTTTTCAAGACAAAAAGTAATTTCTACCAACTGCTGGATTATAAATTCAACCTGGGATCCGATCATCAGCCTACTCTTTCTTGTATCTCTCATCACAGATGACAAAGATATTGCAATTGGAATTCAGCTGTGACAGTATAGATGATTAAGCTAAAGTCTAATTGGCTTTGCAGTATTAACAGAAGCCAAATTTAATGGCTGATTTTTTTCCCTATAGTAAAATAAACCCCGTGATTCACAGTCTCAGAGAACAGAAGTCTGTTGATTAAGAAAGTCTTTTTATGAGCAGTAAAGAATTGGCAAATGAAAAGTTTGAGTCCAAATTTGTATTTTTCTTTCAGAACAGTGTAGGATGTAATGATTCTATAAGTGAACATTTAAAGGCATACGTATTTGAGATAATAAAAATATTTTAAAAACATTGACAATCCATTGATGAGTGAAGGGAAAACTTGGCTATACTTTTAAGTACTGTTAGAAATAGCTGAATTCCTAGAAAGTGACTTCATAGCAGCTGATGCAGGTAGTCACAGAAATGGGAGCTCTGCCCAAAGCTGTGTGGGGTGCTCTCTCTTGTAACTTGGGACCCCAAGTGTCCCCATGAGATTGAAGCAAACAAATGCCAGATAACTAGGCCATGAGCTGAGGAAATGAGCCACTGATAATTTTCAGACTGGTTGCTATTTTTAGACAGCGTGTCTCCGTGTTTAGCAGCACCTTACCCCAGGACAAGCGGTAGCCTTCCTCCTTGTAACCCTAATGTAAGTAAAACCTCCAGGTCGAGTAGGTTTTCTATTTAGTTTAGACTGAAAACTAAAGAAATGGGTGAGCATACTTTCAGTGGTAAATTTTTAAATATGGTAATTAAGCCTCTGTCCGTATTTAAAGCTTGATCTGAGCCATCAAAATTGGCCTTTGTGCCATTCCAGGCACAAAGAAACTCACCAGGCACTAGAAACTCACCAATCAATAGTGAATAATAAATGAGGTCATCACATTGTCCATATCTGGTGTGGATAAATAGCAGGGGTGAAACAAATGGACTCCATCCTGCTTCAGGGATGGGAACAAAATGGTTTCCCTTCTAAAATGTTTTTGTAATTTCACATCTTCAGTGACTCTCTCTGAAATCAAATCAGCACTACTGTAGTCATAGAAAGATAGATATTCTTGTAACTCAAATATGGGTGAGCATGTCTTTGCTTAGTTTTGTCAGTTCTCCATCCCAAAATGATGGAGCGATTATGGGATTTGAGGCAGACATGAGGTTCAGGAGCTGATGGTAAGAAACTTCTGAAAGTTTGGTTAGCTATGAATTTGGGGTACTAACAAAGTCTACTAAAATGTACTAGTAAGTAAAAGCCTTTAGTGAAGTAAATTTAGCATCTCACTGTGCTTTGCAGTGCTTTCATTCCTGTGGCAAAGAAATTTGTTGATAAAATGTGTATTTAAAGATCATGAAGAGTTAGCCTCATTTATGAAGGAAAACATTGAAATCTCATAATAGCCCTGGGATTAAAATATTTTTACTGTTTTAAATGCCAGCCTCCCAGTCTAAAATTTAAGCAGATAAATGAATCGAATTTATGTCCTGAATGTTAAAATCGAAGAGAGATTTTATTTTGATAGAAATTTCTGTGATCATCCCTTATGGATCACCCTTATAGAAATCTACTTCAGGATATACAGTAAGCCAAAACAAGAAGTAGAACGACAATACAGGTTTCTAGCTTTCACAGGAAAATGATTCGTATTATGCTGTGCGGATATCCATTGGAAGTAATTAAACTTCTCGCTGGATGGCAACATAAGATAAGTGAACTAAAATGTTACTGATTTCTTCTTTCAGGGGCTGATGTTATCAGCTTTGATGGCCATGTCGTCTTGCCATATAGATTCAGAAACAAGAAGATGAAAACACTGAAAGACGTCATCGCCTTGAAATTTCAAACATCTGAAAGTGAAGGGGTCATCTTGCACGGGGAAGGACAGCAAGGAGATTACATCACTTTGGAGCTGAGAAAAGCCAAGCTGGTCTTCAGCTTAAACCTGGGTGGGTGGTGGCCCTTGGTATCGCTCTTCCCTATACTGATGTTCCTGTGAATAAAATGTGAATGGCTGCTTAATCTAGAAAATGCAAATTGTAAAAATAGTCCCTGCTATGTTGTCAATTCTCTTTTAATTTATTGTAGTTGGTAGATATTGGCAACGGATGCATTCAAAAAATAGTAAGCATTGGTACTATACAAGCATTCTACCAGTACTGACAATGTAACAGTGAACAATAAAAAAAAAAAAAAAAGTTTGCATTCATGAAATGTATGACCTAGTGAATGGCTCAGCCAGTGTAGTATCTATTCATTATTATTTCCAACAGCCATACTAAAGGAAATGGCGGCAGGTAGGTAGTACTAGGTCAGTTAGATAGATTGCTGTGATAAAGGTGCTGTAAAGGTAAGAGAGGCCAGCATTCACTAAGTGGTAATGGAGGTCCTTTCTGAGATATGAGTGATGGCAAAGACCTCTGTGAGAATAGAAGAGCTAGGAGAGGAAGGACTGACTTAAGACAAAGACTAGACATTCTTAGTTGCAGGAAGGAAGCTGTGTGGATGCACCTAGTCAGTGGGATAGATGATGAAACCCCATAGTTGGGGGCTGGGCTGTCCAGATTCTGTGAGATCATCTAAGGCAGAGCAACGAGTTGAGATATTAAGTGTGAGAGGCCATTGGTGGACTTTAAACTATGTGGCATCTTTCCCTTAGCTTTAGAGGTCAAATGAGGCTTCTTGAGTGAACATGCTTCTGTCAATCTGTGAGGCACAGCCAGACTTCAGTGTGGTACAGGTCACAGGAGATGTGACCAACAGAGTCGGTCTGTCTAGGAGATCATTTTGGAGGCAAATTTAGCACGATTTGTACAGGATGGGGTGTAGAGTAAGACCGAACGAATAAATAAAGGACCATTCCTAGGAGTACGGACTTGAGCCGCAAATGTAAATTCCTAGCGCCATTTTCAGAAACAGAGAAAGTTCTATTTTCTCTATAGCGTTTGCCCCATTTGAGGATTAATTTACTCTGGAGGAGAAATTGTGGAACAGTTTGGACGTGGTGCAGTTTCACTGCTTATTAGCATTAAACCTGAGATACATTTGAGTTGCGCATATGAGAGAGAAAAGAGGTGTTCAACTGGAGATGAGATGAAGACAGAAAGTGGGGGCGTAAGAATATGCACTACTATGGAGGCTGAGGAGAAGCGAGGGCTGGCTGTGGTGCATTCACCTCAGTGTCACATCAGATGGAGACAGAAGAGTCAGTATTGACTTTGACCACAAAGATTTCTGCTGATTTACTTTGGTGGAATAGGATGGTCTATGTCTTGATTACCACAGGTGAGGAGAGATAAGAGGTCTGAAAATGGATATTTCAAATAGAATCAACAGGAAATGAAGAACCAGAGAAATGAAGAATCAGAGAAATGAAATGCTGGCTAGAGAATAGGTTGAGGAGTTTCTGTTATATTTTCAGATATTTACAATGTCTGTTTTAGTTCTGTGATCATAAGGAAATAATAAAAAATGACTATAGGATTTATGACCAAGGTTGTACTTTGCCAGGTTAATAACAATGTTAAAAATTGGAAGGCTCAAGCTAAATGTAAAGAAAGCTAAATGTATGGAAGTAAGTTGATATCCATGCAAAAGGTGGGTGAATAACTAATTATATGAGAAAAATTATATCGTTTGAAATAAAAACTGTAGGGTGAATAGTAAAAATAATATGTCATTGCTTTTCTATTCCATATACACATACGTACATGGAACTAAATGGGTTTGGGGGAAAATCTGAAAAGAAGCAGATCGAACTTTTTAATAGTAGAAATGAGTGATTAATGTTTTATATATCAATTATTCATAATGTTCCGTGCTTCTAGTAATGAACATGTGTTCATGTACTACCTTGGGGAAGATAGAAGAATCTTAAGTCATTTTTAATCAAATCAGAAAAAGGAACAAGGGAGGAAAGATAGGTAGAGAAACCAGGAACCCCAAATGTAGGCACTTAGAAAAATTTGCACCTACACACTCTCCTAGCAGTGGATGAAACCTAAGATCTGTTTTTTTTTTTTTCTCCCAAGCCATTAAAAAAACAAAAAGAAAGAAATTGAACCAAAAATTTTAACAACCGCTCTTCTTTATAAAGGTGTGACTCTCCTGAAGCTGGTAACTGGCCATAGCCCTCCCAAGGAAAGGCCGCACCAGTTCCCTCTGACGTGGCAACCTGGCATCTGTTGGCCGCGGGGCTCCCCCCACTCACACCCCGCCCTTCAGCCCCGGCCCAGTGGGGACCCAGAGGCTGCCTGCAACCTCAGTACTGCAGTCATTTCTTGCTCTGTCACTTGCCCCCGATTCCCCCCACCCCACAACTGTGAACACTTGTTCACAGTCACACATCAGTATTTGCTGCCCTCACCAAAGGGGCAGAAAATATGATCGAGGAAAACCACAGAAAATGTAGAATCTAAGTCTCATTATCACCCTAAATGTGAAAAAGGGAAAGTAATTTAATGCTTGAGTAAATCATGTGTTTCTTTTCATTTCTATATTGCTATTTATGCTAGAACCGTATTATGTTTTATAGTGTTTACTTAGTTTTCCTGACTATAATAACCATAATTGATGAGACAAATAGACAGTGATATAAAATATTTAAACCGTTTCCAGAGATGACCTTCATAGACATTTTTAGATTCTCACAACCTTTCACTCTTACTTATTTATAGTCCTGTTACCATGGAGACCTTCTTTTAAAACTAGAGGGTAGCCACATATATATTTTTGCAGGTGTTTATTATAATGTATAACTGGAGCAAATTGTCTGCCATGATACATGGCATTGTGACTAAGATGTGCCTAAAAGGTAATGTTCTCAGACTTTCGGAATCAGAGAAAACTGACCAATAATAATACCACCACCCACGCGAGCTTGTTGAACGAGTGCATTTCACGGCTGTCGCCAAGCCGCGCGCTTAGAAGTGCGCTGAGCCCTCGCAGGTCCCAGTTGACTGAATCCGCAGCAACCTTGCCACGCAGGTGAGGCTCTGGCCGCCTTACTGGTGCGGGCTCCGCGGAGAGGCCAGCTGGCAGGGTCATGGCAGCCCCCGGCCCTCTGGCCCAGACGTCGTCTACCGCGTCCCCCAGAGCTGGTAGCAGTGTAAGAGAAATTTTGTTTTTCATTTAAAGGAAGCAGCCTTTCCTCGCTCTTAAAGAGCATCCGTGTCCTTAGCACGTTCAGCTTTTGAAGGGCCGTTTCAAGGGTTTCCGTGTTGACCCAGCCCCAGGGGGGCTCCCCGGCAGGCGCGGGCTGCACCCCTGGGAGCGGAGGCATCACCACGGCCTTTCTTTCCGTCCCGTGACGCAGGGAGCAACCAGCTGGGCCCCATCTATGGCCACACGTCGGTGACGACTGGGAGTCTGCTGGACGATCACCACTGGCACTCGGTGGTCATCGAGCGCCAGGGCCGCGGCATCAACCTCACCCTGGACCGGAGCCTGCAGCACTTCCGCACCAACGGCGAGTTCGACTACCTGGACCTGGACTATGAGGTACCTGCCTGGCGCCACCACCTGAGCCCGGCGCGGGAGGGCGGGCCCGGCCCCTCCTGCCTGCCTGCCCCCTGTCCCTGCTGTCCAGAGGAACAAGAACGCAGCCACTTGGTGGTGGGCGGCTGCGTTATTCTCAGCTGTAGTCATGAGGACTTGAAACATTTAAAAGACGTTGGTGCCGAAGTAGCAATTTGAACAGTAGGGCTGTTTAACCAGCCCAGAATAAACCTAAGGTGTAGTTTTTCCATTGGTGCGGGGAGAGGGTTCCTGAGACAGAGAAGCCACCGGAGGGTTGGTTTAAAAAGTAAGTTTTTAGCTGTTTCACTTTTTTGTTGAGGTGGCTTCGGTCCACTCACTGTGAATGAGAGGTAAGGGACCCCACCCTCCAGGGGTTAGCCTAAGCAGTGTGAGGCTCATTCTCCTAAAAGAAAGTGAAAGGGGCTCCATGGTGGCCCAAGGGTTAAAGTCTCAGCTCTCAAGCTACCACCGGCCACTGCAGCTGGCCAGGGAGTGATCCACAGGGCTCAGCAGAGCTCTATGGTCTCCCCACTGCTCCCCTCAGCAGTGTGTTTCAATAGATCCACCTGTTCTGCTCCCCGCTCTGTCTCTGATGAATCCTTTCACCCTCCTCCCCCCACACTTCTGGCCTATAACCCCAGTTTTTATGTCTGAATAGTAAGCATGAATCTGTAAAAAAAAAAAAGAAAAGAAAAAGTCCCAAAAGAAAAGGTACACGTGGAGAAGAAACAAAACATCATTTAAAACTTGAATTTAGTAATAATGTCCTTAACGTGATGCTTTATGCCCTTAAGCACACAGGATCATGTTACTGGCAACTGGGGAAGAAAATTGTAGACAGCAAATACGGTGTGTCTGTCCTTGTGCCAGTCACTGGCCTTTGGCCTTGCTGATGCCCACACAGCGCCGGCCAGCTCCCTGGCACAGGAAAATGTATCTCCAGATTCACCATGATTTTAGATGACTCCTCCTTTTCCTTGCATTGTTACTAATTGCTTGTTATTTTTTTTTAATATATATTCTCAGTTTTCCTCTGTTCTCCCCATGTATGAAATCTGTAGTAAATGCATTCACCTAATCAATATGAATAAATTGAATTTAAGTGAGTCCTTTTTAAAAATATCCTTATAGACCATCATTAGTTTGTGCTTTCTCCCATAAAAATGAACTAAGCACTTAAAAATTCCATCATACTAAATTAAAGAATGTAATTTCTAGTGCTCTCCTAAAAAACAAAGACTTTGTCTTGTGTTTCAAATATGCAGTCCTGACATTTCAGCAACTTGATGTCTCAGATATAAATGTCTTAACTATCACTTGCATTTTCAAGACTTTGTAAAAACATCAGTAATGGTAACTGAATAATAATTGAGAGAGAGAACGTCTGGCTTATATTTCTTTATCTTGAAGCTTTGCTTGCTACTAAGATCATTCACTGCTAAGTCAGTATTAGCAGTAAGGCTATTATTGGCATATTATATATATAATGAAATAATATACATATGTACTTTTGTATTATATGGGATTATACTATCATATTGAACTTTGACCAAAATATATGGGACAATTTATAATCTTTTTACAGATAAAAATAGACATAGAATCCCAAGAAGAAGTACTCCTGAGGCTTGAGAAGACCTAAAATAATTTTTAAAACCTGCACATAATAGCCCCCCAAAGTCTAATGAATTTTGCAATCCAGTGGTCTTTGGATCGCAATCAGCATACATAGGAGAAATACACTATTCCTCGCTTTTGGCTACCATTTCATGAGCTTAAACTGTTGATGCTTGTTATTTCAAAATGTTGGGAAATGTTTTTGATAGTATGTCTTTAAGTAACAAATACAGAAATGTATTTTTATTATTAAAGAAGAAATTTGCTGCATAAAATCTAAAACATACTCAGGAAAATGGATAGCATGCCTTTTGGGTAGCAAAAATGCAAGTGATTGTTGCAATTTTCTTGCTTAAGTTATAATTTCATTTTCAGAATTAATGATTCTATTAAGCCCTTTAATAACAACATAATTTAATATAGAACAGATTTTGGAAGCAGTCAAATATACCTGTATATTTTGGTTGAGACATAAGTGGCTTTGGTTGTATTGATGTTGTTTTCTAATCTATTGTGAAGGCTGTTATTTTTTTCAAGCCAAATCCAGTATGAATGTTTGTATTTTATTTTTTCCAAAGATAACCTTTGGAGGTATACCTTTCTCTGGCAAGCCAAGCTCCAGCAGCAGAAAGAATTTCAAAGGCTGCATGGAAAGCATTAACTACAATGGCGTCAACATAACTGATCTTGCAAGAAGGAAGAAACTAGAGCCGTCAAATGTGGTAAGACTTTTTCACCCCCAAATTAATGGTTCATAGAAAAACCAGTGTATAGAAAGCAAACAAACAAAAGGAATCAGAAAAAGAAAAGTAACTATAATAAAATAAAAAGCAAAGTCATTAAGCAGCTATAGATCAGAAACACTCTGCAGGGGAGGAGGGGGGAGAAGGACCGGGACAGGTGTGGGAAGAACACCAGGGACTGTGGTGATGGTGCCAGGGGAATTGGTGGAAATTTCATTGGGAAACTATACATTGTACTAAGATGAAGGATGATGTAGTGAATATACTTAAAAATAGTGAACCTTTTTTCTATGAACTATCGAATAACGACAACAACAAAATCGTAGCATTTTCCACCATGCTAGTGTTGGGCTCATGCTGTAGATATCAGCTCCAGAACCTGGTGTGTGTCCCCTGACGCTCTGCAGAGTAGGGTCTGCTCCAGGCTGGAGGTGTTGCTGGGGAGACCTAGAGTGCAGAGACCACACGTCTGCAAGCTCCTGACCACTGCACTCTCCAGGAGGTCTGATGGTCTTGTCCAGCTTTTGAGCCTGGGGTTCTCCTAAAAAGATTGGGCTAGTAGATATGCCCTAGTATGTAAACAGAGTTTAGGGTCGACAAGAAGACTCTACATGAAATGGTACAAATTTCTTAATATATTTTTTTTTTCGGGAAAACAATATCAAATCGAAGCCTTTTAATATTACAGGAAGCAGCCTGTAGCATAGAAGTCAGGTAGCATAGGATCCTGTAGATGAGGATACTGAGACTTCCCTGGAAGAACAACTTCCCATGGTGACGGGGTATGAGTGGGGAACATAGACATAGACACAGACAGTGGACCCCCAGTTTGTAAACCCAAGGTCAAGGCCACCTTCCAGGCTGTGGTGTGTCTTAGCTAGAGCAGTGCTGATATGGGTGTGATTTAAAGCTTAGTATGAAACACAGCAGGATGCTTTTGCTTTCTCGGAAATTGTTGCTTAAGATAAAGAGACAGAATTCAAATGATCGGGTGACCTTTCCATTATTCGCAAGTTTAAGGAGCAGTAGTGTTATCTCTACACACTGTCCAGTTTGTCAGACTCCAGAATTTCATTGTGGAGACTCATGCCAGTGTCAGTGTCCACGGCAAGCAGCATTGTGGTTAGAAATGCTGCTTTAACTCGAATAACAAAGACATGTAGTAGAGCAAGCTACCTATCATTCTATTTGTTAACATAGAATGAACAAACAGGACACATGAAATCAAAATTATGCACACATGTTTGGATTGTAAGCAGGCAGTGAGCAGGAGGACTTAAGGCCAGCCCCTTCACTAGGCAGATGTTAGTGGAGGACCTTGGCCTTCAGCTGCTGTTTCAGCAGAGTTGACTCCACAGTCATCCACAGCCCCCTCCACACACACCACCCTCACTAGGCGTCCACTCCAGAGTCCGTGACGCTCAGAAGGGTAACAGTCCCCCAACACGGCTATCGCGGTCAGTTACGACACTTGGATTATTATGTATAGGCGGTTTTTATTGGTTAAAGTAAGCATCCAAAAATAATAATCTCTGAAGGTAGTATGAGAATTTAATTTGAATATTAATTCAAAGAGACACCCTATCCTGGGTATAATGGTAAGTGTGCTGAGATGGAAGAATTGTGCAGGCATGAAACGTTTAAAAAAGGAACTAGAGGAACCAGATGAAAATGTCCCCAAATTGCATTCCTTAAAGTATTGTGGTGGGATAAAGGAAGGTAAAGGCAGATAGAGATTTTCAAGTGTTTACAAGGAAGGTATTGAGACACTGGGATATGAAATTGGCTGCATCTAATTGTTAATTTTTGTACAAAAAAAAAAAAAAAAAGACCACATGGAGGAAGAAGTGGACTTTGTTGCAAGTTTTGTTCTCATTCTGTGCCTTCCTATCATTAATGTGATAGGAAGCATTAATGTGACCATTAATGTGATCGTGAGCATTAATGTGTTGTGATAGATGCACAGTTTGGGGGAATTTAAATGCGAGTTTGAATTGGAGAGCAGCATAACCTGACATAATCACAACTGCCCTAATGCTAAATAGTTATTATTAACACATATATGTTAGGTAAGAGGGTAAAAACCAAAGAATGTTTACCCCATAATGTCACTGAGTCAAGAGCAACCACCTGCCCCCAGTTCCCACTGAGAGGAGCTGATGGGTTGGTGAGTGATGGACACAGCTATCCAGAAGAGGCAGCTGCTGGGGCCTCTCCTTGGCTGAGGGAGCGCCCCCTGGGGGCTGGGGCGCCGCAGCTCCTCCTCCCTGTTTCAGAGCCCAGGGGTCCACACTCAAGCCTGCCACTTCGGTCCCTGCATCCTGTCCAGGGTCAGCCATCACACCCACTGCCTCCCCTCATCCTGATGGCCCCCGACGGCAGCGGCACCCTGTCAGGTCCACACCCCCGCTGGGTTCCTGCTGAGATGTCCAGCTGCAGGACCCAGGCTGTGCTGCTGCCTGTGAGTTTGGCACAGGCTCTGCTCTGCTGTGGTTGGAAGCTTCGTCCTCTGCTTCCCCGGGCCGCCTCTCACGTCACGTGTACTCACCCAGGCCCCTCTGTCTCCTAGGGAAATCTGAGCTTCTCCTGTGTGGAGCCCTACACGGTGCCTGTCTTCTTCAACGCAACCAGTTACCTGCAGGTGCCTGGACGGCTCAACCAGGACCTGTTTTCTGTCAGCTTCCAGTTTAGGACCTGGAACCCCAACGGCCTCCTGCTTTTCAGCCACTTTGCAGACGACCTGGGCACCGTGGAGATTGACCTCACCGAGAGCAAAGTGGGTGTCCACATCAACATCACGCAGACGAAGATGAGCCAGGTGGACATTTCCTCAGGTGAGAGAGATCTGCGTACCACTCTGGCATTGGCTGTGGCGACGTCCACGTCAGCCTTGTGCTTGTGGTCGGGCTCGTCAGTGCCATGTGGGTTCAGGATTTGGAATAGTTATTGGTTGTCTTGGGTGCGACCAATAAGCCAATGTCGGGAACGTTCTGAGAGGTGAGGGCGGGTGGGGGCCGCGGTGGGCTGAGGGGCCTGGGCACCAGCATCTTCCATCTCTGGCAAGTGCTGGTTCACAGGCAGCAGGGCAGCGGACCTCCCTGGCGTGGCAGGTCTGAAAAGGGAGAAGGTCGAGTCTGCTAACAGGAGTAGGTGGTATCTTCAGACTCCATACTGAGCTGTAAAGTTATGCAGATTGCTAGAAGAAAGAAACCAGTGGAGATAGGGACTAGAGACTGGCCCAGAGTGGGGAAATTTAAATGAGATTTTGAGTTGGAGAGCAAAATCATCCGAAATAAACACAATTATGCTAACGCTGAAGAGCTGTTATTGGCGAATATATTTTTGCGTTAATATGCAAATATTCCCCGTGCACGTGGTGCGTAAGCTGAGGCTGAGGTGATGCTGTGTTACCTGAACCAACTTCGTCACCTCGGACTCTGTTGGAATAGGGGCCAGGGGACGCTGAGGTGAGCGATGAGAGGTGACAAAGGACAATCAGGCGTGACTCGCTGTGCTCAGGGACGCAACCCCCCCCACCCCGTTGGCGCCCCTGTGGTGATCGCTGGTAACTGTGAGGTAACAGTGAAGAGTTGTTAGCACGTGGGCAGCGGCCCAGAACTCCGACCCTGGTGGAGATGGCGCTGAGCGCCGAGTTGGCGCTGACGGCAAAGCCTGCGTGTCTATGTCAGACGCCGAGCACAGTGTGACGTGTTCTGACGTGTTCTGACGTGTTAAATGGTTTGTGGCCATCCCCAGCGCCGGCAGGTGCCTCTTGCATCTCCAGCATATAGGGCAGTCCCTAAAACGTGCGGGGAGCTTTTGGGTGGCCCCTCGAGAATAACACCTCGCTCCCCTGAACTAGCTTCTGACAGAACGTCTGCTGTGCCACAAGCTTCGTGATTCTGTGTAGCTGTCAGAGGAACTCAGAGCCCAACTTATGTCAGAGGTGACCCCGACTTACTGAAATGGAAAGCTGCGGCGAAATGCTTCATTTTTACTCTTTTGGTTTTTGCTTTGCTCTGTTTTATTTTGTTGTTGTTTCCTTGAATCTGCAGAGTTGAAATGACTGATCAAACTTATTTATCATGGCTTCCCAGCATAAGTTCACCTGAGGCAATTTAGAGCAAATAGGAACTATCTGGAGAGACCAGACTAGCAAAGCAAATACGTATACAAATATTTACCACAGTTGAGAAGCTCCCACTAAACCCTGTCCTGATGGAGGAGTATGTCATGGGGATAGACACGTGTGCCCCCCAGGCCTTCCTGGCTCTGGGCTGCCCACTTCCGGCAACAGGAGGTGAGGGAAAGAACAGGACCTCACTACCGGGAGACAATTACTAAAGTAATCGGCTCTAGTGGGACTTCAAGGTGCTCTTATCTAGTTTAAATTATTCATTAAAAAATGCTTTCAAAACAAAGGAATGTATTATCAACAATTGACTACAATAGATTTGCCTAAATACGATGAAAGAGTGGACTTTAGAAATTATGTCATTTTTCCCAAGAATCTGTGTAAATGAAAAGAAACTGATATGCCATCTGAAACCTTCTTTAGTCTCATTAATCAATGTCGATGAAAATGCCCTTGCATATTTTCAAATGCTAGTGTTTCAGGTCTTTCTTCTAAGAACTTAACAGTTATAATTGCTCTTTTGAAAGGAATAAATAACCAGTGGTACCGTAAATGTATTTAAGCTATACTTATTAAAAATAAAGGCAAGAACAAAGCTCTCCTGTAGACAACAAAGACAAAGTCCACAGAAAATGAAAGTCCTCCCCATTTTAATGCATTTTATCACATTCAATTAAATGTATGGAGAACTTAGTAAAAGTGGCAACACTAAATTAAAGAGATGAGTTAACCCAGGTCACTGTTTTCTCTAACAAAAGGAAATTGTTTTATATTATGTTGAATGTGAGTGTGGAAGAATGTCAATTTTTTAGACTTACATTTAAAAATACTGCAAAAATACAGAAAATACAGACAATCTAGAAGAGGAAAACACTGCCAACAACATTTAGCTGTACACACAGCTGCACGCAACACTCCTACAGAAGTGAATTGAGAGGCCACATTATGACACTTGATACTATCTGTTGGCTTGTTCTTGTAACTTCGTTTTGCTTTTAATTAATTGATTCTGTGGTCCAGCATAAAGGTAACTCACAGAAGCTTTCTGATTCCTTTTGGGATAACATTGTTCTTTGGTGAATTAAAAATAACTGCTTTAGGCCCTCCCTGGTGGCACAGCGGGTTAAAGCACTGCACTGAGAAACTAAAGCCACTTCCGCATGAGTTCAATCCCCGCCTGCCCCGGAGGTGACCACATGGCGTGGCAGACCTCTCCTGACCCGCCCGCTGCTCCCCTCAGCAGTGTACTTCGCCGATCTGCCTGTTCTGCTCCCCGCTCTGTCTCTGGTGAATCCTCTCACCCTCCGCATCTCTGGCGTGTACCCTAGTTCTGTATGAATAAATAAATAAATCTTTAAAAAAAAAAAATAACTGCTTTAAGTTGGGAATAGTCAGTATATGGTTTGCTGCCTTTTCTTTGTCCTTCCTTGTTGTGACTATTTTTAGGTCTTGTTGGTCAGGGACAGTGGGCTCAACCTGTAAAATTCAGTCAGACTCTGACTTGGGTTTTCAGAGTGGCTTACATTTCTGTGAAAATGTTTTCCAATTTGCTGCTTTGAAGTTTAGCGAACATTTCAATATATTTATATTTATGTGTGTGTGTGTGTGTGTGAATCACACACTTATGCATTAACTTTAAGAAGGAATGAGTGATAAATGAGAAGGTGCTGGAAACCTCAAACAGATAGTGTCTGCTCAATGGGGGTCATTTGTATCTTCACTTTGGTTTCCAGAACCCTGTGGAAAAGTTGTCAGAGACTCTTTGTCCCGGGTCATGGATTATTGGGGGACAGAACAGGCAGGGTCTCAAGGTGGGAATGGCGTCGGTGAGCGGAGATTCCTAGAAAAGGGGGAAAAAGGGAAAAAAGGGGAGCAGGAGCTAGGAAGGCAGGGGAGTGGGAGTTGGGTGCAAGTCTTCCTGCTCCACCTTCAGCAGAGGTTTATTTTAAACACTTCAGGCAGGCAGAGGGTGACATTAGCATATGAAAGGGGCTGAGATCACAATCACCTTTTTCTAAAGAATAGTCTGGGGTCTTTTTGACCTTTAGTTGAGATTATAACATTTTTAAAATCAATCTATCAAGGTTAAAACAGGTACATAGATTCACAAAGTTTAAGACTAATATTACTATATTTACTACAGTGAAGATTACCCAAAATAAAATCCCTTAAACATTATCTATTACTTAATGGCTTTCATTCTCATAGAGACATCCTAGGGGGTAAAGTAAAGTGAGGGCAGGAAGAGGAAATTTCTTGTAAATCAAATTAAGGTAAGATTCTTTGAAAAACTTGTTAGAAAGTTTAAGTGAGTTTCCTTGAAGTCTAGAAGGTAAAAAACCTGATTAGCTCTGAATAGGTGACTTGGTGAATTTCCATATCCAAAGACTAGATAGTAGAAAGCTTGCGTGGTTATTTAGAAACTGAATAGAAGGCAATGTGAGATAGTAGAGTGAGAAGGTTTGGGTTTTCCTCTGTCTGGCAGTGAGAGAGACTTTGCAGTAACTGCCATTTGTTTTTATTAATCAGCCAATTGTCAAATCACTTTTGACTTCAAGAGGAATTTCTCACCCTGGTGCAGTGCTTGCTTGTCAGGGCCAGGTAGTGCCTCCTGAGGCTGAGGCAATCCAACTGTAAGCTGAAGGTTGCTCAGAATATTTTGATATTACGATTATACAAAAAAGGGAGGTCATGACATAAGTTAGCATGGAAAGTCTGATTTTTCAGAGCACTTCCGTTTCTATCCAGAATATGTCAGTCGATAGAGGTTGCATAGCTTGTGTCAGAAGAGGCTGTTTTTTTAAATTGTTTTTCTAGCTTTAATGAGGCATGGTTGACAAATGAAAAGTAATTGTATTTAAGTTTTACATTGTGTTTTTTAAACTGTAAGGCGTGATTATTTAATACATATATACATTGTGAAATGACCACCACAGTCAAGTTGACACGCCCACCACCTGAACAGTTACTTCACGGGGGTCCACGTGCGTGTACATGTGTATACATGGATATGTGTGACAGGATACCTGATATTCTCGTAGCAAACGTCAAGCGCATAGTACAATATTATTAGCTATAGTGTCCATCCTGTTTATTTGCTTTCTCAGAACTTATAACTTATAACTTATATGTTTCAGCCAACATCTCCCAGCCCCTGGCACCCACCTCTGGTACTATCATCTTGACCTTTTAAGATTCCTTTGATCATTGAAGTATAACAAACATATAGCATCATCTTAGTTACCGGTGTACAACTTAACTCAATGTGTGTATGCGTTGCAAAATGATAATCATGATAAATCTAGTAAACATTCTGGTAAATCTAGTTAGCATCCATTACCAGAGATAGTACATTTTTCTACTGTGGTGAGAATTTCTAAGATTTCCTCTCAGCAACTTCAAATATGCAATACAGTGATTAGCCATAGTTTCCATGCTGGACGTTGCATCCCCACGACTTTTCGTATTATAACTTAAACTCTTTGCCCCATCTCACTTTCCCTCATTTCCCACTTCTGGCAACCAGTCTTTTCCGTAGACCTGTGAACTTGCTGTTTTTTAGAGTCTAAATGTAAGTGAGGCCATATGGTAGCTGTCTTTAATGTATTTTACTTAGAACAGTGTCATCGAAGTCTATGTTATCGTACATCGAAGTCTATGTTATCTTTTTTTTTTTTATGACCAAATAATGTGTGTGTGCACACGTGTGCGTTGCATCTGCATTATCCATTTCTCCCTCAGCGGACACTTGGCTGTCACAACTGAGACAGCAGTGAACATACAAGAGCATAATTTCTGTAGAGCAGTATTTTAATTTTCTTTAGTGAATGCCCAGAAGGAGAATTGCTGGGTCAGATAGTAGCTCTATTTTTAATGTTTTGTAACCTCTGCAGAGGCTGAGCCAGTCAACATCCCCACTACCAGGCCCAATGCTTCACTTTTCTTCACATCGTTGCCAACTCCTGTCATTCTCTGTCTCTTTGATTATGGCCATTCTAACAAATTTCAGGTGGTATTTGATTATGGTTTTGATTATATTTCACCGATGGCTACTGATACTGGGCACCTTTTTATATAATTGTTGGCCATCGATATGTTATCTTTGAAAAGGTGTTGAGATCATCTGCCCATTTTTTAGTTGGAATTGTCTCTGTGACAGAGTTGTGGGACTGGTTTTATATGAATCCCTTATAAGATAGATGATTTGAAAATACTTTCACTCAGTAGGTTGATTTTCATTTGCTGATGGCTTCTTTTGCTGTGCAGAAGCATTTTAGTTTAGTGTGGTTTATTTATTTTTGCTTTGGGTATCAAATTCAAAAACTCATCACTAAGATCTAAGCTGATGTTTTCTGATGTTTTTCATCTAGAAGTTTTATAGTTTTAGGTCTTCTTGCAAGTCTTTGATGCATTTTGATCTAATTTTATGTATAACATAAGGTAGGGGTCTAATTTCATTCTTCTGAATGGGGCTGTTTAATTTTCCCAACACCGTTTATCAAAGAAAACTGTCTTTTCCTCATTGAACATTCTGAGTTGCTTTTTAAAAAATGTACAGAAGAACCAGGTGTAGGCCAGAGGTATGGGGGAGGGGAGTGACTGGATTCACCAGAGATAGGCTGGAGAATAGAAGAGGCAGATCCATCGCTTGATAGTGCAGAGACTTTAACCCCTGGACCCCGGGAAGGCCGTCTGACTTCCTTTGTAGTAAATTAACTGGACATATTTTCATGGGTAGGTTTCTGGTCACTCCAGTCGGTTCCATTGACCTGTGTGCTATATGATACTGTTTTGATTACTGTGGTTTCGCAGTATTGTTTGAAATCAAAGAACATTGTGCCTCCAGCTTTGTTTTTCTTTTTCAAGATTGCTTGGCTGTGCGGTGACTTTTGAAATTTCATACAATTTTAGGATGTCTATTTTTTCTGTGAAAATGCCTTTACACTGATTGTATAGATTGCTTTGAGTATTATGAGTATTTTATCAATATTAATTTATTGATCCATGTGGGCAGGGAATATCTTTCTGTTTATTTGTATCTTGTTCAGTTTCTTTGATTAATGTTATTACAGTTTTCAATTCATTCTTGTTCCAACTCTTAGATTCCAAATACATTTGAGATCACAAAGAAGTCATCTTTCTGTCTGAAGTATTTCATTTAGCATAATGTTCACTACATTCAAATAATTTTGACCAGAGTATAATAAGAGAACATTTTATATCACTCATTCCTACTGAAATAAAGTTTTATGAGATAAAACTTTCCTTGCTACTTTAGATGCTCTCTGATGGTTTGAATATTTTCTTTTTAATTAAAAAGTTGCTGTGCCCCACTGAGTGATCACATAATGTAAACATGTAGTCCACAGGATGAAAAATACTGACCTACAGATTTGTCTTCTAGTTATAGAGTTTGAGATTTAAGTTCAGTTGTCTTGGGCATCTACTTCATCAGTCCACATTGGAAAACTAAAGTTAACTTCCAGGAACAACATTATAGTATTATAATGATAGCAAGCAGAAGTATTTCATGTGTATTATTATATAGCCAAAAAATCCTATTGTTTGAAATAAGGCATGTTTTATTTTTTTGCAGCATATCTCAAATTTTATGCTATGAAATTGCAAATAGATGTTTAGAACCAAAGTTGTGATCTGCCCATGTGAATAAAGTCACGAAACTCAATTCAGCATTAATATAGTGAAAGAAAAGTGGTTCCCGTTAATAACCCTGCTCACTTGTTGAAATTACAACCAACGCGATTTCTAGCCGTGTAAACAGAAAAGCGTCTTTCAGAAAAGTCGCTCAGAATATGCTCTGCTCCTAAACCAATTGTTTGTTAAGCTGAAGTATTCAGACCTCTCTGTTTTGTTTACATAGACATTACTTCAATATTAGAATGACTTCAGCATCCACAATGCTTCAGAAAAGTGTATTCTGCCAAGATCATCTTTGTTTGTGTTTATAGCTGAAAGAAAACCTTTTGGGCCCTTGTTTCACTTAGTTTCTTCATCTAATTTCCTTTGTAAACTTTAACTCTTGTGAGTGTGTGAGTGAGGGAAGTTACCCTTACTCTGACTGCCATCACAGGATCACACAGACTGGACAAATAATTTAAAAAAACATTCAGTTCTCCAAGTTCTGGGGTTAAGTGGCAACCGGCCAGATGCGGGAGAAAGCCCCTGCCAGGGATACCCATGGGTTTCTTGCTGTACCCACAGGCAGAGGCGGGCAGCATGATGTCACCATGCAGGAATTGAGGGGTTGAGGCTGTGATCTTTCTCTTTGAAACTATACTAATTTTGAGAAAACGCCACAGTGTCAATGTAATATTAAACATTTTTTTTTTTTTAGTATAGAGTCAGATGGACAGGTGTGTTCATATGTGAAAGTATTTCCCCTTGAAACTTGTTAGTGAGCACTAGGTTTTATTTTTCTCTCTTAATGATGAAACAATGGATACACGTGTCTTTAACTAATCTACATTTAATTCTACACCAAGAATACACACACGCATGCAGATACTTAATTTACTTTCTTAGGGA
Source organism: Condylura cristata (assembly GCF_000260355.1). Classification (NCBI taxonomy): domain Eukaryota; kingdom Metazoa; phylum Chordata; class Mammalia; order Eulipotyphla; family Talpidae; genus Condylura; species Condylura cristata. The sequence continues at coordinate 2,613,216 of NW_004567143.1, forward strand.
CTTCTCCATGTCTAAGATGTTCAAGGAGAATGCAGTCTGCTTTACGATGCTAAACACAAAGCCTGGCTCTGGGTGGCAGAGAGGATGGCGCCTGGGAAGGCTCACCATGGCCCCCCTCATCTCTCTGGGGCTCGTGAGGGCTGTGCGGGTGGCCTGTCTCCTCCTGTCCAGCAAAAGAGAGACAGAGCCAGCCCTGCAGAGGCAGCTACATAGATACGAGCATAGATAGCCGTGGACATATCTACTGAGCGCTGATTTTATTCTCCCAAACTCACAAGTGGAGCAGCTGACAGCCACATGGCCCCGGGTTTTGAAAGCTCCTGGGTAGCCACCCTACCTCCCCCCAGCTGACTTTTATTATATTTCAATTCCCCAAGTGGCTGTATTATCATCGTGTGAGCTGAGTCGACCTTTAATGACACCGGGGTGCTTGCTGCTGCGTTTTTACATCAATAGGTGCATTATATTCCGACATGAAAGCGAAGAGAGACTGGGGCGTTTCCTGATATTAGGTATTGACTTATTCTTCAGGAAGCAAAGGGGACATTTTAATTTATAATCATACTCCGGGACACCAGGCCCATTCTAGTCTGCGCAGGTTTCTGGACATTTTAAAACACCCTTTGCCTTTTTCAGGGAAGATGAATAAAACATATTTGTGGGCATGTGTGTATAGTAATTTTTAGAAATTGCAGGGAGAGTATAAAATTGAGGAAACTTGGGTAGATAAAATGCAGGTAAAAACTCCCAACATGAACCAACCAGGTCATGTTTTTAAAAGCTTCAGTTTATTTTATAAGCGAGCTGATCAAAGGGGGGGAGGAGGAGCAGACATCGCTACTACAAACTATGAAAACAGAAATGAATTATGCAAGACCAGCAAAGAACCCCAAATTTAATCTATGCATGTGGTTGCAGTGTGTCCAGACAAGGGAAGGGAGTGTTACCAGGCAGGGCGAGGGCCACCAGGACCCCTAGGTCTGCCTGTTCTAAATAAGGTTCTGCCGTCCACCAAATCAAGACACAACATACTCTGGGGCATAAGACCTTTAATGGAAAGGAACTTTGGTACAGTCAGTGTGTGATCAGAGAAGAGAGGGAAAGAAACGCAGTGGCCACACGAGCCACCCAGCCACCCACTCCCACGTGTGTAAATACCCAGCCAAACAGAGCTGGCCCAAAGCAAGGCTGGAGGCCTGCAAGCCGCCCAGAGTCTGTGGCATCTCCTAGTGGGTACCACGGGAAAGGGGCAGAGGGGCGGGCACGTCTGGGACGGACAGAGCACGGTCAACATCAAGATCAAGATCAAGGCTGCCATTGTTCACTCCCCGGGTCTCTCACCACCTCTGTTCAGGTGTCTCCTTCCACGTCCCCTGAGTCCGTGGTTCAGTCCAGGGCCGAGAAGCAAGTGCAGCTTCTCAATCTCTCTGCTCTGCATGCTGACTCCAGGTCTCCTTCTTGCTCTCCTTCCTCGCCTTACCCCCTCTGGTCTCCTCCCCAGCTTCTCCTCCTCCCTGCTCAGCTCTGCTCTCCCCGGGTGGGCAGGAAGCCTGAAACCTCCCTTCTTCTGGCAACCACCTGTTGGAGGAGGACGCAGCAGCAGAGAGGGCTGAGATTTCTCCAGGGGGTGGAGGATGAGTAATCGGCGAACCCAAGCACCAGAAGTGTGTATAGTAGAGATAATACAGCAGCTCCACTAGGCAGGGTTACCCAGAGAAGCAGAACCAATGGGGTGTCTATACAGCGAGAAAGCCACTTCGTAGCAGGAACCGGCTCCCACAGTACGGGGGGCCGAGAGGCCCCAGGCCTGCAGCCTTCACTCTGGAAACTCGGACAGCCCATTATGAAACTCGTGGTGAGTCCCGAGCCCCGAGAACCAGGGGGGCTGCTGGTCAGAGATCCTGTCTGGAAGCTGGCAGGCTCGGGACCGCAAGATGGCTGATTGTTCAGTTCACTCTGAAAGCAGGAAAAGGCCAGTGGTCACGCTCAGGCACCGGCAAGGGCTGTCCCTCGTGGTCACCTTCCGGCCTTCATGGATGGGAAGACACGCACCCTATAGACACCATGTGACCCAGTCAAGTTGGCATCTGCAGTCAACCATGACATCCACTTATGTTTTTGACATTATGGACCCTAGTCTGTTTTGAATTTTGTTACCAAAGCATGTTAGAATTGAGTAATCAGAGCTTGGTTACTTTCATCCTGAGAAAATTACCAAGCAAAGGCTGTAGACTGGACCTCCTCCCCACACCCCCAACCCCCCGGAACTCATGAGGAGGATCCCTGGGGGTCTGCTGGACCAGCAAATCGGACTGTGATGGTGTCACGACTCTCGGCTAACCGTTTCTTTCCTTTGGGTCACCATGCAAGGGAAGAAGTTAGGTGCTTTGGTTTATCTGTTTCTTCATTATCAGTCACGGAAATGAATGAGCCTCCTTGGGTGAGAAACCCCACAGGTCCTGGGTGAATTACACGGAAAGCTTTGCAATTGACTTAAGCGTCAACTTGAAGGATGGCTCTTCCCTCACCTGAGATGCTGGTGCGTGGAGTTCTTAGTCTGTCTAAATGCTGGCTGAGCCAGTGTTTCAAAGACAGGCCTGCTTTCATCTTAACTCAATTTTACGATTTATTCTTCTCTGATATATTTCCTTTGATGCCTTTCTAACGCAAACACAGATCCTACTTCTGATAACTGAATTCCTGTGCTTAGTCCTGAATCTGCTTTCTTCTTCCAGCTGCTTAACTTCCACTTTCTCCCCAAGATCACATTTTTACCACTGAAGTTCTGCCTAGGTCTTTGTGGTGACGCTTGTTAAAATCAGAGGCTTGGCCCTCCCTGGTGGCACAACGGGTTAGGACGCAGCACTGCAAGCTGGCGGTAGCCGCTTCAGTGAGAGTTTGATCCCCAGCCCCGGAGGTGACCACATGGCGCAGCTGGCCTCTCCTGACTCGCCTGCTGCTCCCCTCAGCAGTGTTCTTCGATCTGCCTGTTCTGCTCCCCGCTCTGTCTCTGGTGAAGCCTCTTACCACCCCTGCACCTCTGGCCTGTACCCCAGTTCTGTATGAATAAATAAATCTTGAATGAATGAATGAAAAAAAATCAGAGGTTTTCTGGAAGTTGCTGATACTCCACCTGCTCTTCTCCTAACGCGCTCGGGATCATGATCCCTCCCATCTTTCCCCTCACTCTTCTCTGGGACCCCAAGGTTTCCTTGGGGGCTTTTCAAAGATTAAATTCTTGCTGCTGAGCCTCCACCCAGAGTTTGGGGTCTAGTTACCCGGAGACATATCACCCTGCTGCCAGTTCCTCCCTCGGATTCAGAGTTCTGCTCCCCAGAACCCCAGCCGACTCTCTCCCCCAGATTCCAACCCCTGCTGTTTTATCTTTCGTCATGGGATGGCTGACTTGAGTCGAGGCTGTGACCTCCCGTGGTCTGCATACACCGCCTGCCCCTTCCACCCGAGTGTCAGTTATCCCCCCACCTGTGCCCCTCTCCTGTCTCTGCATGTCTGTTGGTGTTGCTTCTTGGCAGGCAGATGCCACATGAGGTTTACTGTGGGGTGAGGGACAGTACAGTCTGAGTAGTGAAGTGGGCAGTCCCCGACAAGTCCGTGGCTGGCCACCACGGCCAGCTGACACCACAGCCATGCATGCAGCCAGAGGACACTGAACTCCCCAGTTCTCCATCACCTGGACGAAAAGTCAGAAAAGCTGCCTTGTTGGGAACGGGGGTGCTTACCCCAGTGGCGGATACCTGTCAGCTTCTCTTCTGTGCTGGCTCAGATCTGCTAGCCCAGCTCCTGCTGGAGAACTAAAATGTGGGAGCAAAGGAGACCCCAGCTGTTCAGAACCATCCAGATGCTTTCAGGGTCATCCAGATGTGTTTCTCATCTAGTCCTGAGAGGCTGGTGATGACGCTGATGATGGCCACTGGCTCGTGAACACCTGTCACAGCGCTGAATCTGCTACCTTGATCATCTTGCTTAAGGCTCTGATGACCTAGTGAGTTACACACTATTTTTTTTTTTAAATTTATTTATTTACTTAGACATACAGGACTGGGGTACAGGCCAGAGGTTCAGGGGTGGTGAGAGGCTTCACCAGAGACAGAGTGGGGAGCAGAACAGGCAGATGGATGAAGTACACTGCTGAGGGGAGCAGTGGGCGGGTCAGGAGAGGTCTGCTGCACCATGTGGAGCACCTCTGTTAAAGTAGATGGAACACCCACGGAACCAGCTGTGGCCAGCTTACAATGCTGTCCTAACCAGTAGCAGCACCAGGGAGCGCCAAGTTACATACTATTGTGAAGCTTTATTTTCACTCACATGACTTTTTCCTGATGGCCCAAGTTCAAAGTCTTGAGGCAATTAAATGTCATTCTCCACCTTTGCATGTCACGTGTGATGATTGAGCCATCAGGTCTTTCCAACTGCCTCATGCCTCCAGCCCATCCTCACCTTCCTTCTGAACATCATTGTTTGGAAGATAATCAAGTCTGTAGTGATGGAAAGAAAGTGGTTCATTCCCATCACCCTATTTACTGGTGACCTTGAGTGTGGACTCCAGAGCCGGACTGTTGGGGCTGACGTAGATCGATGCCTTTCTGTTCCGTTGAAGCCAACGTGATGGACACAGGTGTACTGAGGCATTTAATTCATTAGCTTTTTAGAATCAAGACTATAAATAAAGAAACAAGCACAGGCATGGATAACTCACCCAGACTCATCCAGCTAGTGAGTAGCAGAGACTGAGGAGGGGAGGAAAGTGAGAGCCCAAAGGCCATACTTTGAGCCTCTCTACTTCCCTGACCTCACATGATCCAACACGCCACTCACTCAGGGCCAGCCACTGTGCCCTGGACACATCTGAACTACCTGTGCAGCGCAGCCCCTGACACCAGTGAGAACCTTGCCATGCCTCTTGGGCTTCTCCTAGAGGCCTTCTCAGATCTCCCCACTGGCCTTGTTCCTCTGTTATGTACCCAAGGTTTTACTTATAAGATACTTAGCTTCTTCCCCTTACGTGAAGGGTGCGTCCCCATGTCTTCACACGCTAGGCAAGAACTCGCACAAAGTGAGCACTGCCTGGAGGGGCCATTCCCCCTGTGTCCTGCCTTGTTCTCTGTGGACTTTCCACCACCAGCCAGAACCCCCCCCCCCCAACATACACACACATCCCTGCTCTTTGCCACCCTGGGCACCTCCTGCTTTCCACCATGATCCAGCTCTCATTTGTATCATCTGTTGCCTCAAGTGCCAGGGACCAGTCTACCGTCCTCTAGCATTTCACAGCATGACTTGAAAGACAATCTCTTTGCTTTGATCCATCTTAAACTGCGAATCCCTCCACAGCGGGGCCTCCCGTGTCTCTGTGCTGGTGGCATGCTCGTCCCCATCTGGCAGGGGGTAAATGATGGCGATTTCCGCCTTTGAGTCGGGTTGGCCCCTTGCTCACCCCCTGCCTTCCTCCTCTCTAAACAAGTCCGCTCCACACAGCCCCACCCAGCTAAGTTCCAGAGAGACAGCTTCCATGCTTATATCCCCATTAAAGTTTAACAGGGCCCTCCCTGGTGGCGCAGGGGGTTAAAGCACAGCACTAAGAAGCTAAATAAAGTCATTGCAGCATGAGTTCGATCCCCACCTCGGAGGTGACCCACAGGGTGCAGCTGACCTCTCCTGACCCACTCACTGCTCCCCTCAGCAGTGGACTTCGTTGATCTGCCTGTTCTGCTCCCCCCTCTGTCTCTGGTGAGTCCACTCACCGCCCCTGCTCCTCTGGCCTGTACCCCAGTTCTGTGTGCATCAATACATCTAAAAAAAAAAAAAAAGTCTAATGTGAAGTCCTGGGATTTTAAGACTGATCCCATGTGTCTGCCACAGAAGCAGCCTGAAGGCGCATCCCAATGTGATCGGAAATCCGGGAATTTGAGTCAAGTCAGTTGTTTTCACAAGCCCCACTGGCCCGCCACCGGCCTGCTCTGGATGGAAATGCTGTTTGAGGACACAGCTTCTTCTGAACACAGAGTGGCTGTCTCCCGTGTGCCAATCACCAGCGCTCCAGCCCACTGATTTTTTAATGAACTGATACCAAGACGTGATAAACTGTAACTTTATAATTCTGTTGTCTTCATCAACTTAGCAAAACCAGAGTCTTTGTGAAATGAGAGTAGCGAGCACCTCGGAGGAAATAATTGCTTGACTCTAGGAGGCTAATGTGTGTGAAATTGATCAGGACTTGAATTTGGATGTGATACTTTTATAGAAAGAAGATTTGTTTTTTTTAAGTTATTGAAGCCTAGAGCTTTTCTGGGTAAACTATTCCATGAGAAAAATAAAAGCATATATACATTTGCAGAAAAATGCACTCTCAGAAGCATGACGTGAAGTGGAACCTTGAAATTAGTCATATTCGCTTTATATTTATTTTTTTCTTATACAGAATACCCAAAAGAAAAAAAAAAGAGAGAGAGAGAGAGCGAGAGATGTGTGTGGTTCATATTAATTTGGCTTTAGTCCTACAGGCTTGGGAGTGCGTTAGAGGTGATAACTCCAGGGGAGGGAGGGGGCTGGGCGCCTTGATGTCTACTCAAGCCTCCATCTCCCGTTAACTGGGCTTGGTTCGTGCAGAGAACGCCCTTGTGCTCAGGAGCCTGGCCTGAATTCAGGCCACGGTGCCCATCATGTGCCCTCCTTCTGCGGGCGAGTCCAGCCTTAGCCCTTTATCAGACAACGACCGATGAAGCAAACACTTCAGAGTAACTTCACAGGGACTCTGGATGTGCCAACCTTCCACCCCGCGCCCACCATCTATCTCCACCCGGAGCCCAGCCAGGCGCCCGGGCTTCCACACAGCCACGCTGCTTGCAGGGCGCTTTCTGGGCTGGGCCCGAGGGGCAGCGCGGGGCAGGGCCCTGCTTCCCGGGTTGTGGGCAGCAGCCGCCCCGGGGAGGAGAGGTCGGACCGAGCCAGGGCTCCGCCAGTGCCGTCGGCGTCCACAGCACATGATTTGTGCATGAAAGCCTTGATGGGGGAAATAAAACCCTTGATAGTCTCCATACGAAATAGGTCCTCCGGGAAACTGAAAGCAAAAGAGGGCGCGCTGTAGCCTGCCATATTGTGTGAGCGCCCCGAGCAGTTGGAAATGCCCGTGAGATGTCACTCAGAACGGCGGGGGTGTCGTGTTACAGGCACCACAGAGGGCCCTCCCGGGGGCGCAGCGGGCACAGCCTGCATGCGACCCCCCGCCAGGGAGTGACCCCGGGGTGCGGCAGACCCCTCCTGCCTCCCGGCCGCCCCCCTCAGCGGTGGATTTCATCCGTCGCCTGTTCTGCTCCCCACTCTCTCTGGTGAGTCCTCTCACACACACACACCCCTTTATTTTGGTCTGTACCCCAGTTCTTGGGTACATAAATGATTAAATCTTAAAAACAAAAACAAAAAACTAACAAATAGTCGTGTGAATAAGAGCATCTCCATCACAGCATGTGAGAGTGTGTAGGTGTGTATGTATATGTGAAAAATAACTTTGAACCTTTAATCAAGTAGAATTTAATCGTTCTGTTTCTAATTGAGCATTCTACGGCATTTGTCCACGTCTGAATGATTTTGGTTAGATGATACAGCACGAACCTCATCAGAGTCACAGCTTAGCCGCCTCTTCTGCAAAGCGCTTGATTTATCCCTGTTATTGCTTCGGAAGTCTGAGAATTTATTATTAAGACAAAATAAATAAATAACAGTTTCTAGCTCTTCTCATTTCATTTGACTTCTCTTAAAACCAGGGTCTTAACACAGAGAAGTGGGGAGAAGAAACCGTCAGAGATCAGAGGGAGATGCTCCAAAGCATTAGTTCTTCATGGGGGCCAAGTTTCAAGCCCTTGTAGACACTTGAAAATATCTAGAGACATTTTTAGTTGTCACAAATTAGGGTATATGTGTGAGTAGGGGACCAGATGCTAATAAATGTCACACAAAGGTACAGGAAACCCCCCCCCCCAAAAAAAAAGTGTATTTGGTCCAAAATGTCAGCAGTGCTCAGGCTGACACCACAGGTCTGGGGTATCTCTGTGCGTCTCCAGAACGCTCGCGCCATGTATACTTACGACTCTGCTCTTCAAATACGAGGAGCCAGTGCTGACTGCTGCCTAGTGTGGACGTCACCGGCCACACAGTCTCCTGGCCAGTCTCTTCCCCACTACTGTAAACTGTGATTATTATTTTTATCTTTACGCCACCTGCAAACTTTCTGTTTGTACATATTTGAATGTCTGGTCTCCTTGCTTCACTCCTACTTGCCCCGACTATGATTACCAGGAGCAGGTGATGAAATGGTGTGTCTTGCCACGTGTTTGGCATGAGAGAGCAGATAATTATCTAACCACTTACTCTCATATCAGATTCAAGTGTTAGAAAAATTTCATTCAGTAGATTGATGATAAGAGAAAGATCTAATTTTAGTTTGGAAAAGAGCTCAAACTGCAATCTGCTCATTGTAAGGCTGTGTTCCGTAGGGCTATAAACAGACAGAAGGGAGGGAGCGGTCGGGCAATGCCAGGGAGGTGGGCACAGACGCTTCTCCTCTGAGGCTTCTCTGACGGTCATGGGAACTCCCCCTCTTTGCTTCACACTTGTCAGGTAGAATGTCTTCTCCTTGTGAGCTCCTCTTTGCTAGGACCAGCTCCTGTGTGGGCCTCTTGAACAGCTGACAGTAACTAAGATGTGAAGTAAATCAACGAGAAACTGCTGTGAGGGAAGCAGTTACTGTATTCAAAAGGTTAGGAAGTACGAAAACAGGAGAGGTGGGCAGATAACCTGATGGTAACCGCCCCTCCCCCCCATCTCTAGCATGGGAGCTGTGAGTAATAGCAAATAATGAAACACGAGACAAACCTTTCAACTACATCCTTCATCTCATTCCACCTAAAGAGTCAACTCAGACATGTGCATCTCCTCGGGGTTGCCAGCAAAGTCCGTCTGAGCCGGTACGTTTCATGCGTCCATTCTTCTTCACTTTGACCTGCACACACATGATGGTTTTGTTTCTTTGCCACAGTTTTGTGGAGGGGCAGAAATGAGTCAGACATAACTTAGGAAACATAGCTTCATTTCCTAGGCATTTGCTAACTGTTTGGCTTTCTTTGCAAATCCAAAGACATGGTTCCTCCCGCCGGTTTATTGAAACATGTTGCTCCGCTTTTCTCTGCCTCTGGTTCCCGAGCCCTGACCTGATGATGGCGCCGTCTTAGGGAAGCTTCCCTTGTTAATCTTGAACTTTGAAGATTTATTTTATTTATTTATGCATATAAGACCTGGGATACGGACTGGAGGTGTGGGGGTGAGAGGATTCACCAAAGACACAGTGGGGAGCAGAACAAGCGAATTGACTGAAATCCACTGCTGAGGGGAGCAGCGGGGACACAGGAGAGGTCTGCTGTGCCCGTGGGTCACTCCGGGCCAGGGATTGGACTCCCGCTGCAATGGCTGCAGACAGCCTCGTAGTGCTGAGACTTAGCCCCTGCGCCACCAGGGAGGCCCTGGTCTTGAATTCTGGATGTCCATTTCCCTGAAGTTGCCACCACCGTGCTGTGTCACCTGAACTTTGCCACTGAACAGGATCGACAACGTCACACCTGATGCCCCCAGCAGGCCTCTGGAGCTCAATGGCCAGCCCAGAGCTGAAGCCGCCTGCATCTGTGTGGACAGGTCCTGGCGCAGCCTGGCCTCGGTGCAGGTGGTCTCTGCCCCGGGAAAGCAGTGCTACACTGGCCACATTTAGCAGTTTTAAAAACCACTTTTGTTGGGGTAATGCTGCTTTATAAGAGAAGGTGAGCCTCAGGTGTGCCGCTGCATCGAGCCAGCCGGAAGGCCGGCTCTCCCCTCCAGGCTGCGGGCCCGTACCTGAACTACCACTCCCCTCCGCCTTCCTTCTGATGCCCACAGCATGCTCGGACCCTCGGAAAGCCCCTTTTAGTGTTATTTAGGTCACCTGTCCGTTGTTTCTGTATAGCTGCAGGAGAGAGCTATACAGCTATATCTATACAGCTGGCTTGACGGTTATAGGACAGCTCCAGCCTGCTCACTGGCTGTTTCCTGGCTTCCATCCGTGAACTTGTGATTATGGCGCTGAGTGAGCACGAGGAGCAGGGTCTTCTGTCGGCTGAGAACTGGACCCTGGCACCCGAATGCCTGGGGCACGTCTCCTGGGCGGCCCCAGCATCTGACCCTTAAGTCTCTGCATCTGGGTCTTTATTGGGAAACGGTGTGACGAGGGTCACGGTTGCAGCTGCCTCTTAGGGCAGCCGTGAGAACCGACTGGAAACCTCGAGGTTGTCTGGCTCCTGCACGCACGAGCTGGTGTCTGGTTATTGCGGGGACTCTGGACTTGGCACGCGTATGCTGCGGGACCCACTACGGGCGGGTGAGAGGCCATTTTGGAACCGCCACTGATGGCGAGAGCAAACTGAGAGGAAGCCACAGTTCCTTCCTTTCCCTTGTGCGTCACAGGGAATGTAGAAGGAGGACAGGGTCAGCTAAAGGAAAAATGGAATCCTCAGGACCTCCCAGGCAGCATCACATAGCAAACCTCAGAGTTTTGGCTACAAGACGGTAGTCTGATAGCTGACAAAACTGTCACTCCTGCTTTGGCCTGTTGGTTTGTAGCAGTCGTGTCTAGTTGCCACTTTTGATATTTAGCTAGTGGATGCACCCAACAGGTTTCTGTGGTTGCTGACGTGATTTCAGCACCCCGAGTCCATGCAGAGAGGCACTGTGTAAACATAGAAACCAGTGGTCTTTGTCATCTCTGCCATTTTCCGGTTAGCTTCACAAAAGCTTTCCTTTGTTTGCCAGGGAAGACCCAGGCGTCGTTGCCCAGATTGTGGAAAGTCTTTGGCCTTCTCATGGGGTCCTCCCTTGCTTCTCATTGCGTGTGCTGTATTGTTAAGCCGACATGTGTGCATAGTGTGTGTTTCAGCCCTTTGAAGACTCCCAGCTGTCATCTCAGCTCAGTCTAGGGAGGACCCTGGGAGGCGAGGAGAAAAGGGATGGTGCTTCTCAGGACAATTCCAAGATGGGGCCGGGGCTGTCAGGAGGTGGCAGAGGTTGGCTCTGGGTCTGGACCACAAAACCTCCACAGCTTTCCCCCAGCGTAAGCTCAGTGATTACCCTGACCATGCATAGGGTTTCAGAATATTTCAACATCCATAGTCACTTCTGCCCACAGCCCCCCTCCAAATCTTCATCCACTCCCTGCCAAGGAAATGTTTGTCTCACCTGTACATGAGTATGGTCGCGACCGCATGTCACCCTGAGTATCACACCCAGGCCCACATGCAGGGCAGCAGAAAGCAATGATGTTTTTGTTCCCATCTTTACTGGAAAACAGAAAACCCACAGAGCACGGTATCGTCACCCTGCCACCTCTCCACTTCCGGCAGGAGTTGCTGCTGTCATGTTCACAGCCTGAGAAAGCAAACTGGTCTCAGGCACTCAGCAAAGGGCTGGCTTCCAGCTACTGCCTCTGGGGTCTCACTTCTGGGTGACCAGAAGAGTCCCTCCCCCGCCCCCCCACAAGCCCCCACAGTATACTGAGCATATAATGCCAGAAACAGGCATTTTGGAACATTCTGTTTTTCCATTGAGCTGAGCAGGGTTTTTGACCCCTGTTAAAATGCAAATGTTTCTGGAAGAAGTTTCATTGCTTCTTCCCTGACACCAATTTTGATGTAAATATTTTACAAGAAAAGCTCAGGAGGATGATGCTACTGAAAAGGGAGGAGGGAAACTTATTTGTAAGGGCAGCTGCCAGCCCCTCAGTTCTTAGAAAGGCAGACAGCGGGGGCCCAGGCTTCTCCGCAAGGTGCTCCTTCTGAGCCTCTGTTCAAGGCCGGCCTATCTGTCCTCTGTGTCTGGGCCACTGATGCCTTAAGCTTTGGGAGTCTGTCCCCCACACCCCTGGTGCACAGCCTGTCCAGAGACTCCGGCCCCTTTCCTGGTACACATACTCCTGCCTGCTATACTTGGTTCAGTGGGTGAACAAACACAAATGATTTTTTTAAAACTGATTTATTTATTTCTGCATACAGAACTGGGGTACAGGCCAAAGGTGGAGGGGAGGTGAGAGGATTCACCAGAAACAGAGTAGGGAGCAGAACAGACCGACCCACTGAAATCCACTGCTGAGGGAGCAGCAGGGAGACAGGTGGGGTCTGCTGCGCCCTGTGGGTCCCTCCCTGGCCGGGAATCGAACTTACGCTGCAGTGGCTGTGACAGTTTCACAGTGCTGCTCTTTAACCCATTGTGCCACCAGGGAGGGCCCTGATTTTCAAATACTTCTTATTCTATGGTGAAACAAAGGCCCAATATTTATTAGAAAAGGCTTAATAAATTACTAAACTTTAACCCCAATTTTTATATTCCATAACTGTTTTCACTTCAGTAATTTAATTAGCGGCACATAGCAGGGACAATACACTGACTTTTTAAAAGCACATTAGTAATTTCACATTAAGTCTGCAGTAACAAAAACAATTTATATGCTTTTCATGTTCTAAAGATGCAATAAAAAACACTGCAACCAAATGACAATTTAATAATGTGAAGTTTTATTTGCAAATCTCTCTTTTCTTTGGGCTCATCCTGACACTGTCTTCTTTTATTTTCCCCAGTGATTTCTCATTTTAGCTTTAAAATGGAAAAGTGATTAAACATGTCAAAACAAATAACTCTGCATTTTAGTTTTTCAAGTAAATTAAAATTTCATGGGCCCCCTGAAAACAGTCCTACGGAAACATCCAATAATAACCACATCAACTTCTGATGGAATACATTCCACCAAGCTTCAAAGACCTTTTATATTTTCATAAATCCATTTTGAATGATAACTGCCAAAAATTAAGTTCAGCTCATCCCTAATAGTGTTCTTTATGACAATAGTTCTTCAGAGGGTTTATTTCTGCACCATGGATTCTGTGTACAACGGGACTGTGTACTGTGGTGGTGACGAAAAGAACTTCTTTTCACATTGTGAAGTTAAATCACACCTTGCTCTGCTGACCTGCGATTCAGCACACTTAACCTAGTCACTGTCACGATGAAGGGGGCGGGAGGAGGCTTGTAATGTGGCACAGGACACCTTGGAGTGGGTGTTTGTGTCTCAGGATGACTTTGCTTCAGTATCAAAAAGCATCAGCAGCACTTTAACCTCAAGTGAGCAGAGCGCTGGGTTTCGTCCTTCCTAGGTGTGCCAACCTGAATGACATCTTGGGGAACATCTGCTGGAGGCCCTGTGCCAAGCAGTGTACTTAGAAGTTACAGAGAGGAATAAAACATGCTCCCTAGGCAGAAAGAGTTTATGCTAGAACAGAATTCAAATGAAAAATTATGATGCCGTGCAATAAATTCCTTCTAACTAATGCATGTGTTCTTTTGCATGCAAAGAAAGACACCCCTTCTCTCGCAGGGGGTTCATGGAGTTGTGACAGGTGAGCTGAGACAGGCAGGACTGGGGTTCTCTCTCTGGGTGGGGGCCGGGAGGTTGAGCGTTCTGCGCAGGCTCAGAGGAACAGCATTTGCATGTATGAAATTGCACAGTGTCTTTAGAGAACGTTGGGGGTGTCTGGAGCATGTGAACAATACAGAACAGCAGAAATCACTTACACTGTTCAAATTGGGAGGCTTGTGTGCCCTGTGAGGGAACCGAGATGATCTGTGGGTAATAAAGTAGAAATAAAAGCATCCTATCCACTTTCACTTGTGAAGCGTGATTATTAGGGTAGTGTTTTTTAACTCCTGAATCTCCAGTTGTTTGAAGGTATATGAGTTCAGTACCTATAATGAGGTTAGGATTAGAATAACATATAGCTAAATAAGTAGAAAATTTGGAGATTCACATATACCTGTGTATCCTACGGGTCGGAGGGGGGGGGTGTTTAGTTGCTTGGCTTTATGTAGTTTAGAAAGTAATTTGTCAGACTCTAGACAGAGAACGTTTGCATGGATGATTTTTAAATTATTTTGAGCTACCCAGTCACTGATCTACTGTTCTGGCAGCTTGCCTTGTCAATATCTCAAGCAAACCAAAGCGTAGGCAGTCGTTTCTTAAATTTCAGTGTAAAACCAAAAAGTATTTCCAGGATGATTCAATTGCTGTGAAATGTAATATACAAACCATTCATAAAGTGATATTGTTGATGGATGCTTATTAATTATGACATCTAAACCCTTTGCCCCATTTATATTCATGTGTTTTTGGATTTATTTGTTTATGCATAAAGAACTGGGGTACAGGC
>NW_004567143.1:2627903-2700294 GCF_000260355.1 Condylura cristata
CACCTCCGGGGCAGGCGGGAATCGAACTCATGCGGAAGCGGCTTTAGATTCTCAGTGCTGTGCTTTAACCCGCTGCGCCATCAGGGAGGGCCCTATATTCATGTTTTTAAGGAATGAAACTCACTTATTAAACTAGGAAACATAGAACTAAATGTCCCAGCTGAGCCCTGGTCCAGGGAAGGCAAAAGTTTCAGGAAGCTGCAGAAGGATTATCCAAATTACAAATAAGACTGCCGAATCCCTTTGTCAGGACTTTACTTGTAATTATCACAGTTATATTTTAATTACTACAACTACACACCTTTATTAAGGATATATTTACTGAACATCAGCAACTTGTATTGCACAGAGTGTACCTATAACAAAAAACTTGGGAGATCTTAAATCCTGAACGAGTTTAAAACTTATAAACAAGTTATAAACTTGCCATATGATGCATGACGCCCTCTACGTGTGCATTTGAAGCCGCAGCTCAATCTTGAGGGAGTAGGTGAAGGATCATCTTTTGGTTTTTGTTAATGCTTTGGTCAACAAAGGTGCCAGCAGAGAAGAGGGGGTGAGGGAGGGATGCTGTAAGTGGGGGTGTCGCTGTCTCTAGTGTAGAGGTATCTGGGTGCTCCAAAACTTGTGTGTGGAGACTATATTCTCATGCTGTGCAACGTGGTTACTGCCGAAGAGTTAGGGCCGGGTACAGTGTCTGGCGCTGAGAAGCGACCAACACCACAGAGTAGATATTTCTATGGACCTGCCCGGCCCTTTCCTTCAGGGATCTCTCAGGGTGCCAGGATCACTCGGGGTGCCTGGCACAGGCAGGGCTCCAACAGGAGAGATGATGCATCCTTGCTTCGGGCAAGACCACACTGATAAAGAAATGGAGTCGTGGATCAGGCTACACCACTCAGGACACTCCTGAAGAGCAGCATCCTGGGCTTTTATCACTAAGATAATGGTCAGTATGAACTGTGGGAGGAAGTAGGAAAAGGGGAAGGCGAAGGGTGGAACTGGCATCTGTGGCATTAGGGACTGTGAATCTGCCCTCCGGGTGCTTCGCATCTGCTTGCTGACTAAGGATTGTAACTGACATCCAGCCCTCTTCTCCTGTCAGGGTTTCAGTCTCATCAGCAAGGCATCCACTGACCAGCTTCTGGGCTGCCTTGAACTGTATTGGCCCTCAGGCCCCGTGTGTTCCCGGTTATACCTCGTGATGTATGATGTTGGAGTCGGGATTAAGTTTATGCATCTGTCACCAGCCCCCCAGGAATTTACTGGTCACACCTAGTGATGCAGACCCTTCCCAGGGCATCCATCTTTCTGCTCTTGACTGATTTGAAAGGCACCTTGTAAGGTTGGGCCCCTGAGACTATTGAGCGGTCACTGAAGGGCAGTTCTGTGGGATGCAGAACTGCAGGAGACAGAATGATGGCCCAGGAGACCCCCAGCACCCCTCCCTTCTCCCGCTCACACCGGCATCTTCTCCACCTCTATTAGCTAACCACAGTCCACAACTTGAAGACGTTCCTCTGCTCCCCCCCAAACTGTAATCTCTTCTTGTGACTGTCCACTCAAGGGTTCACACACCCTGTAGGCTTGACTCCAGCAGACCTCGTAGGTCCACCTCACGGCCTTTATTCCTCTGTCATCAGAAGGACGCTAGTGCCTCTTTCCTTTTGTGTCTGTTATCTGCTTTGACTTTCTCTTTCTCACTCTAGAGCAAATGAAGGCGAGGACAGAAAGCTTTGTCTTATGTGACAAGACAGTCAGGGACCTGAATTTCCCTGTATATGGGACCAGAACATATACTACAAGTGGAATGCTTTTTCAGAAAAGCTTTAGCTCCTTTATTGGCAGGAAACATCAAATTTGCCATTATGTTTAAAATGTGCTATTCCTAGAAAACCTTAGAGAACTACTCTTACCATTGATAACATGCAATTAATTGTGAGGAGATATATGATAATTTTTTTCAATAGCTAACTTAAGATATGAAACAATAAATAAATTTGCTCACAGTAGCTAAAGAAATAGGTCAAAAAGTGGGAACCCTGGAAATAATCTTAGCCAGGTTCTAACCTCAGATCCATGAAATTCAGTGTCAGAGACAATTTCTTTCCCTTAATTCATGCTCCACCTGCTGGCTGTAGAGGGGTTCTCCTGTGCTGGTGCAGAGAACGCCAATTTTGAAATTTTTAAAATGTTTTTATTGAAGTAGCATTGACTTCCAACACCATCTGGGACTTGGAGGATAGGCGCACATCTATCCCAAAGCACCCATAATCCTCCACCCTCCTCGCCAGTGGAGACTGGGTTCTAAAATAAATCAGCGACAAAAACCAGCTCCCATGTCTTGATCCCATAAAGCAAAAAGCATCTGTAGAAATCCTTCCTGCCGTCTCGCAAGTTCCCTCTAACTCTTCGAACCAATTTATCAATATTCTCCTCTGGGCAGGTGGAACACCACTTTATAGCCAGTCTTTTGATCAGACCATCTCTATTCTCATGTGCCCTGGTGTTTATGTGAATCTCTCTATCACTGCTTCAAATTTAATCTGTGGATTATCTGCAGACCTCATTTACTAAAAGAAAAGGCATTTGTCTTTTTATTAGGGTGATGAATAATGTTGTACAGGACAGAATACAAACACACACACACACACACACACACACACTTTTTTCTTTTCATCTGCTAATAGTTGTTCTTGCTTCTGATCTGTTGATAATTAGTCCATTCATCACTGAGGCAAAAGCAGCCCAGCATCTCTGTGCACTGCACGGGAATCCAGACAGGTATACATTTGTTGATTGAAAAAGTCCTCGGTGAGCATAATTATGCTGTAAATCGTTGGCGATCACAGCTCTTTTACACAGTCTCCGCTGTCCACTGTCCATTTCTGCTCCGTCCCATCCCTCAGTGGGCCGCAAGCCACCGGCAGGTGTGGAAGCTGGTTCCACAGCTAACAAGCACCTACAGGTCATTGTGCGCTCAGCAACTCGAGCACAACCCGCCGTAATGTTGGCTAAGGTACGTCACTGAGCTAAGCAAGCGTGAAAACATGCCTGACGATTAGACAAGAAGAGCCGCTCCTGTCAGCTTTAAGCAAACAGAGTCATACCATTTCTCTGCACCTTGCTGGGAGGACCCAGAGGCTCCCTACGACAAGCAGGGGAGTTGCCGGTCAAGTCTCACGTCAGCTGCGGTCAAGTCTCTACTCATCCTCCTGCTCTTGGGGCGAGGGTCCTCTCCGGGTGCCCACTCACCCTCCCTGAGTCAAACTGCACCATCACCAGCCTGACTCACTGTGTGCTGGCCAAGGTTAAAGGGGGCTGGGAGAACCCCGCCCCTGGTGACACATCTGGGAGGCCTGGAGAGCTGCTGAGGTCTGCTTTGATGTCGCAGATGCAGGGAGGGGCCGTAGTCTCAGGTCATAAAAGCTGAAAAGGAATGGGTGGCCAGGCACTGCATTTAAAAAAGGAAATTAAGAGCAGGCTCTTAGCAGAGACCTCTTTCAACTGTTAGAGGAAAGATTCTGAAACCTGTCTCCCCAATGGGGAGATTCAGGCCCATCGTTGGTAACTTTAAATGTGTAACATATCCCTGAGTGGGTTTCTGTCTTGTTCAGCCAACTTAAATTATTTGTAAGGACGTGAACCAGTATCATTATCCCTTTTTTCAAACCTAAATTGCTTGACAAGTTTCCCCTTCCAATGTATGTATTAAGCTCTTATGGTTAGGGAGGAACTATGACCTAATGGAAAATTCCTTTATTCCCGTTTATCATTATTTTGGCATCATTTTGCCATGGAATTTTTATAGGTATATTTCAATGTTCCAAATAAATTGTAATGTTTTCTAGAGCAGCCCATTATTGTATCTCCTGTTATCTAGAAGAGTGGGAGTTAGGGGTTAAAGAAACTTCTGGATATGAATATGTGTGGTATTAATGTTGACAGATGTTCAGAGTGCATGCTATAAACCTCTTTGAGAAGATGCAGAAATACTTTGCTCTTAGAAAACACTCTTCGGGGGCCTCCCTGGGGGCACAGCACTGGGTTATGACACAGCACTACAAAGCTGTCCGCAGCAACTGCAGCACGAGTTTGATCCTCAGCCAGGGAGGTGACCCACGTGGGGCGACAGACCTCTCCCGCCTTGCCCACTGCTCCCCTCAGCAGTGTATTTCAGTAGATCCTCCTGTTCTGCTCCCCACTCTGTCTCTGGAGAATCCTCTCACCTTATACATCTCTGGCCTGTACCCCAGCTCCTACATGGATAAATAAATGAATCTTTAAGGGAAAACACTCGTCTTTATACTTGCCTTGAAATAATTTTATTATTTGCTGACAAAATGTATTCTCTGTTGATTTGACTTTAATGACGTAAACAGGCATCCTGCTACTTTGGAAACGGTTAGCTTAGAAGACTTGTAGATTGGGCCTCTCCCCCGGTGATACAGTGAAGGTTTTATACCCCCTGTCTCCTTTCCCATCGTATCAGCTTTTATAAAATTACTTGAGCTTTTCCAAGTAAACATTTAGCATGCAAGCTTGAATTGACAAAAACAAGATACATTCTGAAGCTCCCTCCATGGGCAGGGAGACATTCGCACTGACGTTTTGACAGCAACGGCTGATATGACAGCTATTTATGCCTGAACTATCCCGCAGGTAGAGGGAAGAACCTCTTTTCCAGTGATCCTGCATAGTCTTGTTGAAAAGCAAAAGCATTGTTGAAGCAAAGCTTGATAGTTTTCACAATTTAGTAACTTAGCAAACGAAGGGTGACTAACCATTCCTCGTAATGGATTTTGACAGCCAGTTGCCATTAATCTAGTTCACTAAGTGAGCCCAGGAGAAGCTGTCTCTCCTCTTCTAGACACTCGACCTACAGCTGCCTCCAGGTAAACGGAGACTTACTCTGTGGTGGGTAAACCAAGTAGTTGGATCCGGCGCCAAGTATGGTTAAGATGAGGCCTATAGAAAGCACATCGTTTCTATTTAAATGTGCTTAATATTTTTTAAAGTAATACTCTCATCCCTTGCTGTAGCATGTAGTAATGTAAGGGGGAATGCAATGTAATAAGGAGGAAAATATTTAAATAAATGCAACATTGGTCTAAGTGACTTTCAGAATTGGCAATGAAATTTAAGGCTGGTTAGTCAACACCACTTCTTAAATATGAATAGAAATGTGAGAATACTGAAGTCCAGATAGGCTACAAGGTTAGTTTCTCTCAACTTAGCCCTGATTTTCATCTTCCCGTCTTGCCCTGTCCATACACTCTGCTTTTAATTTTGTCCAGGGCTGGGAGAAGCTCCAGCCTTTGGCCCACATCGCTCCGTTCACGCTCCAGGCTGGCCCCCCTCTGTGACTGTGGAATTGCAAATGGCACCTAGGACTTAATAAGAGCATTTGGTATTTTCAGAATCATTCTGATTTCTTTCGATGAGAAAGTAATTTCCTTATACGCCTGATCTCATTAGCTGAGGCGCTTGCCAAGGAAAAAGTGAATCCTGCGAGACAGTTTAGCTTCGCCTTTCCAGGGAGCCTGGAGACCCCACCTGCTGACAGCACAAAATGCCACAGGGCTTGTAAGATGGGCCCTTGTAGGGAAAGTGCTGGTCCAGCCAGTGTCTCTGTGTCAGGAGATAATGTGAGAGAAGCAGGGCCCCTTGGGAGAAGGCCCAGCTTTCAAACAAGCCTCGCCATTGTATCACGATACCTGGTATCGCTCCACCACTGTCAGGCAGATTGATGAAGAAAATTCTCTTTCTGAGTAAACCTGCGAACGACCAGGCAGAGCCTCCGTGTCCCGTTCTCACCTCCCCTTTTCCTTCCTGCTTTGACTCTGACAAGTGATTTTAATGGTTGGTAGCTTTCCTTTCTGTTCTCTCCAGAGCGTGGATGTTTTCATATGCACGGGTCTCCGTCTTTCTGCCTTTTCTTGCCAGGATTCCCAGCGAGAGTTGCAATATCCCACCTCTGGTATGGAGTGGTGTGCTTTTTCTAATGCAGTCGATTTTTCTAACCTTTATCAATTTTAATTTTTTAGTTACATGCGAAGCTATAACATTGACTGCCAGCACCATTCTATGTGTAAATACAGATGTAAAGATATGTTTCAAGTGTCACTTGTATGTAAAGTCAAATGTAGACATTAAAAATTACAGAGGCCCTCCCTGCTGGCACAGTAGGTTAGGACGCAGCACTGCAAGCTGGCCACAGCCACTTCAGTGCGAGTTCGATCCCCAGCCCCGGAGGTGACCCACAGGGCGCGGCAGACCTCTCCTGACCCGCCCGCTGCTCCCCTCAGCAGTGTGCTTCATCAGTCTTCCTGTTCTGCTCCCCACTCTGTCTCTGGTGAAGTCTCTCACCGCCCCTGTGCCTCTGGCCTGTACCCCAGTTCTGTATGCATAAGTAAATAAATCTTTGAAAAAAATGCAAGGTGTTACGGACATTATTTTTAGAGTTTTGTATGCTGGAATGTGAAGTAGAAGAGAGTGCTATGGTAAATATAGACTTTTTTCTCCTAATTAAGACACGAGAAGTTATAATTACCTAATTCTTTAAATTTGCTTTGGTGTATACGTATTTATAATCTCCCATATGATAAAGGTTATGTTTGATTTAACTTCATTTCTAAAATGAACAGTTTCATATACTTATTGAAAATGAACAGAATTCATCCGAAGGTTTGAAAGATTAATATTTTTATATTTTAGTGCCATTTTGAAACTTTTTCATTGCTATAATACTAGGAAATGGATTTCATATGATCTATAGCTAAAGATAAGTTTTATAAATGAGTGCATTTTCTTTCCATAATTGTTAATGAGGAATTAATTTTCATGCATTTGTTATCTTTTCAACAGATTACTGCAAACCCTTTCCTATGGCTTTTCCAGAAATAGGATTTCAGTGAGTAAAAGCAGGAGCATAGAGACCACCCTGTACCCCAGTGGTGTGTGTAGTGATACGTTCCGCTGGCAAGATGGCAAGTCAGGTTATCAATCTCAGATTCACTAATGCGGTTTTCTTCAATCAAGTGGGATTATTTTTCACTCTTTCAAATCACTTTGCCAAATGAGAAAGGCATAAGGATTAGGAAAAGTTGGAAGGAAAGTATATGCTTGTCCTTTTGTGTCGTACACATATGTGGAAACTCAAGACCCCGTTCTTTCCTCTTTTCATCTCTGCAAATCCAATGAACCCATCTTGGCTTAGTAACTCACAGACTTGGGGTGGCTGAATCTTGTCATCGCACCCACAGGTCTTCGTCTCATTTGAAAAGCTTTAAAAAAGAAAACTTGTAGAAACCTGTTGAGCATGGGGTTGAGGGAAACAATGCGGAGCAGTAACATCTTTGCTTTAATTAGACAACCAACCCAGGCGAAGGCCCCTGAGAGACTGGTCTGTAACGTGAGCAAGGGGAAAGGGGTGAGGTCTCTACTCCTAGCTGGCGTCTTGCCTGTTTGGGGTGAGGGTGTTTTGGCTTTGCTCAGCAGTGGTCTTTTAGGTCTTGAGGTGACATTTTTTTCTGCCTTTTCTAACCGTGTACCTAGAACCAAAGAAGGATTTGTGCAGACTGGAATTTCAGACCACTGTCTTAACAAACAGAAACTCCTTGTCATAGTTCTGAAGGCGGAAGTCTGGGAGAAGGTGTAGTTCCTTGCAGGCTCTCTTCTGGCTTACAGACTTCTCCTTCACACACTAGAGGGGATAGGGGAAAGCTTCCTGGTCTCGCTCTAGAGGACTCGCCCCGCCTGAATCCATCACATGGAGCTTCAGCACATAGAGGGGAAAGCAGTCTGGAACACAGAATTTGGAGTAACATTCACTTGGGGTAACCAGTTTCCAGTTAGAATAGTGTTAGGAAACTGAGTCAAGAATTATGAAACCTACCAGTGAGGTCTATTCCTTGAAAAGCTCGGGGCTACCTGCAGCTGAATGACACTGGAATCCACTCACTCAGCACATTACACTTGACCTTGCCGGGCACTGAAGTGGTTGCTGTGATGCTTCTGCCCTCTCTGATATGATGCTCACTGATACCGGTTCATGCTAATTTCCATTTTTAGTGCCTTTCTTAATGATGCTGTTCTGTTGATGGTTTTGCAGATGAGCTGATTTCCCAATGACTGTCTGATGTGCACCAATACCAGTTCTGTTCTGTGTTATACCTGCAACAAGAGATAAAGGTTTATTCTTTCCTTGACATTTATGGCATCCCATGTACTCGTGCTCCATGAAAGGTTATCTAAATCAAATTTATTCCAAGTAGGCAAGATTTAACGTGAAAAATGTCAAAGGAAGGCTGAGATTCTCTATAGGCAACACTGAGTTGATTGAATTTTAACTATGGAGTCAGGAATCATACTTTCTTTTGGTTTCAAGTATTGATGGATCAATAAGTTGCTTCTGACATCCTGTTGCCTACTGGGCGACAGCCATACTCTTATCCTTCGCATTTTTTTTTCCTGATATTACCTAATTGGATCAGAATATTTTTCCAAGGCACTTGTAGCTCGGTTGTCATTTTTTAACTCAAGTTAATGTAAGCTTTGTAAAATATGCTGCTGTTCAATGATGATGGACAATAACCACAAAGATGAAGCAGATCTCTGCTTTCTCAAAGTCATCAGGAGTTTCTGACTGAGAAACCAGAATGATACTGCTTTGTCTTGCCGTTGAACACAAGGATCTAGGAGAACTCAAGACACATTTGTAATTTAATTATGAGGAATTGTAACAGGGTGGTCCCTTTGAGTATGTATTAATTGTCCATGTCAACTACCGTTGACATGCTTTCTGTATATTTTGACATGACATTTAACTGTACTTCTTGGAAGACGAATCCTAAAAGGATACACAAAAGTGACATAGATCTTACCAGAAAGAAAGAATCCTTTCTCAAGAAACCAATATTTTTGACAGCAATAAAATCTTCAAGTTTTCCCTTGACTCCTAAGACAGGAAACTAGGCACTATTCGCAACAAACTGTTATGACAACATATTCAAAACCGGATTTCTTTTTTTTTTTTAAGATTTATTTATTTATTCATACAGAACTGGGGTACAGGCCAGAGATGCAGAGGGTGAGAGGATTCACCAGAGACAGAGTGGGGAGCAGAAAAGGCAGATCGACAAAGTCCACTGCTGAGGGGAGCAGCGGACGGGTCAGGAGAGGTCTGCTGCACCCTGTGGGTCACCTCCGGGGCAGGCGGGAATCGAACTCATGTGGAAGTGGCCTAAGCTTCTCAGTGCTGTGCTTTAACCCGCTGCGCCACCAGGGAGAGCCCGAAACTGGATTTCTAACGTTAAAGGGCATAAAGTTAAATCCAACTGGATTCTGTCTGATTCCTGGAAATAAACCAGTCTGTATTGTCACCACCCTGCAGTTACCCTTGGCAGTTCCCTCCCCTGCGCCCTTCCTCCCCCCATGTCTTAGAGGCTTAGTGCTGAATTGCATTTCCATGGTTCACTATTTGCCAGTCAGCAGGAATTTGGTTGCTGCTTTCACCCTTTAATGCAAATGCTCTGAGTTATATTTTGTGACTTTTTTGCCCAAATCCGTGGGAACACATTAACCCAGACCAACCTGTGGCTGATGCGCTCTGATGCATTTTACTCCTGGTGCTACTGGGTTTCCAAGACACCTTCCCACTCGACTCTGCTGCCCCTGCCCTGACCCCCTCAGCTGTGCTTTCTGTCTTAATGTTGACTCTGGTTTCCAGTCAGGTCGCTTTACTTTATGTGCTCCTAGGCTCACTGCAGCCACCCACATACCTGCAACCCTCAGATGACATCCAGCTTTGTATTTCCATGTCCTTAGATTTGTATCTAGATCCTTCTGCCGCAGGACACCCACCTGCATAATGCCCCAAACTCAATGCTCTCCTTCGAGAATGCTCCTTCTCTTCCTCCATTTTTTCTCTTTGCATTTGCTTCACCTCCCTTGAGCAGCATCCCAGTGCCCACCCCTCTAGCTGAGAACCTGCTAGCACTGCCCAGTCGAGCAGGCATCACGTTCAAGGCCTCCGACTAGATCTTTTACAAGGCCCTACAGCCCGCCCCACTTCTGTCTCTACTGTGCCACCCCTGGTAGCTTATCTCTTATTCATATGTCCATATTTTATTCCCACTGAAGTTAACTCCCAGCCTCTACTCATGTCCCTGTCATTTTTTTTTTCTTTCCAGACAACTGAGAATTTAATCTATTTAAATTGCAAAGTTGACCATGTCCTGCCCTGCGTGGAGCTTTAAAAAATGCCAGTCCCCAGCCGGGGGTCCTTCACACAGGGTGCCAGCCTGCTTCTCCCAGGGCCCCCTCTGTCCTGTCTCCTCTGACTGCGTCACCCTGTGGGTGTTGAGCTAGCATGTTCTTCTGCATTTACCATGTCCTTTTAGCATAAAAATATTTCGATTCCCCTGCCGGTTGAGGATGTGTATAATAATCCTTCCTACATACCTGATGAATGATGGGGTGACTAAAGTGTGGGTATATACAGATAATTTAAAATTTACATGAGAGCGACTGAGACGGTGTGTGCCTTAGATTTGTTGTCGTCATGAGCAAGACTTTCTTTGAAGACTTAAAAAAGTAACGAAACTTGTTATGGTCCCTAAAGTTCAAGTTGAAATACTCTTCCCATCGATAGTACCCAGCTCTGCCCACTCAGCAAGCATTTCCGAGACTCTGCAATGGAGGCAGAGGCCCTCTGTGGCCAGGAGGGGCAGAGACAGAATACCAGCAGTGCAAAGCCAGGGGGTGATGTCCTGCGCCCAGAATCTGTGCAGGCAGGGACATGGCCACACCACTCCCATCACACTGCACCGCACCGGGCAGAGCCCAATAAAATGCCACCAGCAGGAGCCCTCCCTAGTGGCACAGGGGTTAAAGACAGCACTATGGACGCTGTGGCCACGCACCGCAGCACGATTTGATCCTGGCCAGGGAGGGACCCCCAGGGCACCGCAGACCCCTCCTGTCTCCCCGCTTCTCCCCTCCGCAGTGGGTTTCAGGGGATCTGCCTGTTCTGCTCCCCACTCTGTCTCTGGGGAGCTCTCTCACCCTCCCCACCCCCCACCCCCACTCCTGCCCTGCATCCCAGGCCAGAGAAATCACGTAAATCTTTAGAAATAAATAAAATAAAATGCCACCGTGTCCGCGCTGGGGGAGGCAGCGGTGCAGACAGGGCCCCGCTCAAGCTGCTCCCCACCAACCGCCACCGGTGCCCTGTTTGTGTCTCTGCCAGCACAGTGCCCAGGGCTGTTCCTCCAGAAGGGCTGGAGTCCCCATGGTGGGCAGGAGAACTCACGGGGCAGCAAGGGGGCCCGTTGGGAACGAGTCGTTATACAAGACAGAGAAATGTGTCCGTGACTTCAGGAGCATTCGCCTGGAGGCAGAGCAGTTATTGGGCTGGGTGAGGCGGGGTGAGCAGGGGCAGAGAGGTCAGAGGTGAGAAACCAGGCTCAGGCTGGGGCCCTGCTGTCTGCAGAAGCCCCAGTGTGGGGGGCAGCGGGAGCCCAGAGGTCTCTTCACAGGAGTGACTGTGCCATAGCCACGTGAAGCCAAAAAATAGATTAGGGTGTTCAGAGAATGCAAGCCTCTATCTTCAGCTACTAAGTACCACAGTTTTAAAGAGATCAGAAGAAGCGTGTTAATTTACAACATGATAAGAATCACTGGCATTTACTAAGAAGAGACTTTAACACAGAAACAGCTCCCTAAAAGGTGAACTTTTTCATTAAGCAGGTGAAGTACAAAGCAGTTTGACTGGAGGACATTTTTCTTCATTAAGAAAATTCATCAAAATTCAGTTTTCACTATCTGACTTGTCAGAATATCAGGAAGTCTTTCATATTCTGTCCTTTCAAAAACTGCTATGCAATATTCCAAGGCAGTTCTTCATCGAGGGGTTTAAAGTTATAAATCGCGTGGCGCTCTTCTTTGCCATTCATTACCCAAGCGAGCAGGCCCAAGAGAAACTCCCACATTAAAGAGAAGAAATAAAAGAAAAGCAGAGCGCTTTTGGCTGGCTGCGCCCGTGAAGTCTCATTACCCAGTTTTGCACGGCTGTGACAGTTTAGCCTACTAATTAACAGAAGGGAAAAATCAATATTAACCTTTTTTTCTTGGTAGATACTTTTTAGAGTTCTTGTGTTAATTTGTTATATTTTAAAATCACTGTTCTAATAAAGTTCATTAGAGATGCTGGTATAATTACATTACCACCCCCCCAAAAAAAAGAAATAGTCATGTAGTATCTTATTTTCAAAGAGAAAAGTGCCATCTTTAACTTAATTAACCATACAGTAAACATGTTAGATTTGAACCCCATAGTTCTGATTGCCGTCCTTTCCCAGTGTTAGACTGTCTATAACTTCCTTCCGTTCTCGTCTGACCTCTGTAGATTGCCTTAGATCAAAACTTAAGCACCTTTGGGGGCGTAGAGACAGACTTGCCTCAATTTTGCTAAACTTGGACCTTGTTTGTATGGATGGCTTTTTTCTTTCTTTCTTTCCATTTTTTTTTTTTTTTTGGTGTGCTCTTTCCTAAACATGATTATTTCTGTAAAAGCTGCCATGTTATAATCTTGGGATCCACTTTTACTGGAACTTGGTCCACTTTTGATATCACAGAATGGGACTGATTGTAGTGTTTGCGGAAGCAGCCGGTGAACCACCTACCTGGGACTAATCTGACTGTGCTGTGCTCCATAGGGATAGTTTCACTACTGAGCCAGTATCTGCAGCGATTAGACCCATCATCCAAGGGCATCTAAAAATAGATGTGATAACATTGTGACATCCCTGTTTAATGGGGATATCACAGATTGTTCATTTGAATCCCTAGAATGTTTTGATAGTTGCCAGACTCTGTGTAAGCATGTTTCCTAGTCATGGGCACTCAAGCTGCATCTTGGCGTGGATGCTAGAATGAAGTGTGATGTGGATAATGAGTGGGATGTACAGGACTCATCGAAAGAATAGAAACATTTCAACTTGAATTTAGATAAAACATCATTTAAAAAATCCTTAGGATCTATTTTTTGTTCCTATCAAAGTTCCATCATGGAAATTCTAATCTAATTCAAGCCAGTGGTGTCTTAACTTAAGTCAAATCAGGCACTGGCTAGCAGCTAGAAAGAGATTAATGATAAATCAGGAGTATCTTCCAAGCAGTGCCTAGTCTGGAAGCCTAATTAAGATTTATAGTTAGAGAGTGAAGTTATGCTGCAAATCTCAGACCTGGAAGGGCACTTTCTGCCACTGAGTCCACCCTCTCCACACTGCACGCATGACCCTCACTTGTCTTTTCAGCGTGCCCAGCTGTCCAAGGGCAACGTGCTCAACCAAGTTGTTAAATACGAGATTTTTTTTTCCCTTGGACAACTTCCGTAACATTAAAAGTATCATGTATTAAAAAGGGATCTTTGAGCCCTTTTTTAATCACTGTCTGCAATCTCCCCAGCCTGAAACTTGGTTTAGGGTGATCAATAGACTTGGTTTTAGGGGTTAAGGGGGACAACCCAGCTGTGAACCCCTCTTCTGCCACCTACTGATTCTGGACAGTATCTAATGTTCTGTGTCTACTGTACATTAAGAAGGATTGGTGGGTCTACAAATGAAGACATCTGATCTATCACTGGACCCTCATCTAGTGTAAGAAGCCAAAGTAAGGACATTCAGTTTTCCATGAAATACCCTTGGGTGAAATAGTGGCTAATTTTCATGAGTGGGTATTTATACACCTGAGTTCCTAAAGAATGGTCTTGGGGATTCCATCTACCTTCATACCCTGTAGTCTTTATCCCAAAAAAAAACCGAAGCTGTTCATGATGATTGGAGATCACTTCATCAATGTTTTATCACTGACTGAAAGGGAAAGCATCAGAATTAAGAAGGCTTAACTGACATATTTGTGGAGCTCATACCATGACAGACCATGGTGAAAAGTTCTTTATGACAGAGGCCTGGAGAATAGTAAAGTGAAGAGGATTGAAGACACAGCCCACCCCAAAGGGCCAGGGAATGACATGAGGAACAAAATTCCAGCCATCTCTTACTTTGCAGGAACCCAGTTAATATAGTAATGGGTACATTAGACTGTGCTTGTGAATCTTCACAAAGAGGGAGAGAAGGCAAAGAGTCAGAGAAAGAAGAAAGAAGGGGTGGACCAAAAAAGAGAAAAAGTCCTCGAATAATTAATGCAGTCTTAGGAAAAGGAGAGGCTACAGTGGAGACATCATGCTATTTGCATCTATCCTGTAAAGCAACAGTAATTAAAACAGTCTGGCACTGGAACACATGGATCAATGGAACAGTATCAAGAGATCAGTAACAAAAGCCCAGAAAATAATCCATACCCCTGTCAATACTTACATCATGATAGAGTAGTTCTTCCTGCAGAGTGGAAAAAGGATAGTCTTTTTATATACAAATGGTGCTGGAAATTTGAGTGACCTCATTACATGAGTCTAGTTGGACCACATTCTAACTATATGAACAAAAATAAATTCCAAATGTATTAAGATGTAGATTTAAGATCTGCAACCATAAAATATAGGGCATAAAACATTGGTGATGTGTTCCATAGCATCAGTATTAAACATGTTTTGACATGTTTTTGAACAGGAAAATAAAAGCAAAACCAATGTGTTTATCTCAACTTAAACAACTTTACAAAGTGAATACAAGTAGATCTTAAAGGATGTCCTATGGATGGTAGAAAAACTTCCCACATTATGAAACAGGTAAAGGGCTAACATCCAAGCTATTAAAAAATTTCAATTGAACAACATTAAAAAAAAAAAGTTTATAAATTGGCAGATCTGAAAGACAGTTTGCCAGAGACGAGATCTGGTAGACCAGCAGGTACATGGAAAAATATTCATCATTGTTTTGATTAAGGAAGATGTCAGTCAAAACCTTAATGAAAATATCTTGTATATGGCACAGCCTATGATGATTCCCTACACGAAGCGATGGAAAGATGCAGAAAAGGGAGCCCTGTGACTCTGTCAGCGGGGATGTAAATGTATGCAGTCATTGTCTGAACTGATCTGGACTTAAAATACCATAAATGGAAATACATGTCACTCAGCAGCCGCTGTTAGGGATCTCTCCAGAGAACACGGAACCATCAAGTCAAAGCAGCACATTCTCTCCACTGCTTACTGCAAACTTGGTTATGAAAGCTCGGACATAGAAGTGCCCTGTGTGCGGAACGTCGTCGGGAAGATGCGGAACATCACACAGCGGGGTGCTGTTCCGTCATGAGGAGCCCGTGTCACCACGTGCAGCAAAATAAAAGGTGTTGTAGAGAATGACGTGTAGAAGGAAAAAAGTTGGATTTAATGTACAGGCCAATTATGAAATCTAGTGGACACTAATAAATTGAGATTTCTGGAGCTAAAAAGGTGGGTGGGGGAACTAGGGGAGGCCAATGAAGTAAAAGGAAGTGGGGGGGCTCTCTGTTGGTGCAGCAAGTCACAGTGCAGCCCGGTGAAGCTGTCCACAGCCACTGCAACATGAGTTCGATCCCCCGCCAGGGAGGTGACCCACAGGGTGCAGCAGGCCTCTCCTGACCCTCGCACTGATCCCCTCAGCAGTGTGTTTCAGTTGATCTGCCTGTTCTGCTCCCCACTCTGTCTCTAGTGAATCATTTCACCCTCTTGTACCTCTGGCCTGTACCCCAGTTCTGTATGAATATTTTTTTAAGAAGTAATAAGTGTGATGGGGTCGGCCAAAAACAAGTCTTGTAAAGGCCTTTTTTTTTTTTTTTAATGTCACCATGGTTCTGGCATTTCTGACAGATGCTATAGTTAAAATTTCTCAAATGAATGGAAAAATCTAAAGAGCAAAGTTGTCTATCTACCACCTTTCTCAAACTGAAGTACTTGTGTTCTTGGTACAAGAGCAAGTAATTAGATAATCGTATTACCAAAAAAGCACTCATCTCAGAGTTTTTCTGCACTGTTGCTAAGGAACAAAGGTAGCGCCGGTCCATATTTTTCAGTTGTAGACACAGCTCGGAAAATTACATTCTGAATCTTATGCGTGAAACCCGTGACCCTGACCAAACGCCACGGGAGGAAGGGCGAATGTCCACTTCCCACAGTCCCCAGAGCCAGCAACTCAGGCATTACCCCGGGGCCGGGGGGGGGTGGTGTAACTTGCACTGCCCCATTTCTGTGTTTGCAGCCAAATAATCTGTCCGCTACGTGTAAGCGTTCACGCACACGTTTATTAACATTGGTGCCAATTTTTTTTAATCGACAGAATATTCTGTGGAAGTGGATTAACAATTTTGAGAACTATTTTAGAAAAATAGACAAATTTTTAAATCTCGACTCGGTGACTTCACTCTGCTCAATTTACACTGAATTTGATTTTGACTCCCAGAAGTGCTGCTTTGTCTGAATATCATCTGTCACAGCTAGAGCTGTGTGAACTTCGTTCAGTCATGGAAACAAAAAGAACAATTTGATTTTGACCATTTGGGGTGGTTCAGAGGAGGAAGAATTAGCCTCCCTAGTTACATTACGGACCGCATGGAGGCAAAGGAGTCTTTACATTGTTTCATATAGGGTGTGATGACATAAGTTCTTAGGAAGCTTGTCTGTCAAATCAGTTATTGAAACGTCTCTTCTTGATTTGCCCATGAAGCAAAATAGGAATGTCTTTTATGTTGTTTGTGTCTCATTGTGTTACCTGAGCTATGTCACAAAATGAGAGGCTTTTTCCCCCAGAACAGTATTCTGAATATAACAATATCAAAATCGGGGATTTTCATCAGTCATTCTTTGGGCTGCAGTCACACCTCTGAACCACAGAATTCAGAGCATGAAGGAGGCCTTCTAGCCCTGGTGGGTGGGCCTGGGGGCTAGAGGTCTTGAGAAGCACAGTGGTCATGATTCCTGAAGAACTGATTGA
This sequence comes from Condylura cristata, assembly GCF_000260355.1. Lineage (NCBI taxonomy): Eukaryota > Metazoa > Chordata > Mammalia > Eulipotyphla > Talpidae > Condylura > Condylura cristata. Next base: position 2,644,838 of record NW_004567143.1, read on the forward strand.
TTCCTGAAGAATCAATCTGCCTGACTCGCCACCAGCCAGGAGTCACGTGTCACCTTGCCAGTTCTCAGCCTTCTCAGGCTGGAGAGTTGACGAGGCGTTGAAGGGTGCCACCGCCGGCCAGATCACTCTCCCTGTGACAGTTTACTCACACCGCGTGCTTTGTGAAGGAGAGAGGGAAATGGTAACTGAACTGATCGTAGGAAATAGAAAAAGGATTGCCATGTAACACTAGGGAAGAATATGCTCACTTTCCTGGGGAGCCCTTGCAGTTTCTAAAGGCCTCCACATTCAAATGGTGAGGATCAAGATCAAGACTCTTGCAGGAGAGTAAAAGAGAGGGTCAGTGTTCTCAATGGGAGAGCCAGCAGAAGGGCGACATGGAAATATACATTTCCATTCCAGAACTCTAGACCTGCGGTGCGAGAGGCCCCGGAAAAGCTGAGGGATCCTGGGAAAGGAAGTGAATACCTTTCATCCCCTGGATTTTGTGGAGGAAAACCAAGGCCCAGAAGATGAGTGTCTCACCCGAGGCCCAGGCCCTGATACAGTGCATTCCCTGGAGGGCAAATTACCTGGAACTCAGGGAGTAAGCTAAACACCAGTTCCCATAAACGCGCATGCCAGCTTTACCTACACGAAACTGAGTGCAGGGGTGGAGGGAAGTTTGTCGGTTGCCTTTTTTATGGAAAGGCAAAGTCCCTGGGCTTGAAAGGTGAGTTCAGCCCCCCTCTGCACCCCCCCCCACCGTGGGGTCAGTGCCGCCCCGCCGAGGACAGGCCACGCCCCCTGCGAATGGCACCTGGGATGGGAGCAGGGGCTGCCTGACCCTAGGGACAGAGACACGGGGGTCTGGTATCCTTTATGGGAGACGCTGGCACGTAACAGTGAAAAGGACTGTTTGTTAGAGGGCGAGAAGGACCTCATCAGCACTAGGTGTCTTTCCCCTTTACTTTTGACCTTTAGGCTTCAGGGGCACTAAAGAGCGCCTCGTCTCCAAACCCGGCAGGAATTTTTTTTTTTAATATATATATATATATATATATATATTTATTTTTAAATCACTTGTCGCTCTGTGCTTTTTTCACGTCGGTTGTAACCCCCCTGGACTCCACCACCAATTCACCCGAGTGCCGTCGTCGCTAAACTTGCCAAAGCCTGCAAATGCCTTGGCTCCCCCCTCGAGACAGAACTGACGCAGGGAAGTGAGAATGCGGTTACAGGAGCCGGGCTGTCCTTATTGTTACAAGCTTGAGGGATGCTGTGTGCCGGCCATTCCCGCCTAGGGCAGTGAGCTGGGCTGAGGCCAGTGCCCGCTGGGGGATGGTGCCGGCGTGGGGGACACGTCCTCTGGGTGATAACCGTGATTATCTTGTACAAAAACAGTGGTTTGCAAATGGCCCACAGCTGCTGAGGCTTCTTTCCTACACATCCGATAGGGACGAAATAAATGGTTAATCAGCAGAAAATAGAAACAGTACTCGGACCTCAGCCACAGTCTCTGACCGGGCAAAGCACAGACCATCAGTCTCCCCGTCTCTCCTTGGCCTTCACAGCTTCCCCCATGCCGGGGACCAGCCGCTCCCCACCTTCCGGTGAGGTCCAGGCCAGGCCTGCGGCCCACAGGACGGCTCTTGCAGTCTCCCGGGAAGAGAAGCCTGCGTCCTGCCCAAGGTCACCCCTTTCCTTCATGCCTTTTATCCCACACCCCTGAAACCCGAGGAGTGGCCCTCTTTCTCCTGAAGGACCTGCCCCCCGCCCTGCTTGCTCACCTAGCAGCTCTCGGGGTGTGCGTCCAGCCGGCCCCTGGGGTCTCACGTAGGACACGCAGATTCTCAGCATTCGGGTGGCCCCGAGTCACCTGCGCGCTGACCCACCGTCCAGGTGGTCCTGCATCTGGCGTGGAGAGCCACAGCCCTCGTTTCTTCAGTCTTCCCCAAAATGAGCCCCTGGTCTGGCCTCCCCCAGCCGAGTTCCCGGGAGCCCTGCGCCTCGCTCTCTCTCGCCGCGTGTGTTTTTCAGCCCACCGCTCACCACCATCTTGAAGGGTTACACTGCAGATTGAAGTGAGTGCTGCCCAGTGACGTTAGCTGGAGCCGGGCTGGGGTTCCTGGACTCTTCCCCTTCGCTCTCACCGACCCTGGTGGGCACACACTGGTCTTATGCAGGTCTGGTCCAGAGCATGTTTTGCGTAAACAGGAGTGGCCTTCCTCAGTCCACAGACTCCACGGACGAGGCCTGAGGACTGTGCCCACACCTGGTGCCAGCAGAGACGCTGGGCTGAGACCCTGGCCCCTGGATTGTGTCGCAGTCGTCGTCTTAATTATCATTATTTTTCTAACTCCCAATATGCAAGTTTGCTCATATGTTCTCCACGTTCACATCCTACAAAGACCCAAATTCCATTTTTTTCCGACAAAGAAACTGACATTTCAAGCTCCGAAGGAACTTGTCTCAGTGAATCTAGCTGGAAGCCGGCCGCGTCGGCTGGGAGTGGATTTCAGGCCAAATCCTGCCTGAGCCGGTGAGCAGGGCCTGTGAGCAGGGTGCATTCGCCGTGTTTCTCAGCTTGTACAGAAAATAAATGCCGAGTAAGCGCTGCTTTCTGGAGGACACTGGGTTAGGCGCTGGGAAAGGGCGTCAAGGCCCGTAGATAACTAAGCCAGCCAGGTGGCTGAATCTGGGGGTAGCAGAGTGGCAGCAGAGACCTGAGGGAGCTACACCCTGCTCCAGGGGCCCACGGAAGCCCCGGACAGTGACGCTTAAGTTTTGATAGGGCTGCAGGAGCAGGAAACACATCTCAGGGCCGGACATGGGAAAGGACTTTTGAGGCGAAAGGAAGGGCACAGGGCGAGGCCTGATAAGGGGGGTCTCCTGGAGGCTAGCCCAGGTGCGGTGTGGCGGAGGGAGAGGAGAAGGGAGGAGGAGGCCACAAGGGGCAGGCAGGACCAAAGGGGCTTTCCTGTGAGGCGCTGAGTCTGCCGCTGGCCGGAGACTGCAGCAGGTGTAAGCAAAAGGTGGAGGCTCAGGAACGCCGCGCGGTTAACCTGGGGGCAGAGCTGAGCCAACCCTGACGCTGTCAGTCATGCCGGTTAAGAATGCTGTAGCTCATATTGCAGGTCATGTTTGTAAAATGTTTATCGTTTCCTCAACTGCTGGGGAAATTCAGTATTCTTTCGGTTATTTTGCTTGTCAAGAGGTTTGCGCTCTAAACCTTTGAATTTCTTGAGGACAGCTTAGTCTGTGAAGTGTCTAAGCCAGAGCTTACAAAAGAAATGAGAAAATGAGGTGGTTTGTGCATACATTTTTAACAGCACCATTATTTGAAAACGTTTTTAACAAATAGAAAAATACTCATTCTAAATTCTGTTCATAAAATGTATAACTTAGTTTACATTTAATATAAGGTCTATTTTTAAAATATTCATCAAATAGACTATAGAAAATCCCTTAGTGGCACCTACAGATAAGGTGTAAGTAAATATATTAACTAAAAAGACAAGCATAGTAAGTTTCCTGTGTTTTTTTTTTTTTTTGAAGACCCAGGTAAACTGCGGTTTGGGTATCTTTCCATTCCTACTGCGTTTGGCTCAGAACCAAATTAAAGTTTATATTCTGGAAGCTGACTCAGGTGACATCCAGCACCCGGCACTGCACACTGCACTGTCTCTTCCCAAAAAACTCCTTAGACGCATCACAGTCGACTTCCTTTAAAACTCCCAGTACTCCGTTCTGGGAGTTTTAATGAAATAAAGAAAGATAGGTGGAGCGGGCTAGCCAGAACTCAGTCAGAACTGAGCTGAACAGGTCCGCCGTCTGGAATATTGTGCTCCGACTTACTAATCAAGCTTTGTCATCAGGCCATGAAATAAGGTCAAATACAAGTTTTCCTGACAAAATAAAGGCTATTAATCTCTGTAATGAAGAGTATTAAAATCCCACAGCATGAAGTCCCAAGAAAATAAATTCAACTCAAATGGTAGACATTAAGACCTGTAAAACTTCCATTTGCAGGTAATCCACTATGAAAGTTAAAATAGTATACTGTGTTTCAGACGCCTTTGGTAATTATTCAACCACATAACAATCTCCTGCTGACTTCTAAATGGATTATTTTGTACATTATGTGCTTTTCCTTCAATTAGAGTCATTTTTGAGTTTTGACTGAATATTTCTTTCAAGATTGAACATTCTTTTTTTTTTTTTTCCCTGCTAACTAAATGAGTTTCTCCGAGATGGTGGATGAATACTGAGATTCTTCAGGAAAATGGAGTTTGTTACAGTGATGCCAGCATGCTGCCTTGAAGGGCACAGACTATACTGGGGTTGAGGAAAGACCGACTGTTTTGGAGAAGTTAAATAATTAATTCAAAATTCTCTTTTCTTTTAAAACGTATTATTATTTTTTTAAGATTTATTTATTTATTCGTACAGAACTGGGGTGCAGGCCAGAGATGCGGAGGGTGAGAAGATTCACCAGAGACAGAGCGGGGAGCAGAACAGGCAGATCCACGAAGTCCACTGCTGAGGGAGCAGCGGGCGGGTCAGGAGAGGTCTGCCGCGCCCTGTGGTCACCTCCGGGGCAGGCGGGAATCGAACTCATGTGGAAGTGGCTTTAGCTTCTTAGTGCTGTGCTTTAACCCGCTGCGCCACCAGGGAGGGCCTAAAACGTATTATTTAATCACCTCAGGAATTGTAGAATTAGATACAGATGGCTGTCTCATTTTTAATTTCAGGGAGTGCATTTATATGAGAATGAGCATAAACAAATGAGAACAGGGCTGTTTGGAGCCTGAGGGTGAGTTAATATCACCCCCAGCCAGACTCACAGAACAGCACAAAGAGAGGGAAGAGAGCCCTGCCCGTGGCCCAGCAAGCTTGTGGAAGTGGCTGGTTCTGTTCGGGGGCCACGGCCCCTCAAAGCCTCTGCAGCCCTTTCTCATCACTTGCTAGGCTGTTTTCCTTCCCCCTGGCACCCAGCCTACTCTTTTCCACCTGCTTCCTCTCCCACCCCTCCAGTCACAGCAGCTTCAAGAACAAAGAAAAACTGTGTTTGAAGTGAAAGCATCTTAAAGCTTGGATTCAGAGCAAATTGGAGCCAGGCCTTCTCGGGCTGCCTGGGGGGTGGGGTGGAAGGGTGGGGGGAGGCTCCTGGTCAGAGCCACAGGCCGCTCCAGAGCTCAGCATCCGCCCAGCAGAGCAGCCCTGGTCTCCACTGGGAGCCCCAGGGGGAGTGGGGAGCCCTGCTCCTTCTGGGAGAACAGGAGCCTGTGGGGTGCTCGCCCATAGGGGACCCACAGACAGACCACTCCCTGCTTGGAGTGCTCCGTCCTCCTGCTGTTCCTGACAGAGGACCTAGAGAGCAGAGTCGGGAACGCCCATAGGGCCTGCAGAAGCAGGCTCGTGGAACACGTGCGCCAGCGGGCAGGTCCGGATGAGCGTGCAGGTTTAGTTCGCAAACACAGTGTGGAGGTGAGCTTCACATGGATGGTCAGTAAAGCGCGTCCTGTATAATACTGTGGCTCCACATTTGTAGAGGGGAGAGAAATTTTTTCTGTTGTTGTTGTTGTTGTTGATAAATATATAGAATACAAAACTCAAAAAGCTTTCCAGGGCTGATGTGTCCAATTATGACTGAATGAAGTATTTTATTCAGCAGAGGGTCATATTACTGTTTTGATATTTACATGTTTTGGAAACATAAAAATAAACTTAAAGGGAGGACAGCACTGGATTAAAGGCTGGTGCTCCAGGGTCGCCCTGTGGCCTCGCCATAGTCTCAGGCCATCACCTCTAGGGCCTCAGTTCCATCCCTGGCCAGGGAGTGACCCGCAAGGCACAGCAGACCTCTCCTGTCTCCCGGCTGCTCCCCTCAGCAGTGGATTTCAGTGGAACCACCTGCTCTGCTCCCCACTCTGTCTCTGGTGAGTCCTCTCACCCTGCCCCCGCACCTCTGACCTGCACCCCAATTCTTCTATGCAAAAGTAAATAAATCTTTAAAAAAAAAAAAGTCTATTCTCCAAAACAATATTTGCATGCAACAGGCTGAAGCCAGCCTGATTCGAGTCCCAGCCAGAATGCAGTCAGTGTTCTGAGAGTGAAAGTCTTTGTCTCCCCTGAACAAATTTTTTGCAGGATCTTTCATAGATCTTTATCACACACATTCTTAGTACAGAACACACAGAAATTAACTCCATTCCAGTCTGCATTTCTGTTAGTTTTTGTATTTGGAGACACATGTCTCATTATCTGGGGATAAACACAATATGAAACAGATGTGAGGATATCTCATCTCACAAAACACTGATAGGACTTGACTTTCCTAACAGATACATGAGATGCCTTAAAAATTCAAGAAAAAATCTACCATATAAATATATAATATGAAGGACTTTCCCTAAAATAATTGTTTAATTATAATAAAAACCCCAAAACAATTTTTGAAGCTAAATTTATTGTGTAGTTACTCTGGAGGAACCATAATCAAGATGATCAAGATTTTTTTTTTCTGACAGAATAAGAAGCTTTTGTACCAAATGTGTACTAAAATATATTTACACAAAAAATATAACAGTGAGAAATCAAAACAAAAATGGAAAATCATCACTAGAACAAATTGGAGTCCAAAATATTTACATATAAATATTGCATTTAAATCAAAGGTCATAAATTTATTCTATATATGATCTGGAAACTCTTTTACTATGAAGGAAAATTTAGATTTATATTCTTTACTCAACTTTGAGAAATAAGCACCATTAGATCAATGATGCAGATATTAAAAAGACTGGGAAATAAACTTAACTCCATTTATATGAAACAAATATTGGAAAACATAAAAGGAGTAATTGATAACCACAAAATCCATTTTTGTCAAATTATGTTAATATATAAAAAACTTTAGAAGTCACAAATCAGTGTTTCTTAGATTGAATTTGTATGCCCCTGGTGTTAATGATTTATACTTATGGTTTATATTTATGATATATGGATATATATCATATTGCTCATGGTAATTGTAAAAATGGACCATACACATGCATGATATTAATAACAGAAGCTGAGTACAGAATGTAGATGTGAATTTAATAAATCTAAAATAAAAAACCTGAGTGATGTACTTGGTGATTTGACTCTTTCAGCAAAGAATCAGAAGTAAGCAAATGGGACCATATCAGCCCAAGAAACCACTGCACAGGGAGACTGTCATTAAAATTAAAAGACATCTTACTGAATGGGAAAAATATTTGCACCCTGTACATCTGACAAGGGGCTAATATAAAAATCTACAAAGAACTCATTCATACAACTAGCAAAAGAAGACCAAAAAAAAAAAAATCTGATCAAAAAGTGGGCAGAAGAGCTAAATAGGCATTTCTCCAAGGAAAATATACAGATTTCCAATAGGCATATAAAAAATCATCCTCACTTATGATCAGGTGGATGCAAGTCAAAACTGCTATGAGATACCGTCTCTCACTACACAAAGTCCAGAAATAATAAGTGCTGGTGAGGATGTGGAGAAAAAGGAACCTTCATACACTGCTGGTGGGAATGCAGACTAGATCAGTCCCTGTGGAAAGAGTGTGGGCGTTTCTCAGAATGTTAAAGTGGATCTACCATGTGATTCAGCAATTCCACTCCCAGGTGTCTACCCAAAGAAAGCACAAGCACTGATTCGAAGGTACAGACACACTCCTGTGCTCATTGCAGCCGTGTTCATAATAGCCGAGTTACAGAAACAACCCAAGTACCCAAAGGTGGATGAGTGGGTTAGCAGATGCACTGTACAGGCTGTGGAATACCACTCAGCTATAAAAATAGGTAAAATCTTGTTATTTCTGGCAACATGTAGGAACAAGAATGGATTATGCCAGCAAAATAAGCCAGAATGAGAAAAACAAATACCAGATGGTTTCATTCATATTTGGAATATAGGAAAACAAAGAGTCAGCACTACACCAAAACAAACCCTAAAACTCTGACTTTAAAGCAGGGCACCTGACAGGGAGGAGGAGGATGGAGATCATAAAAAGAGGGAGGACAATGGACAGTGGTGGAGGATCATGGGTGCCTGAAGAGGTGGGGTCCTATATTACTGAATCATCTACTGCACTCTAAACCAATTTTACCTTAATAAATTTGGGAGAAAAGAAAAAAAAAAAAAACTCTGCTAAGTCATCTCTGCATGTCCTCTATAAATGGAACAACAGTGCCTGGATGACAGCGCATTTGTTTACAGCATGGTGTACTGAATATTTTAAGCCAACTGTTGAGACCGACTGCTCAGAAAAAAAAGATTCCTTTCCAAATATTACTGCTCACTGACAATGCACCTGGTCTCCAAGATGGAGATGGGCAAGGAGATGAATATTGTTGTCATGCCTGCTAACTCAACATCTACTCAGCAGGTCATGATCCAAGGAGTCACTTTGATTTTGTGGCATTATTATGAAGAAATACATTTCACAAAGTGCTAGCTGTCTCATCTATCTGAGCAAAGTCAGTTAAAAATCTTCTGGAAGGACTTCACATTTCTCTTGCCATTAAGGACATTTGCAATCTATGGGTGGAGATCAACATATCAACATTCCTAGGAATTTGAAAGAAATTGATTCCAACCCTCAAGCATATACTTTGAGGGGTTTAAGATTTCTGTAGAGGATGTAATTGCAGATGTGGTAGAAAAAGCTAGAGAACTAGAATTAGAAGCAGAACTTGAAGATGTGACTCAGTATCTGCTATTCCATGATCAAACTTTAGCAGATGAGAAAATGCTTCTATACATGAGAAAAAAAAAAAGTGGTTTCTTAATAAGGAATCGACTCTTAAAGATGCTGCGAATATTGTTGACAAGGATTTAGACTATCACCTTACTAGAATATTGCATAAACTAAGTTGACAAAGCAGCAATCAGGCTCTGAGGACTAATTCCAATTCTGAAAAAGTCTACTGTGACTAAAATGCTATCAAGCATATCACATACTACAGAGAAAACACTTACAGAGTGAAGACGGAATCAGTGTTGCAACCATCATTGTCTCAGTTCAAGGAATTGCACAGTGCCCCTCAGCCCACAGCAAATGCCACCTAACAAGTCAGCAGCCATCAGCACTGGGGAGGGTCCCTCCCTCCCACAGCAAAATGATGATTCTCTGAAAGCTCAGGTGCTGCTTAGCATATTTAAGCAATAAAGTATACTTTAGTTCCGGTAAAAAGAATAGAGAATGAAAGACAATACAGAAAGCGGAGAATTGCAAAAATCATTGAAATGACTGATGCAACAAGGTGAGGAAGCAACGGCTAGGGAAATGGCTGCTTGTTTTGGAAAACTAGAAATCAGAGAGTTCCAGAAATCTGCTATCCAGGACCTCAACACTTGCATCAAAAAGTGGATAGGTGTCTGCTGGCTGTAGACGGCAACTTGACCCTCAGTTTGCTCAATGCTTCATGGCAGATCCATTGTAGAAAACCAGCCTCAGCTCCCAGAACCCATAAGGTTCTCTCCTTAAGGAAGACAATCCTGTTGCATTGCCAACAGAAACTTTGATGTAATAGAAAAAAGCATCAGTAACCTGAATGCCAAGAGTATTCACAAAGTGGATTCTCTGCAAAGACCCCACTTTGCAATGCCCGAGAAATCAGGTTCCCACATATTTCAGTGACATTGGCAAAACATTCCCTGCGTTAGTTATTTACTTTATAAAGCAAAATAGTATCAACCTGTATTATTATGACATGGCATGATTCTCTACAATTCCAATTCTGTAGTGCTAAAGGTGTTCTAAATGCAAACTCTAGCATTGCAGACATTACCCTAAAATTTCATTTTAAAAATGAGGTTCTGATTTCCAATAAAGGGCCTCAGTTCATGAAAGACTGGGAAACAACAGTCTTCTAAGATTTTTAATTTAATGTAGCATCAGGTATCAACACTTTAGAATATATTGGCAATGTTATCATCCTGTGGTCTAGTTATAGTTACTTTTCCAATAAATGTTGTCGACATTTCATGACTGGATTTTTCAACAACCAGATACTACTCTAGTGAGATCATTAACTTTAAGACCATAAAATAAAAAATGTTTTCTCAATGTCAATGATAACCGAAGAAGAAAGTTGCTTCACTCCGATTGTGGTGCTTTGAATCTGGTCTTCAAGAAATAAAACCCGTTATCTGGTCGATGGTTAAAGATGGGTGCCACAGGTGACTGGTGGGGAGCAAGTCCCCCCAGGTAGTCAGCACCTTTAAAAAATTCTTTGAGCATATTGTTCTCTTTTGCAAAGTGATCACAACATATATTTAGTTGTTGATAGAGAAATATTTTTTAAGATTGATTTATTTCTGCATGCAGAACTGGGGTACAGGCCAGAGGTGCAGGGGCGATGAGAAGATTCACCAGAGACAGAGTGGGAAGCAGAACAGGTGGATCAATGAAATACACTGCCGAGGGGAGCCGTGGGTAGGTCAGGGGAGGTCTGCCACACCATGTGGGTCACCTCCGGGGCGGGGATCGAACTCGCGCTGACGTGGCTGCAGCCAGCCTTCAGACCTGTGTCCTAACCCGTTGTGCCACCAGGGAGAACCTGATAAAGAAATTGTTTTATTGGAAAGGGAATTGCTTATCCTGGGGCTGTGGTGTGTCTGCAGAGGGAGTGGAAAACCCCAAGAGTTTTTCTAGGTCATTCTCTGCTCATACTAGTCTGGCTAATATTATTCAACTGTCCTGTCTTTTGTCAAGACTGCTCCGTGTATGATTTCTGAAATGTTCATTTTGTTGTTCCAGTTTGTAGCCGAATAGACAGAATTCTGGCTTATGTTTTCATATTGGTTTTTGTTTGGAATTCAATTATTATTCCTCTTTTTTTTTTTTTTCTGACTTCAACTTCTAGAAGAACATTTAAAGGTCAGAGAAGAGTTTTTAATCAGTTTAGTTTGGGAGATAGGGAAAACCAGGTAAAAATGGCTGTGTGTTGTTTTCTTTACCCTGCAATTATGTGAAAGATTGAGTTTAAAAATGATTAAGAGGTTGGTGATGGCTCACAGGTGACATGGTAGCAAGAGAACTATGAGCTATAGTAACGTATAAAATAAAATAAAGATTAAGTGAAGCATGAACAGGTAGAGAGGTCACATGTACTTTGGGTTTTGACTTAAAAATCACAAATCTGACCATTTTATGATAGGTAAGACTCTTACACATACACATATCCGTATTCAGAAGTGTTTTTAATATGTGCAAATATTATGTGGATGGTTATAAAACATCTAATGAACATACTTCTACAAAAGAATAAGCACAAACCCATTATAAAAATATTATGAGGATTTGAAAATAATGGGCATATTCCTGTTAATGAGCAGTTTAAATTAGACACATTAAAGAAAATAACTATTTTAATTTATCAAGTCATATTATTCAAATAAAAACTTTCATTTAACGGATTAATCTCACAGGAAACTATGCAATACTATCCAGAGAATGGCAACGTAATCTCTTCTCTGTGCACAATGGATGTTAATTCATTTCTTGAGAGATGTGCTAAATTCTCTTAAGAAGGGAATTTGGAAAAATTACTACCAAAGTTATTAGTTTTTATTTATGTGACCTTTGAACATCTCTCATCATTTTAAAAATGAGAGATGTAAACATTGTGCATCTTTTAAGTACGAACAGTTCTTACACAGGACAACTGAAGGTGATAATTAAGAGATGACTCATACAAAATAAAGACTTAATTTGCTGGTGTGTTTTTAGGTGACATTTCTTTGGCATCAGGATGTCAAATGACTAACCTGTCACACAGTCCAAAGAAAATCTGTCATTGTTGCTGTGGCAGAAATCAGTGATACCCTTCATCACCAATATCCTTTTCTCCTAAATGGTATTGCTTTGTTTTAAAGATTTATTTGTTTATGCATACAAGAATCGGGGTGCAGGCCAGAGATGCAGGCGGTGAAAAAGGTGCATCAGAGACAGAGTGGAGATCAGATCAGGCAAACTGACTGAAGTACTCTGTAGCGGGGAGCAGCAGGCAGACCAGGAGGAATCTGTTGGGCCATGTGGGTCACTCCCTGACCGGGGATTGAACTGGTGCTGCAGTGGCTGCGAATGGCTTCATAGTGCTGAGGCTTAACCCCTGAGCCACCAGGGAGGCCCATAAATGGTATCACTTTTGACTTAGACTCGGACAGTTAGATTTTACCTTTACCTGCTCCAATAGAAGCATCATTCTTAGGAATTTAAAAGAGACTTCCTCGTTCACAATTTCAAATTCTGAAGCTGGAAGTAGCCCACCCCAGCGAGGCCGGTGTAGAGGCTGCCCCCCAGCCCGGGAGTCGAGGAGTGTGACGCTGGCCATCCTGACAAAGGGGCAGTGGTCCCCCGGCTCACTGGGCTGGCCTGAGCATCAGCGGCGTTATATTGGTAATAAGTATAGTGAACAGTGTTTCACAAGTAGGCTAATCACTGAACTGTTGTGCTTATTCTGTTGTTGAGGTACAGTTTATTCGTATACAAATATTAGGGATATTTTGTGAGTTCCAGCTGGAAAGCAAGCCGTATCACAGTCTGGCCACCTGCTTTTACATACCATTTTTTAAGTATGGTTTTAAATTTTCAAGTGGTCAGAAAAAAATCAGAAGTGCTTTTTTTTTTTTTTTTTTGGTGACACATCAGTTGCAATTCCAGTGTCCACAAAAAGTTTTATTGAAACACTGTTGGCAGAATAGAATATGACTGCATGCTTCAAATACTGTCACTTTTTACTGAAAAAGTCTGTTGACCTGTGGGCTAGGTTGTCTTAATACAGTTTTTCCCTTTCTTCCACTCTAAATATAAGACTAGAATAATCCAGAGACTTTCATTTATTCAAAGAAATCAAGGAAAGGGGGATATGAAGGAATCTTTCATTTGAATGTTTTATTAGAAATAACTTTTTAATATTCCTAGACAGTACGAAATGGTTGAAGTCAAATTAATGTGAGTTTGAATTTGCATAACTATTAAATCAGTGTTTCTCAAAGAAAATCATGTATGTCACCCACCGATACTACAGCGTTGGCAATAGGCTGTAGGTGGAGGGCGGTGTGGACTGTCCGTGTTCTGTCCTTTGTGCATTTCACGGTTTGATGCTGCATTGACGAAGACTTGTTTCTTGATCACTCTCTGTGTTTCTTCAATGACTTTCTCAGTTTGTGTTTTCTTTTTAAAGATTTATGTATTTGTGCATACAGAACTGGGGTACAGGCCAGAGGTGCAGGGGTGGTAGGAGGATTCACCAGAGACAGAGTGGGGAGTAGGACAGGCAGATGGATGTGGATGAAGCGCATTGCTGAGGGGGCTTTGGAGGACAGGAGGGGTCTGCTGCTCCATGTGGGTCAACCTCGGGGCTGAGGATTGAACTCGCGCTGGGGTGGGGAGGGGAGCTTGCAGTGCTGCATCCTAACCCGTTGTGCCACCAGGGAGGGCCCTCTCAATCTATGTTTTTAAATGTGGAAAAATCCCCATTTGATACGAAGACTCCGCCTTTGCCTATGTCACAAGGTGGGTTGGTAGATCTCCAACGAGATTTACTTACTTTAATTAAATAACTTGGAGTTAAGTAAAACATCTTACACAATAAACTCTCAATAACCTTGCCTGTGTTTACCATGTCCTAAGGCCTTTCAAGTAGAAGTCACAATTTAAAAGTTCTAAAATAATTACAGAAATAAATAAGATGCCATATTATCCACTACAAAGTATAACCGTCAATTACAAATTCAATTTTCAGTAGCAACATGCAGCATAGAGGACTTAGCAGATGCATTGTCTTGTCACGACAGTGGAGATATTGTTGGAGTCTCTCTTTGCTTTGTGGTTCCAAATATTTGAATGTGGTTACTTACTTGGGCTAAAATACTGTCTCTCTAGCACAAATCTGTGCTAGAAATAAGCCTCGTACATTATGAAAGTGATGTTCATCCTCCTTGGAAGTAAATGTGTTACACCACTCAGATAAGTTGACTTATTTTAAAGTAAGTCTAAAGGGTCAGATATGGTTAGACCTTCTTTCTCCATGTAGAGAAAGAGTAACAGGTAGTCATGGTGATTTGTTCCCCAAGTGGCAATCTACCTGTAAGCACAGTAAATCCTCTAAAAATTTTAGGAACATACTACCTTGCTTTCTATTTATGTCTAACTTTCAAATAAAACAGCATTATGGTTTGTTTTCTTCTATTTAAATCTCTGTCCTTCAGTATTCCACTGTCAGAAATTGGAATTTCTCTCACCCAAAGAAATCCTTAAGTTAAAAAAAAGGGGGGATATTTCATACTTTGTAACAACCCAATGGGCAGACAGGCATTCCAACACAGATCTGAATTTTCACCACTTAACCTCTTATTTTATTTAGGCAAGTTAATTTTCTGATCTTCAAAGGACTTACCTGAGACTGTCTTGTGATCACGCCCTGTATGTAGTGTCCACGGTTAGGCATCATACCTATAATACCACTGTCACAGTAAACCCTCAGCGCTTGTTGGTTTTTGTTATAACCTGACCAAGTCTTGATTAAGCCAGTGAAAACCCGCTTCTTGCTTTAAGGCATCATGTCCTTCTTCCTCATCAATTTCCCATAAAATGAAATAATTTTCAGGAGACCTGATCTAAAACAGAATCCCCACTTCAGACGGTGGCTTGGTCTGAAGCGTGGCTATCTGACACTGACCTGCGTCCCAGGGGAGCAGCGTCACAGTTCACGCTACTTCAGTATATTTAACAAAGACTTGAATGCCTACATTATTTTAGCTTTGGAATATGCAATGGAAATGAAACTGAAAAGAATCCTCGCCATTAGATAACTTACATTCTAGGGAAAGGGCGCAGCAAATTCACTGAACAGATTAATGAGTGAGAAGGGAATGAGTTCTGCAGAGAAAGACGCTGCAGAGATGGCCGAGAGTGCTGGGGGGAGAGTTGCCATTTTCAGCAGCATGCAGAAATAGCTCACGGCAGCCACAGTTGGCTAAATCACCAGGCAGGCTAGGTAGGAGGAACTGCACGTGCAAAGGCCCTGAGGCAGAAGATCCTCCACAGTGTGGCGCTAGCCTGCTCCACGAGCAGACAGGCCCGGACGCCTCGGTCAGCCAGCACTGCTCCAGCAGGGCACCAGTAGAAAGAGCTTCTGGTCTCCCGAGATCCTTAAAATGTTCTTCAGTAAAATAAATGAGAGGAATTAACAGGATTCGATTAATGTGTAATTTTTGGAATTTCATTTTAAAATGATTTCATCAGGTGAAGCACTTACCAGGGAACTTCCCCTGGGAGGTGTCCCGCCCCCAGGGCACCGCCTGGCCCTGAGTCTGCGTCCCTGGCTGTCCCTGGTGTCTCTGCCACGCAGCCACCCCGACTCCCCACCCTAGGCTGAGTCTCCACACAAGAATGTCTCATCTGCTGTTTCTCCACCATTTACTTTGAAGTCAGCAATTGTATTTTGAGTTTGCTCACTTTTAAAAGCCAACTCTGTCTTTTTAACATTTCACAGTCTGTATTTGATCATCCCGATGTCACCGGCACCTATGCATTGTGCTTGTTGCCTTTATTGACTGTTATTCCTTCTTGGGGACTTCTGTTTACATTACTGTTCATTTTATAGCGATGTTTACCCCCCTCGCCGCCATCATCACCTGAGCCCCCACCTTCCTCCCTCCTCTGATCCCTCTGTGTCCCCCGCCCCTGCAGGATCTCTCTGATCCATGATGGTCTGTTTTTGTATTGCCTTGTTGTGTTGTAGCTTTGACTTTTAGCCTGTGATCCTCACCCCAATACTGAGCTCTCTCTGAGGAGGGCGATATTCCTCCTCCTGCCACGCCAGGGAACTCTCAGCGTTTTAGCTCTCTCTTATGTTACCTTCACTTGATACAAGAAACTGGAAACTAGATATGGAGTTCTCATCCATCCTTCATTTTCATGTCCAAATAATGGCAATTTTTCCAAATAATCTTCCTAAAATCCTTACTGTCTTAGTCAACCTTGTTGTCCTCCGTATATACTACTGAGGGAGGAATCTACTGATCTGGGCACCCCTATCCCACCAATCCAACACCCTTCAACCCTTTAAAGGTAGACTCTGCACCCTCCAGATTGTCCACTAACATCATACTGGGTCTTTTCCGACTTGCCTTTCTAACCTCATATCCTGCACTGCTCCAGTCTTCACCTCTTCAGAATATTCTAGAAATAGCAGACTCTGCCATTTCCAAACTTGTGCCCCTGTTCAATGTGCCCTGTCTTCTTGAGTTCAAGGGCTTGCTCCCCTTTGAAGGATCTGATGCCTTCCCAGGGCAGATGATGGTTTTCCTTCCTTCAGTGCTCCCAAATGTATCTTACACACAGCTCCACAGCAATTTCATTTGATATCCTAAAGACTTATAAAAAGGCCCTATTTCCTTAAGACAAGAGTCCCTTCTAGTCGTTCATGTATTTCCAGATTCTATTACAGACCAGCATAGAGCAAAACCTTAGTGAATGCTGGTTGAGCTATTGTTTGTGCTCATGCCTCTATGTACTGTTGCTACTGCTGTACAAAAATTTTGCTCTCCAAGTAAATTGGTGCAAGAAAATAACCGTGGACATTTGACCATATAAACATGCCAAAATGCTCATTAAAGCAGAAACACTATCGAACACTTTGCAAAATAAGTATATAAGTTATGATCATCCCCATTCATTAAAACAGCCCTCCACAAACATGGTTAGCAGGTTGTAGACATTTAACTTGTTTTAAAAATCAATAAAAAGTTAATATAAAGTCTAGAAATCTGAACTCTGTGGAGTAGTGCTGAGGAAAGCATAGTAGTAGACACTAAATTTAGATCGTCATGGGGTATAAATTAAAGTTTTATTCCCACAGACACACAGAAACACACAGCCTTTCCTCTTGTGTGAGTATCCCCATGTTGCTTTAATTCCTTCCTAACAGCTTAATCTTGATTAAATGGGAAGCAGCTCTAGCAATGGTTTGGAATGCCTCGCAGTTTTTCATTTGGTTTTTCTTTTACATCAGAATCAATAAATGTTAGCAAACTCCTCTATTCAGTTCTCCCATTGAGAATACTTTCTTTCCCTGGTCTCTGCCTACTTGGCTTGTGCCTGTGACCATATCAGATCCTTGTAATTTGTCCTGATTCTTCATTTGGATTTATTTCCTATTAAGCAGACAAATTCACGCTCTCAGACATTTCCTTTTATTAACTCTTCCCTCTTTCTCTGTTCCTAAACAACGATTCAATGATTAATTTCCTAAAAATTAATAACAAGCGCTATAAAAAGTATCTCAGTCCATGCTGTGCTTTAGAGAAGAATTACTTCTTAGTCTCATCCTTACTATTTACTGTTTCAATCTCCACTATTTGTCTTGCTTAGGGGTGGACCATAAGAGATTTAGAACAACAGTCATTAACAGTGGTTCTGTTTCAGTGCAGTTTAATATAGAAAGAAATGGACAGTGCATTCTTTACCCAACTCGGACGATTTTAAGAACAGAGAATGCAAGTAACCTTACAGACACAGCCTCTTTTATGAGCCTATACGATAATCAGTCTGCACGGCCACTCGGCACTGATACAGCTATCACAAGTGTGTGTGTAGGTCCGGACTTTGCATTTCAAGAGTTGCCCAGCTGTTGGTATTTTTACAAGATGTTCCCTACAAACTATAGTCAACAGCCAGAAGGCATGGACACTGCCTACAGAAGTGTGGTTTTGCTGGACAAGCCAGTATGTTTGACTGAATTCTGATTAGTAAGTATTTTCTGGAAGTTAACCAAACGGAGGATAAAGTAGATTGTGAACTCAAAACTGTTAATGTGGTGTGATTTTCGATGAATGTGCTCCGCCTCCACACACAACTGATGTGGACTTTAAAGCACTTGCACAGAACAAGGCCAGTCGGTGGCCACACGGCAAGCCAGGAGCTGCCAGTTTGAGCCTTTTTATTGCCTCCAGCTGCCCCCAGTCAAGTGATTTCTGGAAAAGCTGCCAGGAATTACTGCATCGTCAGTGCTCCTCTTTATGGTGACAATGATAGTCATTGTTTTCCAGCATCATATGAGTGAGCACATGCAAGTAAACTTGTCACAGAGCAAGATCACAGCAAGGAAGCTTGAGCTCAGGATACATATTCTGCATAAAGAACATAAGGACAGTTCGCCATCTTCCCTCCCTTCCTAGCCACCTCCCTTCTGACTGGAGTAAACAGGCCAGTTTCTGCGACTTCCATCACCTCCTGTTGACTAGCGCTGAGCTCTCACACTCCCTGCACAGGGCCCCTTTTCACCCACGTGGGCTTTTTCATTGTAGGAAACAGAGATTGAGCTGTACAGTGAGTCGGTCTCAGCCGATGTGTAGTTTGGCCAGCAGTAGAGGTAGACAGGCTCTCTGTCGTCCTGCCATCTCTGTGTAAATATATATGCATTTGTAAAGGAAGACAGATATTTTGGTATGTGTTCTTTTAAAGGTTAATTTACTTATGTATACAGGAACTGGGCTACAGGGCAGAGGTATGGGGTGAGTGGATTCTCCAGAGAAAGAACGGGGAGCAGAATCAGGGGTCCACTGAAATCTACTGCTAAGGGGAGCAGGGGCGGGAAAGGAGAGGTCTGCTGTGCCATGTGGGTCACCTCCCTGGCCGGGGATCGAGCTTGTGCTGCAGTGGCTTTGGACAGCCACATAGTGCTGCTCTTTAACCCCTTACACCACCAGGGAGGGCCTGGTGGTATAAAAGACTTTATTCCCATTTTATGATTTTTCATTTAGACACAGGCTTTTGATACCACAAGAGAAAATCTATTTATAATAGATATAAATCCATGAGATTTATAATCTATTTATAATTTATAATTTTTATGTGGGTAGGAGAGGGGGATAAAAGGGTCAAGTGGTATTGAGATGGAGGGTTGCAAAAGAGGTCTGATATTTCTAACGTTGTCTTATTTTTTGAATTTTGCAAAGGAAATGGCCCCAGTTTGAGATGCTGAGCATCTCAATGCAGGCACAATGCCTGTCCCCATCAGATAGGAGAACATCCATATGTAAAAATCATTAGGTCGCCTGAGTTGTTGAGATTTGGCTAAGTAACTCCCAGCAGACACTGACTGCATCAGAGTACAAGGATGCAGCAAGTTGCCTTCACACGAAACTCTCCTCTGTCTTGGAGACGAACCTCTGGGATTCAGGGCAAGGACAGACATAACTTTTCATCATCAAGAATCCTGAGCCATTCTGCCGAGCTCTTGATAGCAAAGCAATAGAGTCTCTGGTTCCATCCCAGATACAAATGCTATAAGGAAGTGTGTTTCACCTTTTTTTCCTGATTCCTACATATCTGAACTTTTTTTTGTTGCCTGTCATCTTTGCAGCTTTTCTTTCCCATGTGAAAACAACTGAGTGTCGGTGAATCTAGTTTAGAATCAGCAGGTAGCATACAGGATGCCCGTTTAAATTTGAATTTCTGGTGAAAAGCCAGCGTTGCTTTATTATACATATGTTCCCTTCTGTCCAATTGGTGTCCTGTATTTTTCTCTGCTCAGTCTTACCACACAATCCTACCACGAGGAACAGATTTGTGTAAGGCACAGGAGACTTAGTAAAAACTGTGCTTCATGCATTTCCTTCTATTGTTTCATAGCAGGCAGTGCTGCCAGCCATGGCTTGTGTGACTTGAACTTGTGTAGTTCCCTGGTTTTTCAGCTGCTTGCTGTGTGTTCCTCGCTGGCTCTGCTTCGTCTCCCCAATGCAGCCAGCTCCATCATGCTTGTGCAATGCCCTGGTTTTAGTTTCTCTAATTCAACGCCTTCACTTTTATCATTTCTTCAGTTTTGTATAAAAGAGTGATCCCACAATGTCTATTACTGCTGCCTCTTCTCTGAATGACACAAGCTTGGAAAGGACTTTGTAAATCTTTAATGACCCTGGATCATCTTTGTGCTGACCTTCTCTTTCCCAAGTTTAGAATATGTGAAAAGACAAAGCTTGCCTCTATTCTGCACACCCAGGATTCTGAAGTATGAAGCTGAAATTCCTCTTTTCCTCTTTGTGTATGTCTGGTCCTGTAGTTTCCACAAGGGAGTTCTTGTTTCAAGTGAAATTCTTGCCTAACTTCCCTGAAGACTAATGCCATGACAGCCTTGTAGCTGCTCTATTTTCCAGCTTTCCCCTGTCCCAATCATGTTGCACACCCCTGCCAGTTTTATTAAAGACTGACGCATTGGTCATTTTGTTCCCTAGACCCTAAGTTGCAGTAGCATTCTTTGGATCAAATGCAGACATCCAATTTATTCATGTATTCTTTCTTCTTTGAAGTAGTTATTTCTCCTATTTTATTTCTATGCCTTTCTATAATATCCTTAGCTTATTTTTTTCCACCAGTTTAAAAATAAAACCATCTGATAGTTATCTCTGTGCATTTACCAAACTCTAAAGTTTGATCCACTCTACTTTCCTCCAAAACACAGAGTGACAACCTGCCCTCCTTAACATTAAATTGGTTTTTTTTCCAGTCACTCTTGGATGCTCTCTTTCATCTACCCATCCATTTGCCAAGCTATCTTAGCATGCTTTTAATTAATGTAATCATAATGCAATGAAAAGAGAGGGTATGTGAATAGAGTTCTGGCTGCTTCACTTTTGACAGATTGAATGACTTTCTAAGTAACAGTTTTATCATGTTTAAAAATGGGGATAATAATCCTTAACTAATAGGCTTGCCAAGAAGATTAAATATCATAACATCTTATGGCAGCCAACCCACAGTGTGGTGTATAGTAGTAACTAAATAGATGAAAATCTTTTCTTAGATGCATAGTTATTTCCTAGTTAAAAAAAAAAAACAATCATAAGGCAGATTCTAAGTCAAAAGACTACATATATCAGTATATACTCTTCTGTGTGATATGCAGTGAGGCTTTAGAAGTATGGTAGCTATCTACCTAACCTTAACAAGAAATAATTTTCCTAGATAATCAGTTATACTCCTCTAAAAGAAAAAAGTATGCCTGGAGCTCAATTTTGATGAGCTCTTACTGAACATTTTCTAACAGCATTATTTTCTGAGAGTACCATTCTCTCTCCTTTTTTTTTTTTTTTAAAGATTCATTTATTTATGTATACAGAACTGGGGTACAGGCCAGAGGTGCAGGGGCAGTGAGAGGAGTCGCCAGAGACAGAGTGGGGAGCAGAACAGGCTGAGTGACGAAGTGCACTGCTGAGGGGAGCAGCAGGTGGGTCAGGAGAGGTCTGCTGCGCCATGTGGGTCACTTCTGGGACGGGAATCAAACTCATGCTCAAGTGGCTTTAGCTTCTTAGTGCTGCATTTACCTGCTGTGCCACCAGGAAGGGTCCCATTCTGTCTTCTTAAGCAGGACATGCCCATGTATATTTATCATTTTATCATGAACCTGAACTAATCGCTGTGCTAAGTGTTGCATCCCACACACTCCTTACCCTGTTAAATACCATCGATCACCTTACTGCTCTGCTTACCTATTTGTTCAGTTTTCTGTTGAGAACTGAGACACACACCACTGCCCCTTCCTGCCAGCCCCCATTCCCACCCACCTACCCACTCCACCCACGTTGCACGCCATTCTTAAATCAGCCATATTCTTTCCTAATTATGTGCTGTTTGTCCTTCATGAATAGGGGTGTTAGGTCTTACATTTTTAAATGATCTTAAGACAAATAGATAGTGGCAAATACCCAAGGAACTTTCCTGTGCGTCAACCTATCTCCCACGAGTTTAGAAACCTTACTGCCTTCTTTTTTTTTTTTTCTTTTGCTCATTAATCAAAATCAAAAGTGTCGGTACATTTGCTTCTTGCCTGCATTATCAGCTAAGTAAATCACTTTGTAGAATAGCAAAAGGGCTTCCTTGCTGAAAGGACTATGATGTAAGGAACAAAGTTATATATATATATATATATTATATATATATTTTTTTAATTGTGTGATTACTAGTCAACACCAAAAACAGACCAGAATAATTGACAAGTAAGGTTCATTCCCCCAAAGGAAAAAAGTAGATAGTCCTATTGATGAAAAAAATGGAGTTTTATTTCTTTGCATCTCTCTCTCCTACAAATATTCATTCCTCCCATTCTCATCCCCCTAGCTCAGGATTATTTTCCATTCAGACTGATCAATGGACCTAGGGGATTTTGGTGGGGAGGTGCCCTCCTGTTTCCACCTGTTTCTCAGTCACAATGAGAAGTGGAATTAGAGATCTGGGCTGTTTCCATCTGCCTGTCCCCTCCTCCTCCAGCATCACAGTAAAATCCAGTTACTTGAATCTGTATCTTCAAGCTTCACCCATTGTTTATATAAAATATAATAATGCCAACAAAAGCCCTAAAAACTTGCCTGACTTAAAAAACAAAGGGCAGATGTTATTCTATTTCACATTAGGAAATGTTACTGGGATTGTATCTCCTTTGTCCTTAGTCGGATTCTTAGTCATTTAAATGAACAATGTTGCTTCCAATAACACATTAGATACATTTGATTGCAAGTCTGTTGCTAAGCACAAGAATGTTGCCTCCTTGGTAACTGCTAAGCTTTAACTCTAATTTGATCAAAACTGTTCATCAGAACCACAAACCTGTGACACCATGAGGGCCTTGATAACTGTTCGATTTCTATTCCTTCTCCTAAACTCCTACACTTTCTTATCTATACTTTGTTTTCCTCATTTAAAAACATATTCTATAGGGATTCCTTCATGCATTAGGTTGATTAGCCATGCATACATTCATTCAGAAATAGTTATTAAGCTGTAACTATAGGTCAAGTCCTTGTCAATACTATTCAGTCACTGGGGTAAAAGTTAATTGATGACTAAAATAGCCAAATAGGTTTTTTTAAGCATATATCTTTAAGTGAAAGCAACTTGCAAAAGAGAGAGACTGGTCCTCTACCTTATATCATACAACAAAATGAACTCAAACTAGATGAGAGAATTAAACATCTAAGACCTGAAATCACAAAGTTCTTAGGAGAAAACAGAGGTGGTGAGTTCCTGGACATCTGCCTTGATGATTTTTTGTATCTGACCCTAAAAACAAAGGCAATAAAAACAAAAATGAGCAAGTGGGACTGGATCAAAGGAAAGCTTTTGCGTAACAAAGGACTCATCTGCCCAGCTTAGGCAGCCTTCTGAGTGGGAGAAAATACTTGCAAGCCAGCTACCTACCCAGGAGCTCATACCAAAAGTACATAAAGAACTTAAATACAACTCAATAGGTGAAACCCAAAAATTCAATTAGGAAATGTGCAGAGGGCACCCACCCTGTGGCGCAGCGGGTTAAAGCACAGCACTAAGAAGCTTACGCCACTTCCGCATGAGTTCAATCCCCGCCTGCCCCGGAGGAGATCCATATGGCGCTGCAGACCTCTCCTGACCTGCCGGCTGCTCCCTCAGCAGTGTACTTCATTGATCTGCCTGTTCTGCTCCCCACTCTGTCTCTGGTGAATCCTCTCACCCTCCGCACCTCTGGCCTGTCTACCCTAGTTCTGTATGAATAAATAAATAAATCTTAAAAAAAAAAAAGAAAGAAATGTGCAGAGGGTCTGAAGAGACTTTACTCCACAGAAATATAGATGGTGCCTAACAGAAGACAGCAGCATCACCACTCACCAGAATACGGCGCGCAAGGCCACAGCAAGATGTGGCTATTATCAAAAAGACAAGCGATAACAAGAGCCAGGAGGATGTGGAGAAAGGGAGGGAGCCCCTGCCCTGGGGGTGGGGATGTGAACTGGGGGGGAGGGGGTGCCTCTATGGAAAACAGTTTGGACATGCTACAAAAAATAAAAATTGGGCCACAACACCATCTAGCAATTCTTTCAGGGGTTCATCCAAAGAAAATAAAGGCATTAATTCCAGCGGGCACAAAGCCTGGAGTTCATGATAGGAAACCGCCTGCGTGCCATGCAGAGACGGAGGGCTAGAGAAGGTGTGTGCGTGACTCGGCCATGAGGAAGGACGTGTCCTTGCCACTTGCGACCACACGGACACGCAATGGACCTAGCGGGCATTCGGCCAGACTTAGCAAGTCAGTGCGAGGAACATGGAGCAACTCAGGCTCTTTTTCGTCTCCTGGCACCTGCGGCTTTGTTTTGTTTTCTGCCCAGGTTTCACTGTCTACACACTACATCGTCTTGTACCTTGTAAAAGCACCTAGAAGCATAACACTAGGCACATGTTGCTATGGTTATACACACCTGGACCAAGAAGCAGATGCTGGCAGAGCTCATGAGGGCTCGGAGGCTCGGTGGCTACCTCCCTGCTTCTGGGCTGCCTGCATATCCAGCACCCTGCTCCAGAAGTTTGCCTCAGGACAGACACACCGTTCTCTCCTCCTCCCTCAAACGCCAAAGCTGAGTGTGAGCAGAACAGAGTTTGGTGCAACTGTGAGGAGAGAAGTGTCCGCTGAAAATGATGTCCTGGAAGGAACTCCCTGTGGAGGTAGCTTACCTCACACAGGATTCCTTTATGCTACCATCTGCATCATGTGGAAAATGGGCCAGTCCTCAGCACTCACCCTGGATGTACAGAGGCAAGCCCAGGGCTTGGGCCTGATGAGTGAACAAAGCCTGAGGTGGCTCTGAGACAAGCTGAGGTTTGTAGCCTGGCTGTAGCCTGTCTACTCTTTCCAGCCTTAACTTGTTTTGCACAATTTACAAACAAACCTACTGCAAATGAAAACCCACTTGTCCACTAGTTTCAGGTTTCTGTTGCATCTCTCTGGTGGCCGCAGAGAAGAGGCAGGTGTTTTCAATTAAGAATGTTGGCCATGTTTGACCCCACTATCCTTTCCAGGTCTAATTCAGCAGAGCTATGACCTGTGAGGATAAATAAACAGAAGTACAGAGTGGGAATCAGTGGGAGAATCAGAAGAGGTGTTACATTAAATCAGGAAGTAGGCATACACTAATGGACAGTTTCTCATGAAATGTTTGAGCCCACATGGTTTTATTTCATGGGTGCTGTTAAGCAGAGGCTGCTAAGTAAGCCAAACTCAGGGATGCCCCCTGCCGGTAAAATGTTTTGTAAACTAGCTAATGCAATGAAGAAATGTCTGGCTAAAGAAATGTCTGGCTAAAGATTATTAGAAAATAGGGGAAATGTGAAATCCACCCAAATGCCCAAAAATAGATGACTGAATCAAGAAGATGCGGTCCATATACACAATGGAATATTACTCAGCGATCAAAAAAGATAAACTCAAGCTATTTGTGGTAACATGGGTGGAGCTGGAAGGGATCATGCTTAGTGAGATAAGCCAGAAAGAAAAGGAAAAATATCGGATTGTTTCACTCATAGCAGAAGTGTAAGGGACCAGGAAAAAAAAAAATATATATATATATATATAGTAATTGTAGTAAAGTAAAAACGAACATCAACTATAAACCAATGCAGGGAGGAGAGGGGAATAAGATCAAAACTGGAGTGGGAAGAGCACATGAAACTATGGAGATGGCACAGGGGTGAAGTGGTGGTGGGGTTCCCATGGGGATCACACCTAAGATGAAAAAAATGTACAAAATGAAGAATAATTTAAGAAAAATGTATTTATAAAATAAAAAGGATTAAGCATACTAAGGGGATTAGAAGAAATTGATGAAAATAAAAAAAATCCATCTACACATTAAAAAAAAGAAAAAGATGATTAGGCAACTTCCCAACCTGGGAGGCAGCTGAGTGGGTGGTCTTGCCCTTCCAGAAAGATCCTGGAATGCCATGGAGGCTCACAGACTCCTGGAGTTTTATCAGGAATTAGGATTGCTTTGCAGGCTGGATTTCAGATTCCATCTTGAGAAAAAGTTCAGTCTCTCGAGAGGTTTGAGGTACCATCTTTCTGTTTCTAGTCACATCTCTTCTCACTAAGTTCCTTTCCTTTTCTTTTTCTTTTTTTTTTTTCATTTTTTAGTAATTAAACTTTCTTAATTGCTTCACCTGAAAACTGGGGAAATAATTTCTTCTGCAAATGAAAAATTAAGGCTAGGGAAAAACTTGAGTCTTCCAAGATCCACAACCCCCCTCACTCATCCCAGTTATGCACTGGGAGGTGGGTAACATGAGATACAATTTTCAGCCCCCGGATTTCAGCACCAATCATGATACTAGGCCCACGCTTGCTTGACATTTTGTCATTTATCAGTCAGACATATGGTTGCTATGCACTATGCCTGCTGTAGCATTTATAGAATTTAATTCAGGGCCCTCCCTGGTGGTGTAGTGGGTCAAAGTGCAGCACTGCAAAGCTAGCTGCAGCTGTTTCCGCACGTGTTCGATCCCCAGTCAGGGAGGTGACCCCCATGGCACAGCCCGCTGCTCCCCTCAGCAGTGTACTTCGTCGATCTGCCTGTTCTGTTCCCCACTCTGTCTCTGGTGAAGCCTCTCGCCACCCCTGAGCCTCTGGCCTGTACCCCAGTTCTGTATGCACAAATAAATAAATCTTTTAAAAAAAAAAAACGCATCCTTGAGTAGTAGTGACTAGAAGGCTTGTGCTGGGGACAGAGCTCTGAAGACTTTGGAGGGTAAAGCAGAGCAAGGCTGGGGTAAGCAGAGCTGTCTCAGGCTCCAGAGGGGGTGTCCAGGGTGGGTGTCCCGCCAAGTGGAGGCGCCCTGGTCGCTCACCCCGCCATGTGGGAAGTCCTCAGGCCTCCGTGGCCTGGTGGGCTCTGGGCACGGTGCAGCGAGGGTCTCCTGTCCCTCATGGTGTTCTTACCTGGAAGCGCCGTGCTGATTCAGGCCCGTATGCCAGGCCCCGTTATTCCTGCTCGCCCGTGAGGCCCGGGAATACTCACCACAGCCACATAGTAAGTGGGGTTGGGCTTCCGGCGCCCATTTCCCTGAGGCCGGCGTGTGCGGGACTCTGCCCTCTGGGTCATGTCTCTCTGGATTCTTATGAAACTTGGGGCATCCGTTCCCTTCATATCTTGCCAGTGCTGTGTCCAGATGTGTGTGGTTTGTCCTTCCGCCCATGTTTCCGTGCAAGGGTGAAGGACATCAGGTTATAGCTCTCCTCTGACTCAGTGGTGACTGCATAAAGTTTGAAGAAAGTCAGCTGTCGGAAATCTCCAACTGCCGATCTTGTCGTTTACAAATGCTTTCTAAGCTTTGCTGTCGTGAAGACTACAATGCGTCGTCAGGGGCGCTGTGTGGCTTGGGGGTTCACTGCGGCCTGAGTTCAGTTCCAGCCTGGAGTGACCCCCAGGGCACTCATACCGCTCCTGTCTCCCCACTGCTCCTCTCCCTCGGCAGTGTGTTGCAGTGGAGCTGCCTGTTTCCTGCCACTCTGGCTCTGGGGAATCCTCTCGCCTCAGGCCTACACCCCAGTTCTTCTATGCAAAAATAAGTAAATAAAATTAAAAATAATAAAGCATATTAATAACTACAGCAGAACAACAGGGCAGTTCTAACACCTCTGCGATTTGGCAGGAAGAGAAGGAAAAATATACAGCTAAGCCGCGGCTAAAAAGGAAATTCTATAAAAGTAATGAGTTTGAATCAGGTAATAGTTTCGAACTATAGCATTTTTTATTCTCTTATTTTAAGAACATCAAATAACTTTAAACTCTTTTTCTACTCATTCTGTAGAAAGTATTAAGACGGGAGACAGGCACTGAACTACTTCTTTAAAAGTGCTTCATGTTTAGTATTTAAAACATACGATTTTCCTATTTTAGATTAGAGAAAACAAACATTTGATTCACTTGATTCATTTTACAGTTTACAAGGCTTGCTTATCGCGCTGAATATATTTAAGCTATTTGAAAATATACAGCTCGACATCTTGGAATCTGAGCTATCAACTTTGGGCAACATTTAAGCCCATTTTTAATTCTCATTGGGAGCACTGAATTGAAACGCTGTAATCTTCTCTAGAACTCTCTTCCATTTCATGTTTCAGCAAAGACTTAATTGTTCTTTGAAGAATCTCTAACTCTAAAAATGGTGGCAATTTATATTCCAAAGAAATATAATTATCTTGCTCAGAAAAAGGGAAGAAACATAGAATTGCCTTTATTTTTAAATTATAATTATAATCATATATGGGCAGCCCATGTGAACAATTTCAACATAAAATTATGATGGGAAAACCTGAACAAAGAGGTGTGTGTGTAGATGGCCGTCGGCCAGCTGAAATGAGTCCGTCTGTTTCTGTGTTTGCTTCTCTGGGCAGAGAAAGAGTCTACAGCTGCCCTCAGGACTGGTCCAGTGTAGTTGGTGGTGTTTTTCCTCATCTGTATTTTTGTACTGGGCTGAAGGCTCTATATTTTATGCTTTGGATGCTACATATTTTTAAATGAAAGATAATTATGCGTAATTTTGTACTTAGGCTGTAATTTCATGACTCTTGAGACAAGTAAAGTTTTCACGACTTGTCAAAAATAGAGAATGATTAACATCAGGGTGTATTTTATAATAAAGCCACTTTTCATTCCTTCTACTTATCAGTGATGGGTGACATAGGGGCTGGAAAGACTGATCTAGAAGGAGAGACGGGGACCTTCGATTCTCAGCACAAGAAAGAGGGACCTAGTCCTTGATTGAAAAATCCAAAGGGGCTGTGTGAGGGGGTGTTGATAACGATATTTGAAAGGGGTCTGCACTGTTGTGGGACATAAAACAGCCCAGACCTCTTTGTCACTTCGTATTGGCCACTGAGCATAAGAATGGCCCCGGAAGTGGGCTTGGGGTGATGGATGTGGTGGCAGTGGCAAGATAGGAAAAGCAAAGCTATGGGATGACAACCTGAGCTGAATGGTGGGAGCGGCATAAAGATGCCAGCGGGGAAGTAGATTTCCAAGGGAAAATGGATGTGCTGACTCGTCAATAAATACAGGCAGCTCGCAGCGCATTGGAACTAGGAGCTGGGCCTGGAGCCTGAGACCTAACATTTGACTGCACTTTGAAGAGATGAAGTCCCTGTTGGAGGGACCTGGGGGAAATGCACACTTCATGGATTGTTGAATTTAGGGTAGTGATAGCTTGGCTCGGAGAAGATACTCACCGGTGGTCACTGGACACCCCACAGGGGTGAAGATTCGCATGCATGGGTTGGGTGACAGGACTGAGTGACTTGCAGTGGATACTCACACAGGGCTAGTGGGGAGCAGCATCCTTGGAAAAGAAAAGAGAACAAAAAACCAGCCTGGAAACAGAATGTGTGGGGGATCGGGGGGAGAGAGAGAAGAAGCATAAGCCCCAGGGAGAGAGCCCTTTGTGAACGGGCAGAAGCGGGGCAGGGCTCGCGGCCCCTGGAGAACATAGAGGCTTTGCTCTGGACATGCAGGAAAGATCTTTGGTGGATCTGGGAGAATTGCTTTGGGGAGTGACAGAGTTGGTTAGATTAGCGGAAAGTCCTTGACTGATTGTGGAAATACCGTGAAAGTGCGCACCAGTTTTGCACCAGAGGCCAGGTAAACACTCAGAGGAGGGCATCCTGGCCCCTGATGGGCACCAGCGCACTGAGAAACCACTGAGCAGGAGAACACCTGGCAAGCCCTTGATGGTGAAGTCCAGAAGCGGAACCCTTGGCATCTAACCCAGCAGTCAGGCAGGCCGTTGGCCTCCCGATAGCAGCCCGCGTGCGGGAAGTGGGACTCCCCGGCGGCAGGTGCGGGCCTTCTGCCCTTGTGGCCATCGCCTTTCATGGACATGCCACAGGCAGGAAACACCCCGCCAGGGCAGTCACATGCTCACCAGGGCCAGTGCTGGGGACTCACCATGTTAACATTGATGCACGGTTGGCAATTTATTGAAGGAAAAAAAAAAAAAAGATGATGGTAGTTGGGCGGTCTCCAGGTCAGAGGTGAGCATGAAAAGTTAAGGACCCTGTGTAGCGGAAGGCAGGAGGGAGCTGGCTCACCAGGGCGTTCAGGCTGCAGGAAGAATCATGGGACTCTCGAGGGTGTGTGCTGAGTAGTTGGCTCAAATTCGCAGCTTCAGGAAGGGCTTGGGGGAGAAGGCAAAGTGACTGCATGTGCAGACTTCTAGATGCATTGTGACTGTTCAATAAATGGTTATTTGAGTAAAACAAGGCAGGCCAAGTTTAACTACTTAGCTTAAGGCCAGTTTGATGCCACAATGGTGTGGTATTAGACAATGCAAAATCCAGGTTTTGCAGGACTCTCTCCCTTAATAGGAACACGGTTCTAGGAATGTTTCCTTCTCACATCTGTGCTTGAGTGTGTCTTTCACGAGTCCTCTGCCCTTTCCATGTTCTGCCTCCAAGGGCAATAAAAGAGAAGGAAACATTAAATTAATGAGTGAGTCAAACCTGTTGCAGATGATGGGCGAGGACCGTGGGCTCGGGAGTGACGCGGGTCCCCGAGCAGAGCATGCGTTTCCAAGGATACCAGGGGAAGACCAAGAACAGCAGCAGAGCAGAGCTCGGAGAAGAGGCAGGTAACGGGCCATGTCCACAGAAGGCAGAGAGACTGTAGCTCCCGACACGGCGAGTTGGCTGCTCTTGCCCCACAGGTCTAAGGCCACGCAGAGCTCCCCACTGTTGGGGCGATGGCCCCGAGATCGCATGTGTGGGCAGTTAACAAATGCAAGCTAAGTACGGTTCTATCCCAAGTCTGCCAGGTAGAGTTCGGATAAAGGTCCCCGATAGGATGTGGTGTGACGTTTAGAGCTGTGCTCTCGGTTCAAAAATTATGGTGAAAAAAATCAAAGGGAAAACTATTTTAACTTAGTATGAGTGCTGTATATTATCTTCGACAGTTTGAAATGAACTCCAGATATTTGTTAGAACGCCGGGGGAGAGGGCCCTTCCTGGTGGCGCAGTGGATTGAACCCTAGCACTGGGAAGCTGCCTACAGCCGCCTCAGCTGACTTCAATCTCCAGCCAGGGAGGTGACCCCCCGGGCGCGGCAGACCTCTCCTGACCCGCCCGCTGCTCCCCTCAGAGTGTGCTTCATCAGTCTGCCTGTCCTGCTCCCCACTCTGTCTCTGATGAGTCCACTCACTGCCCCTGCACCTCTGGCCTGTACCCCAGTTCTGTATGCATAAATAAACAAACAAATAAATAAACCTTAAAAAATAAAAAAGACCTTCAGGGAGACAGGAGAGAAAGTTTGAAAATATTCTGGTGAGTGTGAGGTAACAAATGGGAGGTCAATGTGTAATATCCACCCTTTATTTATGTCGCTATTTTAATATATTTTAGAGAATATGAGAAATAGTAGGAGTAAGGTAGACTGCCTCATTGTGTTTTGTTTCTCATGATTTTTTAATATTAATTTTTATCTATGCACATAAGAACTGGGCTCCAGGCCAGGGGTGCAGGGGCTGAGAGGACTCCCCAGAGACAGAGTGGGAGGCAGAACAGGTGGATCTGCTGAAATCCACTGCTAAGGGGAGCCATGGGGAGACAGGAGAAGTGGCTGGAAGCCAGCGCCATCTTGCCTACCTGCTCCCCAGGTGCCAGCACAGAGGACCTACATTTAGGATCATTCCCTCGTGAAGCACAAGTTCTCAGCTCCGCACAGCAAGGGCCGGGTCAGCCTCTGAAACACACTTTCTCTGATTCAGGAAGGTCAGACAGTCCCCATGCTTTTGGCTTCCTGAAAGCCTCCATGTTTGTCTACGGCCAGGCTGGCACTGATAGCAGAATCTCTGGAGAGGGAGTTTCTCTGATTCTGCTCTTGTCCGTGGTGATCAGGTAGGAAAAGGAACCTGTCTGGGAGCAGTGAAACTCCACCACACCTTGCTCTTCCTCCTCGGTAGCTCAGACGAGTGAGTTTTGAACACTCCTGGTCTTCTAGTAGTGTTTCAAAGTTGTTTTTGATAGGGAACCATGAAAAGTTAATTCCTAAGTATGCAGAGATAAAAACATGATGAGCAGAAACTGACATAAAGAACGTAGTAGGGTGATGAGAGCCAGTTGCTTTAACTCTTGGCTGGATAATCTCCGTTGCTTAGAACTTTGTAATGCTGGACAGCGATTTTGAAGGTTTTGATGAACGACTAGACAAGCCAGCATCTGTTCAAATAAAAATGATTGGTTATTTGCTGACAAAGAAGGTGATAACATGAGAGCCATAATTATAAGTAAGGATTATAACCCGTTGCTATAACCATGATTAATGATACCAACTTCTTACACTCATGCTATTTAAAGATTTTTTGAGTGTTTGATATGTGCAAGGCACTGTGTTAGGAGTGAAAGTATAAAGAAAAGAAAATAGGGCCCTCCCTGGTGGTGCAGCGGGTTAAAGCACAGCACTAAGAAGCTATCACAGTCACTGCAGCATGAGTTTGATCCCCGCCCTAGAGGTGACCCACAAGGTGCCGCAGACCTCTCCTGACCCACACGCTGCTCCCCTTAGCAGTGGATTTCAGTAGATCTGCCTGTTCTGCTCCCCACTCTGTCTCTGGTGAATCCTCTCACCCCCACCCCTGTACCTCTGGCCTGTACCCCAGTTCCATATGTATAAATAAATCTTTAAAAAAGAAAAAAAATAACCCTTTTATTAACAAATGTGGACTGCCCTTAAGGGCCACAAGAATGTGTAAGACTTAAAAAAACTTCAGAGGTGTGACTATGAGTGTATTAATGACCCTTCTGACTTAGTCTGAAATGTTTAAAAACACCATGCTGATTGCACTTGGAGAGAAGATCTGGAATGAATATTGACACAAGCTTTGAAAAGGAGCTAAATGTCAGGGCAGTGTGACAGGCTGGACTGTGGTCCCCAGTTCATCTATTGAGGGCCTGACCCCTGATGTCTCAGAACCCTATGTGGAGAGATGGTCTTTAAGGGGGGACCAGGTGTCTGGGTGCGCCCTAAGCCATTCTCAGCAGTGACCTGCAGGAGGAGATGAGGAGGCACCCTCACACAGAAAGGGGTCTGGAATCAGACTGAGATCTGAAAACAGAAATAAAACCAAGATTGCGCCCTTTGACCTCGGGCCCCCTTCAGAATTGTGAGAAAGTGAACTTCTGTTGTTGAAGGAGGTGGTATTTTGTTATGACAATCCTAGCCAATTAATATCGCTGGGAATTTTCTGTAGACGATGACCAAGAAGAATAAAACCTGAGGGCAAGAACTGAGCTCGCAGGAGGTCAGAGGAGCTAGTGATCAGGCTGTCTCAGACGCTGTGAAGTGGTCTTTTACATAGCAAACTAGCTATTTTTAATCTCTGTTGTGTTATGTCTGAAGGAAATATATCAACTTAGCCCTAGGGAAGTGTCAGTCACCCTTCATTATTGACCACTCTGGATAAGATCAGGCTTGCCTCTGAAATTTTGACTTCTGTGTAGTATTAATTATCATCAGAGGACCTCGCTAGTGGCCCAGGGACTGAGTTTCAGGGCTATCACCATGGAAGCTTGAGCTTAATCGCCATTCAGGGAGTGACCCCCAGAGCGCAGCAGACCTCTCCTGCCCTCGGGCTGCTCCCCTCAGCAGTGGATTTCAGTACACCTACCTGTTGACTTGTGCTCCCCTCTCTGGTGAATCCTCTCACCCACACCTCTCACCTGCACCCCAGTTCTTCTATGCAAAAAGAAGAAGGAAGATCACCGTGAAATGATGGTATTTGTCCCATCTCGTGTATCTTCACTCAGAGGTGCTGTGTCAGAGGTGCAAGTGAGACCAGGTGTCTCCATGTGCCGGATCCACACCAGGCGTCAGCCCTGCTTGAGCGGAACACCGGGCATTGGACACTGGGATATTTTAATGCAACCTGTTTCATTTCTCTCTCCTCTTAGAAAATACCAAAATCAGTTTCTCTCTTTAAGTAATCAATTTAAATAGAAGAAACAGTTTGCAAAGTGAGACCGGCAGGGGGAGAGCAGGTGGATGTGCTTGGGACTGGCGGCCAAGCTGCTGTGCTTCGAGGGGCCTGCGTGGGTGGGGCCCTGGGGGCGAGGCCTGGCCATCTCGCAGGGGCGGGTGGCCGTACTGGCGGTGAGCTCACCTTATTTAGATGTATATGCCAAGGACAAGCAAAAATGGGGTGAACCTCCATTTTTAAAAAGTCAGCAAAGTTGAGAGAAACAGGAACAGGAGAGACCTGGAAAATGTCCACACAACATAGAAGAACCCTCGATCGGCTCCTGAACTGTTCTTGCTGCGAACCCTGACGTCAGGCTCCTGGGAAACCACTGTCTCCCAACTGCCCACAGGAGCACGCGGTTTATAACTAGGTGCTTATTAATTGCAAGAAGTCTCTGTTAGCAACTTCTAAAGTGCAGATGCTTCAAAAGTTAGTGTAAACGTTTGTTCACTCTTCCTCCTCTGGAAGGAGGTGGGACAATGACAGGATGAGGCGGGGAGGAAGAAGCTTCTAGAAGTGAAGGGCTAGAAGAGGCTGGTTAGTCCTGGGCTGCTGAAGACTGGGGTCACGCCGCTTGCCTGCAGCGTCCTGCTCCACAACAGCTGCAGCAGGGTCCGCGGCCGGGCTAGCAAGCTGGCAGCATCCAGCTCGCTCTGCTAATGAGAATGCCAGGGTGGAAAGCTGACACCAGGCACGGTCAGACACCAGGCAACTCCCACGAGGGTCACAGGTTCAGCCGACAGCCCTGCCGGTGAGGCCACTCCTTGCAAAAGCTCAGAGCCACCGACGGGTTCCAGTGACATCTTGACATCCGGGAAGAAGGAAGCCATGTTTTCTAGGCAGAAATTTGAAATACTGGGTGAGGGAGTTATTGTTGAGTTTCTACAAAGCGCAGGAGATAATTCCCGGAGTCTTGGCACCTGCGGCCGTTGTCTCTGGCAGGCACACAGGTGGTCCTTGCCAACAGGACACACAGGTGAGGGGTCTCGAGAGTGGGAATCCAGGCTCTGCCGAGCAGAGCTGAGAACACCGGCACCAAGGGCCGCTGCTTCTGATAGCTCAGGTGTGTGTTAAGCTGGCCACGTGAAGGCCAACAGGCCACCCCTCTTGAATATTCAGTTTTGCTGAAAGCCAGAGACAGCCCGCACTCAGTCCTTTCCCCACCTGGGGTCTCAGCCTCGGGACCTGGGTAGGGGAAGAGCTAGCTTCAGGGTCCTTGACGCCTCTGGCTTCAGGTGCTGCCGTGCCTGTGTGCTAGACCAGGGCTGCAAAGAGCAAATCCCTGTTCAGACATCTCCGCTATCAGAGAGAAATTCTGCTGCATTCTATTCATTGGGAAATTTGTGCTTTCATAAAAATGATTTTAAAACCCTATCTGTTATTATAGTGAATAAAATGGGATTTTGAGCCTATTGTTGGATTTAATCATTATTTTTATGGCAGAACAGGGAGTGTGGGAGTAGTTATAACTGTTGTTTTTTTTAAAAAAATCTCTTTTATTAAGTCATTTATCATAAGCAAAATTCAGTTTCTAACCTTAGTTCCTTATTTAAGTTTCTAACTTATCTGGGTTTGTTTGTTTGCACATTCCTGTTCCATGTCTAAAGATCAGGGTATTACTTTCGCTTTCTGCAGCAGAAGCTATTTGCTCTCCGGGTTAACATTATGGTTAAGTAGCAAACAGAAGAGGTGATTTGAAATCAGAGACCCTGCACAGCAGGATTTCCAGAGGTATGAAGGGGGCACAGCAAGCCTACAACACCCAGCTTTCATTCGCAGGAGGGGATTCTTCTCTGGCCTTAGTTGAATCTCAGCCTCATCATAATCAAGCTGACATGCAAATACAGAAGCGTATTTGGAATGGACGTGCTTTATGCCTGTCTTCATGGGATGCCTTTTACATGGCTCAGACTCGTCTTCCCGTAAAATGATCGTGAATCATCATGCCCATATACAGTGTATCACCAGGTAATACCCCAGGAACCTCCATAGTTGCCGGGAAGTAAGCATAACCCATCAAAAGCTCGTAGCAATGGTAGTAGAAACATTATTAGTTGCGGTTTGGTTTCAAGAGGGGTGCGCAGCGATGGTGAAGAAGAGCGCGATGAGGTCATAGTCTGTGCACTCCCCTTATGGTGACACTCTTCCTGCAGCCCTGTCCCTTTCATGTCTATACTCTTCCTTCCTTGCAGATCTGCTTCAAGATTATTCTATCCATAGAGTTTTAGCCAAACTCTCCAGGGCTATCATTCCACCACTGTGCACAGTGGGGGTGTCTCTCGGATCCAGACTGGGTGACGCTTCCAGTCACCCCACGGCCCTCACCATGCTGTCTTAACAAGGGGCTCACAGACTGATGGGTGAATGAATGAGAGGATGTTACACAATTAGCAATTAACTTTGTATAGTCTCTCCTAAAATTATACTGGCTAAATATGCTTTAGATGATAAATATTGTGAAGATAGGGTCTGTAGCTTTCTGCACTTCATTTCCCTAATCCTGCAGTCTTCATTTTGACAAATGAGATTAACCAAATGAATACAGGAGACAGCCATTTGCTCCAGGGGTTCCGGCACTGGCCCTGAGATGATTTGGTCTTCACAGACCAAGGTCTTGGGACATGGCTTTAGATCCACTACTGTTCTCTAAAATCTGCCACCATTAACCTACTTGACAGCCTCATGTGTGTTGCAAAGGTAAATATAGAGGCATTGCAAATGAAGTTATTTGGAGAAATAACATTTATAATTACTAAACAGTACAAACTGATCAAAGATTGAAAGCCTGTTCTACAAGGGGGTGAGGGGAAGAAACCCAGTTTTTGTGGGCCCTTTGACTGAAAGAACAACTTGGAGATGGACATGATTAAAAAAAAAAGTGAAAAGTTACAAATTAAAAATTACGTACATTGTGTACCTCGTTGTGTAATAGAATTGTTATTAGGGTGAGAAAAGCTCAACAACTTACTGGAGTTTTTGCATGTCAGGCCTTTTTTTCCCTGAGACACCATTAGGAAATTTACCAGAAATATTGATGATGGAAAACTTGCAGATTGCAGCCTGGCTCCCTTCCTAGAATAATGTACTTCCCACAGTGGCCTCACAAGTAGGGAGACCTGAAACATGAACCTCATTAACTTCAGAATAAATGCCCTTCTGGTTCTTTAGGTTTGCAAAAGAAATTTCCTGTATTTATAGAAAACATACAATTTTCCTGAAATGGCCTTTTAATCCATTCCTCCTTTTATACCTATCTAGAACAACTTGTAGACAGAAATTGTCTTATTCGAACAAGAACATCTGAGCCTAGTTCAAGGGCAGGCTCAGTTTCGGAACTTGGAGTTTATGCTCCTGCGTTACATCATGATTGTGAATATGTACATTGAGCCAGAACCATCTACTTACAGATTCCTTACTTTCCTCATGAGCAAGGGGCAGGTCAGACTGATGGCACACACCCTGAAGGGAGAGCAACTGTGTGGGAAGTGCTGAGGCACCCTGAGTTAGGGAGCCAATTTGTGTGCCTGTGGGTTTCCTAATTGCATTTTGGTTTTGGTGATGAGAATAGTCCCAACAATTGAGAAAGAGGGAGTTGTATTGGAGATGAGATTTAAGCACAATTAGAATCTTTCTAAGAAGTACAGATGAGGGCAGTGGGGTTCAGGCTGTGGGGTGAAAAGCGGAGAATAACACAGACACCACAGCAGGCAACTCACACACCAGCCGGATCTAATGAGAGCAGAAGCCCTGACTTCCTGGTAGGCCTGCGCTGTCCAGCAGGCTGGTGCTGATTCTGTGTGTCTGGGGAGCACTGGAAGCGCAGGGCAGGTCCATACTGAGGGAAACTGCTGTGTCAGCTGCTCAGTTTGCATTAACATAAATGACTTCACAAAATAAATAAAAGAATGTGGACCCTCTTGTTAGCAACTTTTTCGTATTAATTGACGCTAAAACAATAATATTGGGGCCTTCCCTGGTGGCACAATGGGTTAGGACGCAGCACAGTATCTGGCCACAGCTGCTTCAGTACGAGTTCGATCCCCAGCCCAAGAGGTGACCCATAGGGCGCAGCAGACCTCTCCTGACCCGCCCGCTGCTCCCCTCAGCAGTGTACTTCGTCCATCTGCCTGTTCTGCTCCCCACTCTGTCTCTGGTGAAGCCTCTCACCGCCCCTGCACCTCTGGCTTGTACCCCAGTTCTGTATGCATAAGTAAATATATACATATATAAGGTAACTAGGTGCACAAGATAATAAAGCTTGTTAAAAAAAAAACAATATTTGGGACCTACTGGGATCAATAAAATATTTTATTCAAGTTAAGTCACCAGTTTCTTTGGCCTTTTATTGATAAATACGATCATTAGAAATGTCACATGAGCACCGTGGTCAGTCTTTGTGGCTTGTGCTGTGGTTCTGTGAGGGCATTCTTCAGGCAGCAGGCTCAGCCTCAGCACACGATGCCGCCCTCTGCCTCACAGCAGACCCAGGCTTAAGGCTGCCCAGGTAAGGGCTGGACTCCACACCTTAAAGAGAGCACAGCAGTGACTATAACATTAGAATGCCTGGGTTGCTCCCATGACTGCTAGGCCTCAGCTGTGTGCAGCTGGGAGTTAGATTTCTCTGCGCCCCTATGCTTCTGGTGAGCTGTGTTTTTAACTCAAGTGCAACTCCAGAAATCTTTGGTGTGTAGAATAGCTTTACATGCTAAACCTTATGGAAGGTCATTATCCATAGGCCTACTTCAAGAGCAGCCCAGGCTGAGGATGGAAATGGCTTCATCTCAATAGGAAAAGGGTGGCTGGCACCTTCTACAGCCCCTGCACCTGCCTGGTAGACTAGGCACAGCCCCTGGAACCCCATGTGGTCTGGTCCACTTGGTGCAGAAGGGGTGCCAGCTCCTGAGAGTCAAGCATGGCCTCTGCACCCCCCTATGCCCCCAGTATTGGACAGGTTCAGTGACAAGCCCCTGCCTCCCTGTATGTGATTTTATTTCAGAGACACTTACTTCCAATTAAAATAAGTTCATATTGAAGCATCTTCTTGTCTTGACTAAAATATTTCCAAAGTTCAGGGCATTTATGGGCCACTGTTTCAGGGGCCCTTATTTCAAAGGCTACTCATAACAGCTAGAGCAGTCTTCCCAGAGCCTGAGAAACAATGATTCCTTAGATTGCCCAGAAAGGTCAGTTAGGCTGGTTTGTATAACTGGTTTGTATTAATTGGTTTGTATGTATCTATCTGCAAATTTGTGTTTACGGGTTTTCGAAGGGCTTCTTCTTTGAATAAAATCTGTGTCTGGCTTCTCCATCCCCATAGAGGAGAAGGACAGATGTTAACAGGGTATGTTAGTTCTCAGTGAGGTCAGTGTGACCTATGAACCATGCCCTGGGCTTTTACCCAAGAGCATTCCTTTGAGTGCTGATGTCCCAGTGTTCTCAGTTGTGTTGCAATGGGCATAGTTTGCAGAGACAAGCAAATGAAAAGACAAACTCTGTAGCACATTTGCTGCCCAGCGTTCAGCTAATGTCCTTCATGTGGACATACTTTCTCTTTGTATCCTTGCAGTAGTTTTCTGTGGTAACAGCCTAACTCCATCAAATGCTAAGTGTGTTTGGGGGTTCAGAAGCTCTTGTGCTTGGAGACCTGATAAGGTAATATTAATGAGTGTTAGGTTTTTTGCATTGATAACATTTGGATTAGGAAGAACTTGTTTTTTCAAAGGCTGTTTGCAATTGACAAGATATATCTATGGATATATATAAATGAAGCACAGATGCTATCAGTAAGAACAAAATGTGCACTGCCGCTTTCCACTTGGCCCCTGTGGGCTTCCTGGCATGAACCCACTTCCCCTCCGATGGGCATAGTTGTCAGGATGACAGTGATGCCGGCAGGAAGAAGAAGCCTCGGTCTCACCACTGTCCCACTGATGGTGTGAGACACCTTTGGGAGTGAAATGCAAGTGGTGTGTTTCAATTCATCTCATGATTTTTGTGGTTCAATAATTTATCTTCATAAAACACCAGTGACAGCTAGTATTCTGTTGTTCCTTGAGTGAAATACGATGTGCTTGCAATATGTTTTGGGGCTTCACTAACTGTGGCTGTGTACACATAATTTGTAATCAGATTCACGCATGAGTAGCTGAACTAGAAATAGGAACATCTAAGACTGGCTCAAAATCAGATTGAACCTTCTCTTAAATAGGAAACTTCAGGTGTATATAATAAAGAGCCCTGTTGCATGTCTGAGGAATTCAGAAAAGGAAACACACACACACACACACACAGAGATGGACACCAAAAGAGAAGAACCCTGTTATTACAGAACTAAGGAGAAGACTGGATACAACTAATTTCTCAGTATAAATCATGAAGTGAAATTCCAAAGTTGAAAATAAAATAATCATGTTTTAACCCTATTGGAATTTCTGAGTTGAGTCCATTTCCTTTGAGTTTTGGTTTTTGAGTGGAGATAATTAAGGTTTCTGAGTAAACTATTTAATACTGATTGATCTCAAACATCCCTACACACACATTATTGGCATCTATGCTTGGAGGGGATGATGGAAACAAGAAAATCTCCATGTTTTACTCATGTCTATGGCTACTAAGTGAGTCATCTAAGTGTAACACTGCTGTACTCTGTAAAATTCAACGAGATTCAGACTTCACAACTGGCTTCCGTGATCCCCCCTGCCTTGTCTCCCAGTCCAACCCATGAGGTATTTTACTGAACCCCACATGATCAGTCTGTTCTTTCAGCAAACATATATTGAGCTTTTGTACTCTTGGGGATCCAAAGATAAAAATGGGTGGCTCATGTGTGTTCAAATATGTATTCAAACAGAAGCCCTGCCAACAAAATGACATTCTCAGGATCTCTTCCTTCAGTCTCCGCAGTCCTTTCATCTCAGACAGCTGTATCATCCACTCCCATTCATGGAAAGTTTCCCATCAAGTTCTTCCTGAATCTTCTCAAAAGTCAAGAAGCCATGTGTTGCAGGGGTCATCATCCTTGCTCTGTTTCAGCATTGCACAACTCTGACTTACTTTATTACCTAACTTTTCTGCATGTGCCCTTCAGAGATGCCGTCAGTAGGGCTGTGATGCCTTCAGCGTCTCTGAAGTCAAGGAGAATGTTCTAAATGTTCTTATCCTCCATAGTCCAGAGTCACTGGAGTTTGTGACCACAGGAAAATCCAATCACATGGCTACTGAATAAAATCCTTCAAGTTTGCTTGTAGGCAAATCTTTTATTGTTTCTTCCTTAATCCCTCACATTCATGTAAGTGTAGGAGGAAAAAGTCTATCTACAAAGGATAAGAATCAAGGGGCTCAGTGATTTAAAAGAAAAGGCAGCTAGATTTCAAAAGACACACAGCACATTTGTAGAATTTTATTAGGAATGAAATTTTCATTTTTGTAAGGGAAAATGAAACATTCTGATTGTGGTAACATATGTCAGAGGAGATGTGAGAGTACACCCCAAGTCATACACTTGATGTAAACCAACTTTACCTCAATAAAGAAAATTCCTATTGAAAACATTTTGAAAGGAATGAATGTTCTCCGTCATAGAGCTATAGAGTTTTGTGTTTATCGTGAATCTAATTTCGATCCATCTCTGTAAAATTGTAAGTCACGAAAATTGTACAACTACTTTTTTAAATAACTCTAAAATTATAAGTAAGCAAAATATATAATTTTCATTTTTAATAGGATTTTAGGATTTTGTATTCCTAACAAAATGGGGCTTGTAATTTTTACTATAAAACTAAATAAATACAAATTAGTTTCTATCCCAGATATAGATCATTATACATAGCTTGCTAGACACATCCAAAAATACATACTTGAAATAAGAATTATAATGAAGATGATTAAATAACTAACTCCAGATGTAATCACTCTGAACTTTATGATAGTATGCCCAATGTTAGTAGCACTTATCTAAATTTCAACATGTTGTTATAATCTACATAAATTTATTAGTGATAGACATACTTGAATTTCAGATAATGAATTAAAAATCTCTGCATAGGATGAATAGTAAAAATTTCTCTGTTAAACATTATCTCCTCAAAGGAAATATTAAAATATCATGATTTTGTTTCTAAAAGAGGCTGGAGGTGAGATTATCAGTCTCTTTTTTTTTTAAGATTTATTTATTTATGCATACAGAACCGGGGTACATGCCAGAGATGTGGAGGGTGAGAGGATTCACCAGAGACAGAGCGGGGAGCAGAACAGGCAGATCAACAAGGTACACTGCCGAGAGGAGCAGCGGGTGGGTCAGGAGAGGTCTGCCGCACCGTGTGGATCTCCTCCGGGGCAGGCGGGGATCGAACTCGTGCAGTAGTGGTTTAAGCTTCTTAGTGCAGGGCTTTAACCTGCTGCGCCACCAGGGAGGGCCGATTATCAGTCATTTTTAAAGCATCGAGTAAAACCAAGGTGATGAATCTTCCTGAAAAGTATGCCTTTCCCATAATAATTATTATATAAAAATTTGATGAAATTAGGCAACAGAGATTCATGGTTTCATCATCAATGCTACTTATGTATATGCCAATAGGATATAATAATCATATAAAATGTGCTAATTTCATCCAGCACGTAACTTCCATGGAGAGACTGGAGCTGCTTCAGACCTTACTGTTCTGCCATAATAGGAACTAAGTAATAATTTTGACTATTAAAACCTAATTAAAGAACAGATGCCCCAGTTAGACTCCCAGTGTTGGAGTCCTCACCCCACACACGAGGCACTCTTACAATCCCATCAGCTCTCGTCTGAGTTCCTGAAGCACTGAGTCACTTTAGAATAAACCAGCTTAATACTCAGTGCTTTGAGAATAGAAGCACCCAGGACTCCTCTCTTGTGGTGATGTCACTACACTAAGCTTTATCAATCGAGTGGAAAATACTATAGTTTACAAGGTGACAGATAGAGATCTTCCATGATGTGTCAACAAAGCCCAAATGAAAGGAGAGGCTGGGAATTTAGGTCTGTCTGTAGAGCGGGATGAACCAATTCAACTTCCCATGAAAAGAAACACTCAGGAGCTCAAGTGGACTCAAATTCCCTTCTTATTACATAGTTGCTTTTCCAAACAAACACAGCTAATTGAAAGCTATGTCTGTGTAACTATCAGGTCAATTTTGTTTGAGCTAACACAGCATTCACTCATTATCATTCATTCTTAAAGAAGTGGATGGTAATCTAACCAGGGATGATGAATCTTGCTGAAAAGAATGGCTTTCC
The DNA here is from genome assembly GCF_000260355.1 of Condylura cristata. Taxonomy (NCBI): domain Eukaryota; kingdom Metazoa; phylum Chordata; class Mammalia; order Eulipotyphla; family Talpidae; genus Condylura; species Condylura cristata. The sequence continues at coordinate 2,687,936 of NW_004567143.1, forward strand.
CACAGTAGATATTCAGTAAATAGTTGATGGAATTAGGCAAGGAATAAGATTCACCAAAATGGAAAACCCTGTTTTGTTGTTGTTTCGGTGACATTTGTTGATATTGTGGGTATTTTGGGACCCCTCCCACCCTGCTGGGACACACTTACCTTAGCCTACCCACTGCCAAAGCACCCATAGTCCACAGCGCATACAATAAAATCCTTACTTGCAAAGGGGCCTGCTGTCCAAATCTGTTTGCTTGAGTCCCTTTTGAGAACTCATTGCAAAGAAAATAAACCACTGTACTGTGTCTAGGAAAAGTGACCCTTTTCTGTCTTGGTGTAGGGCAGAGAAACCGCAGAGGGCACAGGACATTCAACAAGTCTGCTTTCTGTACCCCACCCCCATCTCAGAGGTGCAAGGCGGGAAGTGGCCACAGCGACCCCAGTGGCCAGGTGGGGAAATCACACTCTAAACAGTGCAGATGGCCACCAGCCCACCAGCGTTTTCATGACTTTCTCAGAAAATAACAATATTCAGTATAGATCTTTTTTCACTGGTAGTGCCCTTTGAGAAAGAACATTTTTCCTTTTAAAATCCACAGAAAGCTTAACTCAAGTAGTTTCATTGTTCTCTCCTGAAGCTCAAAAAAAAGACTAATGTTCTACTTAATGAAGCTATTCATTGCTTAATAAAAACAAGAATTAGTAATAATAACTGTTACTCTCACATTAACCTTATTTTCCTGCTTTAATGTAGGAGTTGTTCTGTTGCATTATATTTCTAGTGTAATTTGCTTTACAAAACAAAGCTACTGGGAAATATAAATCTAATGATACGAAACAATCCTTTTCATTGTTATTTTAGAAATTTAAGTCAATAATCAGTGCAAAACCCCAAGTTTGGAAAAATATAAAGTTGTAATATTGGTAAGTAGTGGCTTTGCAAAGTAGGAAGGATTCTAGGATTTGAAATCCACCAGCGTGGAGCCTACTGCTAGCTTTGCAATTTACTGCATGACATTTGGAAATCTCCTAACTTTGTGAGTTTTCAAGTACTCATGTGTTCATTTTCAAAATGGAAATTTATTCTGGCTACTCACAGGGTGACTAGTTATTATTTGTTAAAAGATGTGCTTATATATGCATACAAAACAGGGGTACAGATCAGAGGCACAGAGGCAGTGAGGACTCACCAGAGACAGAGTGGGGAACAGAACAGGTGAGTAGACGAAGTACACTGCTGAGGGGAGCAGTGAGAGAAACAGGAGAGGTCTGCCGCGCCATGTGGTCACCTCCAGGGCAAGGGATTGAACTTGTGCTGAAAAGGCTACAGCTAGCTTCACAGTGTTGCACTTTAACTTGTTGTGTCACCGGGGAGAACCCTACTTACTATACATTTTTTAAATGTTCACATAGAACTTTCTTTCAAAAAAATAAAGTGTGATAGAACAACAGTCAACTTCTGGAGAAAAATTTGTATAAAAATTACAAGCGCTTGGTCTGTATGTTGGTTTGATGCTGGCACCATGTTTCCATGACTGTAGCTTTATGTTATGGCTTGAAGTCACATAGTTTGATACCTTCTGCTTGATTCTTCTTTCTCAGCATTTCTTGTGCTCTTGAGGGTCTTTTATGGTCCAATATACATCTAGGAGTGTTTTTCTACTTGAGTAAAAGTAATTTGGGAATGTTAATAGGAATTTCATTGATCTGAACTACTAGTTTTAATGTTTAATCACATTTGATGCCTGTCACATGTAAGTGAAAATGATGCCTGTCACATGTAGGTTACAGGAAGGGATAGTTGGAGTAAAACTACATATGTATTACATATGAAAAACTACATTTTTTGTTCCCATATTATCAGCAAGAAAAATGACCAGATGGCAGTTAACATTCAAGAATCATGGTCAAATCAGAGATTGTAGAAGAGAATAATTCACAAATACTTGGAGATTGCCTCCTGTGGCACAATACTCTTTAGTAGTCCAAGTGGAAGAAATGACAAGGAGTTGAACTATGCAGAAGCTGCATCTTGCCCTAGAAGTCACAGAACAGAGCATGTAGTAGAGAGTTTGGCAGCAAAATAGCCACTTGTCGAAGGTAGAGACTCAACTTGGCCTGCCAGTGGCTGGTACTTATCTCTGCCCTGCCGCTGAGTGAAATGTGGATATTATTCAGTGACAAATACAAAACAGAGTTCTACTAAAAAAGAGTAATGTCACATCATATGATTAAAAAAACAAACTGGTTTGATTGTGCATTTTATGATGTGCTTCAAAAATAATGATTTATATTTGAATCATAAAGGATTGCACCTGACCATAATGTTTTAAGATGTTTATTCTCTACCAGAACTCTGAATAGGATTAGTCTCAGAACTCAGGAGTTTCTAAGCCCTGAGTGGCTGTGTTACCTCGATAACTTAGGAATAGCCCTCTCACTGGAGTTCCACTAGCACTAGGAGGTGTAATTCAAGCCAAGACTTTGCAAAAATATGTAGGAGAAAAGAGGAAATTTCATAATACTGGCTCTTTTAAATAAACTAATATTAAATCCTGACCGTTGTGAAATGTTAGCCTTTTAATTTGTTTTATCAAAACTTAGAAAGCGGATTCTAGAATTCACCTTAGCTAAATTGCCATTATTAACTTTACTGCCCGTGTTCCTGTTATTCTTTCTCTACGGTACTCTTCTGGCATTTCGCCGGCAACACTGTTTGACACAATTGAAAAGCAGTCATCAACCGATAGCATCTTGTCTTTCTATTTTCTCCTTAATGTGTAGGAGGACAGGAACTGTGTTCCTTTGGGACATGGAAGTGATAAGGTGCTCTGTTATCATCCCCGTTCTCACGCTTCTAATAGGGTTATGCCATTTGAGAATTTGGGGGAGCAACAGAGTTTCAACAGCTTGTGACAGCTAGGCTGTGAAAAATGGGGCGCTACATATTGGGGCTATCTCTGTCAGGTGGTCTCGGTTAGACACCAGATCAGCTCAGCTGCCCCCGGGCTTCCTATTTCTTTATTCTGCCTTGTAAAACTGCAGTTTATCAAATGCAGGAAAAATGTTTCATATAAACTATAGAAATATTTGCAAGATATTTAAATCTCATTCGATGGTATAATAAGACAAACTTTTAGGACAAAAATCATATTGATGTTTTCATTTTAATTGTAGAATATTATTTTAGTTTTCTGACTAGGTTTTTAAATACTGTTTTCAAATAAAAACGTGTTCCTCACTTGAAACGAACACGCTTGATTGTCCTGTTTTCAAAACTTCATGTCCTCTCTTTACCTCATGTACTTTAGCTACCAAACAAAGGGGAATTGTTTGGATGTCCTTGCCAGGTGGACAGTGTCGTTTCCAATAAACAAAGATGATTTTTGTGCCTTTCGAGGCAATATTGAAATTTATCTGAGACATATGTGGATTGTATATATTTTTGCGAACTTAGATTGAAGTTATGATAACAATAGCAACTTGTTTCTCCCAAATGGATAGCAGTCCTGTCCCAATTAAACTTTCTACTTAAGACAGTAACAAACAGTATTATTATAATACAATAATGCATATGTTTAAAAGCAAATAGTTCTCATATCTATTTAAGAAAGAATTCAGAACATAATATGTAACCTATAAGAAAAGTAACGGATTATAAAAGCGTAATGAATCGACAGTATTGTCACTACCCAATGAAGTCATAGATGCCATTAACAGACGATGGATTATAGGAAACAAGTTCTTTCTTAGCTTGGGAAAAGAACTCACCCTTTAAAACTGCATAGTAAAGCAAGTTTTAGCTACAGATGAATATGTCTTCATAGATTTTTTTCAGATTTTCAGCTTGGACTGTACTCAAAACCGTTTTTTCCATATAGCTAAACTACTCAAGGATTCTGTATTCTCCACACTTGCGTTCCTGCAGGGCACACCCTGTCACCCTAGCGATCCTCTCTCAACTCTGAAGTCCCAAGAGGCTGTTATCTTCTTGCAACTTTGTAGTTGGGCTATAAAATCCATTTAGAGCTACATTTTACAGTGTGAAATTTTCTCTACATTTATCCAGTTGTTCCAACACCTATTTTTGAAATAAATGCCTTTTTTCTTCCACTTAACCTTGATCCCTTTGTTAAAAGCTGTGGACATAGCTCTATGGGTCTAGGGAGGTACCTTCAAGGTTCCTCTCGCTTTACACCAAGTTCTGAAATCAAATTCTATGTCCTCTAATTTTCATTTTCTCTTTTATTACTGGGGATGTTAAAGGATTTTATTTCCTTATCAATTTAAAATCTGCGTGGCTCTCTCAGAGCTCAGACATATCCTGAAGTCATTTTGTTTTTCTTGTGTCTAAACAGAAAAGTGTCTGGCAGTTTCTTCAACTTAAAAAAAAAGCCTCTCTGCCTATCGATGCACCTACCACAAGTCCTGTCTGACTTGCAATTGCTCTTGTTTCCAAGGTGATTTGGATTGGCATGTGGAAGTAAGCAAGGTTAAATTGGGTCAATTTCTTTACAGTGTAGAATTTTCATAGCACATGGGCTATCTGCAGAGAGGTACACATTCCTTTTTTATAAAAATACCAGTAGAAAGAAAGACTGGATGGATACGCTTCTTTAGCATTTCACATTTCCATACAAAACAAGTTTCTGTAACAATTATAAGGCAGATGTTGGAGAAAAGATAAAGTAATTTAGCTATCTTATGAAAAATGTACGATCAGGAGCTCAAATATGGGTTCAAAGATAACATTTTCCATTTGTCGTACAGAGTCAATGCATTTTTAACATTAAGAGTCATTGAATAATGAGAGATACATTTTATAAAGTATCATCAAAGGCTTCAGAATTGTTGCAACAGTATATAGATTTTCAACAAAAATATTTTAGAAAAATGTATACTTGCTTATACTAGTCTCCTCAGAGTTAATCCCCATAGAAAATACATGCTTGGAGTTGTATTAAGTTTTAGAAATGTGTCACAAACATTTAGAACCACATCTATTGAATAAAATAGTTGAAAATATCACCTTCAGAGAAGGAGAAAGTAGATGGGTAACTGTGAAAGAATATGACTGATTTTACTGTGTAGTTCAAAATTGGCTTTAAAAATAGCTGACCCTGATATTAACAGAGAAATCTATTCAGTTACCTTCACAAATCCCCAAATTCCTCCCTACTGACATTTCACAATTGAATTTATAAACAGGAGGGAGATATTTGTCCATGAAGAAAACCAATTTTTAATCACTTCTTAGTTGATTAATTAGTGAAACTAATCAACCCAAGTTGATATTTAGACATCCCTGAATAAGAAACAACAGCTAATATTTATTGACTTCAAACTAAAAAAATAGTTTCTAGAAAATATAGATTCTTAGTCATCACACCAATTCTACCAAGTAGATGCTTTCATCGCTGCTGTTTGACAGACAAGGCCCTAAGGTGCAAAGAGGTTGGCTTGCCAACGGGCTACCTGTTAGGTGAGCAGGAGTGAGATGTGTGTCCTGATGACTCAAGGCCCGAGGTCCTGCTCTGTCCTCTGTGCTCTTCCTCCGCTCAGAGAGCAGGTATATCAAGCCCCCGGATCTTCATCCTATTTCAGCCTGATACTTGGAGTGTTACATGTGTGACTGACTATAACATGGCCCCAAAAATAAGATGATCCCCAGTTTTCCCAATATGACAATTAAGAACCCGTTTCAATTAACCATGACGTATGTCAGCTTTCCGTGGGATGCAGGAAAATATAATATTTGTTTAGTTACCCTGTGTTTGTCAAACAATGGCCATAAATAAGTTAGAACAATTGTGGTGCTGAATGAATTTGATATTGAAGTCCAAAATCTCTTAAATCGCATTAATGTTCCACTTCATAAAATTAAAAATTACCAAGCAATATTTTTAATTAAAACAAAAGCCTTAAGAGGCTGTTCAACATAACCTCTCTGGGGCAAAACTGTTTATGTATTTTTTCCTCCAAGTGTCAGATGGCCCAGGAACAATAAAAGCCAAACACACTGCAAAGACCCTTTGTAGGAGAGGCCACATATTTTTATTGTCTGCAATTCATACAGAGTTACCTGGCTCTTCCTGGCAGGGGAGGGTTGAGTGTAGAGAAGACGAACACTGGAACTATGGCACTTTCCTCATCATACAACTTGGTGTTTCAGGTCTGAGTAGTGGGGGAAACTACTGCCTGAGTGTCAGAAGGCCCGGATTAGGGTTTGAGCTTTACAGACTAACAATAGCTAGCTCACGGGCCCCCATGCACTCATTATAATGAAAAGGCTACACATAGAGTTTTCCTAGCTCAGAGTATCACCAAATACAGGCTCAATGTGAATGAACTCTCAGGGGCTTATTTTAATGTGCCTTGGGGGAGGGAGGATTGATATAAGAATGTACTTCTCAAACTCAAAATACAAAATTGCCATTTTACTTACAGTTTTAAAAAAAAGCAATGAAAGAAAATGCTAACAGGTGTGTTGTATGTAGAATGTTCCAGGGCAGCAACAATCCACTGGTGCAAATGCCAGAAGGTGACAGATGGGACAGGGCCGGAGCTCAGTGTCCTGTCAACACTGGTCCTGCATGAGACAAAGGCACATCATCCTAGACACCAGGCTCCTTTTCAGGCCTGGTAGCAAACGTGTGTGTGTGTGTGTGTGTTTTGTACGTGTGCCGTGTGCCTGTGTGTGTGCACACAGCCACACACAGAGTGCACGAGAACACGGGTCACACATGCGGCGTCTACATAACATGTTGTGTTTCTTGTTGCGTTGTCTCTTTTGTCTGCTCATTGCTGTACCTACCAGTTGTATATCTGAGCTCCAGATCTCACTTCTGCCATTTCCCGACTAGGGGATGATTCAATGTCATCAGACCCAGTTCCCTCACCTCTTGCTATCATAGGGGATAGTACTTTTTCAGATCTTTCCTTTGACATATAAGGGAGTCGATGCAAGTAATGCACTTAGCAGAGCAAGCAGCATGCAGTTTAGAGCAGTGTGTATATGTAAATGTTCACCTATACAAGATCATGAGATTAAATCTCTGGGAGAGCCTGCAGGCTTTTTATTACACTCAGATGAAGAACACTTAAAACGAGCAGTGTATTTTGTTTTGTGTGACAGGGTCATATTTGTTCCACTGAACCTCATTATATTTGGGGGTCCGGTCCCACCGTAGTTTGTTGTGACATACTTCTTGATGAGTACCATTACAAGTTGCAAGTAATACTTGCAATTAAAATGAGTAGAAATCACACTCAGCTCAGATGTTGCAGTGGCTGCTATCAGGAAGGCTGCTTTTATCTGTGGTCCAATTTCTCCAGTAATTAAGTTTCTCAAAAAACAGAATAACCCTTTTATTTTAATCTCATTGAAATAATAGACTTTTTTTTTTGCCATGAACTGTTAAGCTGATGCTTTTTCATTTATAAATTAATTTTGTAACAAGGGAATACATTTTCATAGACATTTTAAAAATGGTTTCTGGTTTGCTATTTAGAACAGAAAGATCTATCAACCAGAAGTATCTCGTAAGTAACCTCCTCTGGCTGTGTGATCATTAGGTGAAAAACATGGAATTCAACTTTGGTAGCATTGATGTCTGGAGGATCCATGTCCCCAAACTTAATTTCAATGCCGGGTTCATCACATTGGAAAGGAAAAAGCCAAAACCCAAACCTTGTACTTCTGTGTTAACCAACATGAATCCAGTTTTGTATTTTGATGACATGTTGTGAACAGTTTTCTCTGTGTCCGTTCCGCGGGAGAGCCCAGAAGTAACCGCCCTGAGGAAGAAGCACTTCAATAAACAAAAATGGTCAATAGATTTACTTGAATTCAATTTCATTGAAGTGTTTGTTTTCCAACACTTTGATTTCCTTTGTGAAGTTGAAGTTTGTCTTCAAATCACTTCTGTCTATGGGTCCTGCTGTCTGGAGTCAACTAGAACAAAATCCCTTTCCTTGTGAAGGCAGAGACCAGAAACCTGCACACGCCGAAGCAGCTGCTTCCGCCATGTTGTAATTCTCTGTCCCTTAAGCTGATATTTTGCTTGAATACTTCTTAAGCTCTTACCAGATATTTATGTTCAATGGCATGTCTCCTCCATTTTCACTTCTGTTTTCTCATTACTCTTTGTAAAATAAGCACCAACTCAGCCAGAGCTGTAAATGGTGCCTGTTTATGGAGAATGCCAAGAATTCCTATGTCTGGAGAGCTTTGTCTTAGGCAACAGTGAAGTGTGACCACTGGTGGTAGGAGTTGTTGGTTTTCACTTGTTAAATAGAGCCTACTTCATTATCCAGCAATGGCATTTGCAAATAAGCACATAGTCCTGCTATTGTTCTCATGGCTTCTTAGAGGTTAATTAACACACAAAACTATATATATTCACACATTCTCTAGTCCTTAGTTTTTGCAAACTATATAGATATAGTTTTTGAGGAAAAAAAACTTGTCAAATACAAAGTTTTTTTTTTAATAACATAATGGTTTATTTTTACATCACTTTGTGCCTTTTCCCACTTCAGTTGTGATCCCTGTGAGGTACCCATCACCAAATCACCTGTGTGCCATCACCATAGTCCAGGGCACTTCCCTCCCCAACCCCATTTTTGATCCCATTCTCCACTCCACCCCTGTAAAATATCTCTGGTAGATTGCTGTTCATTATTGTTATTATTTTTCCCCTCCCTGACCCTTTATACTTCTGTTATGAGTGAAACCACCCAGTAATTTTCCTTTTCTTTCTGGCTTATTTCACTGAGCATGACCCCTTCCAGGCCCATCCATGCTGCTGCAGAAGGCATGAGTTGATCTTTTTTGATCACTGATTCCATTGTGTACACAGACCACATCTTTTTAATCCAGTCACAAAGAATTTTTTAAAAAATGCTAACTAATAGCCATAAATTCATTTTCGTATCTGAGAGCAGGACCTAGCAAATCAAATCAGAGAGAGTAATCATGGAATTAAAATACTTTATCTTCATCTCCCCATTTCCTCCAACCCACCCTTTTCCCCAAGCACCCAAACAGCACATAAGTATTATTTTCTACTTGAATGGGTCATGGCTTCCACTGCGCAAGCCAAGGGAGATGTGGACTCAACCCCCGCACACAGGAGTCCTCAGGCTGATGACACTGAATTTTCCTAGGTGAAAACCATGTAAATTTGACTCATGCTATTCTGAACTTGTTGATGATAAAAAGCCTTTTAAGTGTCGTCAGAAAAATAATTGACTTTTCTTCTGTCCTTCCAGGTTCTGGGTTGAATGATGGGCAGTGGCACGAGGTTCGTTTCCTAGCAAAGGAGAATTTCGCTATTCTCACCATCGATGGAGATGAGGCTTCAGCAGTTCGAACTAACAGTCCTCTTCAGGTTAAAACAGGAGAGAAGTACTTCTTTGGAGGTGAGACGACCGTTTTCTACTGGCTAACTACAGTATTGCTAGAATTAGTTTCAAAGAAATTTGAATGGGAAGCATTTGTGTTTGTTTCAGCGGGCTCAGTAATTCAGGCAAAAGCAAATTAATACAAATTAATACATCCAATTGGCAAATTCATTCTCCATTTTTAGGATATTACTATAAAGAACATCCATAAACATTCTTCAGTACAATTCACATATTCAAATTAGAAATGAGGGATTCTGGAGGTTCTGATCCTATTTGCTTTCATTATAGTGCAGTCGAGTTGGGACTCCGGGTTGGGTGTTCATCACCTATTGCTGTGTAACTAATTATACAAACCTTAGCGGCTTAAAGCAGCAAACATTTGCTATCTTGTAGTTACTCTGGATCAGGAAATAGGGGCCCCCTGAGGTGGGTGATTCCGACTTGGGTGTCTCAAGATTATACCCAAGTGGTGGGTGTGTCTTGGTTGACAGTGGTGTTGGCTGTTTCTGGGGTGAATAAGTAGCCCCCCGATTGTGCTGTTTCTTACAGGTCTCCCATGTTTCAGAGGCCTCTCCTCTTGGTGACTGGGCTGAAGGGGGTGAGGGAATGAAGGGGAAGGGTGGAGGGAAGAAATCCGTAAGCAACCGAGAATTGTGTCCAAATGGAAACCAAACTCCTTTTTAAAGAGCCAAGCTTTGTCAGTCTTGGAAAAGAAAGCCCCTCGGTGCTGCTACAGACAACTTGTTAGATGTGCGTCGCTACGTCCAGCCCACACTCACAGAAGGGATTACAGACACGGTTTCCTGGGCATTTTTCCACCACAGGCTGTTCCAAACAAGAGACCCCATCTTATCATGCATGTCTGGGTTCCGAAGGAAGGAAAATATTAGCACAAAGGAAAATTCTTTACTGACCAATTCCGTTGCGTAGGTGAGAGTGTCGTGACATGGACCTGCATATTTTCTAATTCGAGCAACAATTCCTGTCAGAAAGGGGTGTTTTTTTATTATTAATGAAATACAGTACATCTTTCATGTAAGTGTTGTGTGTGTTACTTAGATCAATGTTTTTCATTAGTTTACTGACTTTTCTCCTACAACTGGTAATATGAGATTAAAAAAACTTGCCTTTTAAGGAAAAGGTTTTCATTTAAGTTTCAAAACATATATGTGTATATCTATATGTCTACATATAGATATATATCTTTCCTCTGAAAATCTATTGCTATGCATCTATTTATTTTCATATATATCTCTGTATATCCACTTTGTCATATATGCATAGATCCATCATCTATAAATCATCTCATCTATCATCTGTTTATCTGTCTCTCCATCCATCCTTCCTCCCCTCCATCATCCATCCATCCATCCATCCATCCATCCATCCATCCATCCATCCATCCATCCATCCATCTATCCATTATCTATCCAGCTAGCTAGCTAGCTATTACAATTATCTTCCTATCTATATATCATATATTTATCCATCCATCCAACTATCCCCCATCCATCCATCCCTCCATCTCTACTTATTAGAATAAGCCCTGCTTGAGATCAATCATCTGACAAATCTTGTTTCCTGCTATATCCCTCAAATTCCTAAAAAAAAAAAAAATAGTTCTGAAATGCAGTCGATTACAATGAGTGGTCCTGCGTGAACTAGTAAATTCTGAAAAACAGACAAAGCCAGCATTTTTTTCCCGGTCATCTAATGGAAGAAGCGGAGGCCCTACAACTGGGCTTGCAGCCCACCCACATTCCTGGACCCTGGCTGCTGACCCAAGCCTCCCCTCTGCATCGAGGTGTGATGATGAGTGAAATTTGGGTGGAAATCCCGCCCCAGACCTCTGCTTCTCTCTTCTTCCACGGTGTTTGTTGGAGTTTTAAAAGGACTCCCAGTAAATATTTGACGAGTGGGTGAACGACAGACAAGATGTCTTAGCAGCCAGTAAACTGGGCTTATTGATGCGAGCAGCAGTGACCCCATGGCCAAACTGACTTTCCTCCAAAGCCACATTTAACACCAGAGGCTTTCAGGCCAACAGTTTTCATTGCTGCCACAGAAAACTGGTCGTACTAGTCAGCTGGAAGCTGTTGATAATCCCGCTCATCCAAATGATGGTGGAACATCCCTGGCCACGGATGGCTCGCTGATGCCTGCGGCTGGCTTCGCTCTGTTTCCATGTGGAAGGGCGGGCGTGGGCACGTGGGCTGTGCGGGCTGCCAGGCTCTAGTGACTTTCCAGCTTGCGGTGTGCAAGCCCAACAGTCAGGTTTCTTCCCTTGTGGGTCTTTGGTGCCATCGGGAAATGCTGTCAGCGAATGATCCTGCTGCTACTTAGGCCCTCTCTCCACAGGCTGAGTCCCTCGTCTAGAAGACTCCCTAGAAGCATCAGCTAGTCACAGTTCAGATCCGTAAGCCCCATCTCTAGGATTTTGAAATGCTGAGAAATTGGAGAATGTGTAAATGATCTGAGGAACAGAGTCGTAGAAAACCTTGGCCAATTTGCTCATGCCTCTCTTAGGTGACTGTTGCCTTTTCATTGCTGCGGTCACGCTGGTTTTTAGCACCGTGTATGATTTACATGTCCTTGGATGTCCGTGACAACTCCGCACCCATCACCAAAGCCTCACAGTCCTGTACCCTTGGCCCAGGGCCCCCTTCTTCCCACTCTCGACTCCTCTCTAGTAGCCTTTATTCTGCAGTCATATGTCCAGGGTTGGTTTGGGCTTAGTTTTGTCTTGCTTCTCTGGGTTCCCCATATGAGTAAAATCATGCAGTGTTCGTCCTACGTACTCCCGATTTACTTCACTTACCTTAACCCCCCACTCCACTCACATTGTCACAATGGCAAAATTTTAGCTCTTTAGTTTCGATAGCGGAGTAATGTTCCACCATGAATATGGACACACCCTGCTCCCCCACCCCTCCGCCCCCACCCCCCACCCCCCTCCCCCCCATC
>NW_004567143.1:2700530-2728322 GCF_000260355.1 Condylura cristata
CTCTGTCTCTGGTGAAGCCTCTCACCCTCCGCATCTCTGGCTTGTACCCCAGTTCTGTATGCATAAATAAATAAATCTTAAAAAAAAAATGAAAAGACGTCCTGCTGAGAGATAATATTGGCATGCCACACGTCTGACAAGAGACCATTATGCAAGAGCTACAGATAACTGGGACAGCTCCACACACAGGAACAAATAACACAACCCGAAGTGGGCAGAATCACTAAACAGACATTTCTCCAAAGAAAACATATAGATCACCAGCAGGCACGTGACAAAACACTCATCACCGTTTACCCTGAGGAAGCAAATCAAAACTTCCAGGAGATAGTAACTCACATCTGTGAGAATGGCCCACATCAAAAACACTGGATTATTTTTGTTTATTTATTTTATTCATTTATGCATACAAGGTCTGGACTGCAAGCCAGAGGTATGGCAGGGGTGGAGGAGCAGTGAGAGGATTCCACAGAGACAGAGAGAACAGGCAGATTGACTCACATACACTGAAGGCAAGACAGGAGAGATCCGCTGTCACTGACCCTGGCTGGGCATCGAACTTGTACAGCAGTGGCTGCCGATAGCTTCATAGTGCTGAGATTTAACCCCTTGTGCCACCAGGGAGGCCTCTGGACTATTTTGGAAAGACAGCATCAGCCACTGAAAAGAGCACCCCTGGTTATTTTTGAAAAGAGAGCTAGCTCCCCCCACATGGTCTGTCCCATGGAGAAAGGGAGCCATGGCCAGAGGCAGACGCACCTGCAGGTACTCATTAGCTAGATGGACGTTCACTGGCATCTAGCTCCACACAGTAGCACAGACTCTTCTCCAAGCTCAGTGTAGCTCTAGCCGTCTGACTCGCTTTACTTAGAATAAAACATTCTCTTCAGGCCGCTATAGGAATATTCCAGAAGCAGTGTTCTGCCACACTGACAGCTAGGCTCAGGACTGGAGGATCCCTGAGAGATCCTACTCAGGGCCGAGGTCCCCGCCTCACAGGCGGGTCACACTGTCGCCACACCCGCTGGCTGGGCGACCCTAAAAGGTGCTAATCTCTTCCTAAAACTCACAAACACACCTGAAAATCATTTTTCACTAGCTCTCTATGCAGCCCAGTAGACACAGACTCAAATCAGCAAGCGATTGGCTCAGGCCATCTTGCTTCTATAACACACCTCTCTTTGAAATTCTATTTTAGCATCAATCAAAGTTGACAAGAGTCAACTTTTTCTCACCAACTGACTAACAGCTTAGTGAATATCCAATGGAAGAACTATGTTCAAGTCTTAGAACTTGAAAGATTACTGTAAATTACTGTTTATTTGATTCGAGTCAACTCCATTAAGTAATAACCAAGTCATTTTTCTTTTGATGATTCAAAACCTGTCACTTTTTAATGAGTTATTTTCTCTGTACTTCTGCTCCATCAACCTGACTTTTTATTTTATGTGTTCCCCTCCCACCCACCACCACCACCCTGATTTTCAGCTTCAGGGAGTTGGTCCTGCCTTTATTGTATCATGAACCTAGAAACTCGTTCTTTTACTTTAATATCTTCACAAGGATTTGATCATGCAAACACAAGGAGATGCTTATGAAAATATTTACATCAATTAGTTGCAATTCTATGCAAATTCCTTCCCTATTTTTAAAAACATAGTTTAAGCGATTTCATTCCATTTCAAGAACATTAACAAGGAGACATACATTTCTTTTTCAATCCAATTCCCAAAGAGTGTCTGGTCATTTTAGTTTATTTCCCAATTATATGTGTAAAAGAAAAGGGCAAAACAGAGGAAGGGAATCCACAGTGAAATTGACTTCATTAACCACATTGGAAATGGTTTCTCTGTTGGAGATAGGAAAGTACTCATTAGCTAGCCTAAAATTCCAAGACCTGCTTCTTCCTCCTTGAAGTAAAATTTGATTAGACCTATGATTCAGGCTTATTATCATTAGAATATTGAGATTTTTATATGTCTTTGCCTTTTCCTGGCTTTTGTGACTGACTTGCATTGGGAATACTCAGATTTAAAACAGAATTCTAGCTTTCCAAGGAATATGATCATAAAATTCTCAAGACTCTTTCACTTGCAAGAATCCTCTCACCTGGTGGCTGTTTATTGCTGACACCTTCTGTTTTCCTTTTCTGCTAACATTAACTTTGTGACTTTAAAATCACTGGAGTAAGAGCATCATGCTTTGGCTATGAAATAACATGGCTAACTCTGCCCAAAATAGAAATGATCTCTTCATAGTAATCTTGCATAAAAGACCTTCCTTATCTATGATGTTCTTAAGTTGGAAAAGAAATGGCCACTTTTATCTGATGTCTTTTCTGTCTGGTGCACACATGTAATGCACACTTCAAGCTTCGAGGCCTGGCACCCACTGCGGTGATCCGTGTTCAGAACCAACTCTCTGAGTGGAGTGCGAAGAGTCTGCAGGGCTGTTTTTTTAAAGATTTATTTGTGCAGGCCAGAGGCTCAAGGGTGGTGAGAGGCTTCACTAGAGACAGAGTGGGGAGCAGAACAGGCAGATCGACGAAGTACGCTGCTGAGGGGAGCAGCGGGCGGGTCAGGAGAGGTCTGCCACGCCATGTGGTCACCTCCGGGGCAGTCGGGGATCGAACTCATGCGGAAGCGGCTTTAGCTTCTCAGTGCTGTGCTTTAACCCGCTGCACTACCAGGGAGGGCCTGCAGGGCTGCTTTTTAAGAAGCAAAGTGGAGGACTGTGTCCTTGAGACAAATCTGAGTCCGGAGGCCCCGGGAAGCCCCTGAAGTCTGTGTCTTAACGGAGCATCTGAGATCGTTTGCATACCTTGTTGTTCATCTTTCCCAGGTTCTCCGTTTGTCCATCATCCTACCCTCAACTTCTCGTCACAAATGATTCAGAGTAGTAAACTTAGATAATTTTTTGTTTGACTTTTTCAAAATAATGTCCTCAGGTCATCTGCTTACATCATAAGTTCATTCCCAGTCAAATATCTCTTCTTCACAGAAACGCTTTTTCAGTAATTTTGTGCTTTAAATGAAGAGAATTATGTGACCATTCCTCACAGCTATAGGATGTATCAAAAGTAATGTTGGTTGTTACCTAAAAGCTTTTTTCTCTGGCTCCAAAGGTAAATGAAGTAATTTTCTTAACTGGTGGAAGGCAGAGGTAGGAGGGAAAGGAAATTTGGGGTTATAAATGTATGGCCTGGGGAAACAGACATTAGAAGTCCAGACATACTACCCTTTGGGGTAAGGAAATTGCCTGTGACGTGGAAAGAAATAGGTGACTCAGGCAGGCAGAGGAAGTCAGGGCCGGGTGAGCGGGAGAGCCCCTTGGCCTTGCCCGCCCAGGAAGCTGGCAGAGATCACAGTCTCTGGCTGTGGGAGGTCCCCTTAAACATTCACTCGGAATTAAAGAGTCATAAGTGTTGTCATTAAAAAATGATCCTAGGGCCCTCCCTGGTGGCGCAGTGGGTTAAAGCACAGCACTGAGAAGCTAAAGTCGCTTCTGCATGAGTTTGATCCCCGCCTGCCCCGGAGGTGACCACATGGCGCGGCAGACCTCTCCTGACCCACCCACTGATCCCCTCAGCAGTGTATGTCGTCAGTCAGCCTGTTCTGCTCCCCACTCTGTCTCTGGTGAATCCTCTCACCACCCTGCACCTTTGTCCTGTACCCCAGTTCTGTATGCATAAATAAATCTTTTAAAAAATATATCCTATTAGAAAATTTTACATTGATTTGTGCTAGAATGCAGCAGTATGTTTTAAACTTTTCTTTCACTCTTGTTACAAAAAAAGTCTAAACCACATCAGGCCTATCAGATAAGTGATTTGTTTGATTTTCATCTCTCCCAGTAACCCACAAACATAATTTGTAGGAAGACACGATCTTTCCCTAAACAACTTTAAAGATGTATCCTAGAACACCTTGTGTTCCTTTAACAAATTTTCTAATTTCTCCTTTTAGGAATTTCTCTAAATATTTCTAGAACTATTTGTTTTAAGATTGTATTTTTCTCTTGGAAAGTTGTATTTTCCAATTAATATGATTTTCAAAGAAACCAAAACTACCTCTTGAATGTGAAACCATAAGCTAATTTTAAAAAATACACTGTTCTCTGTCGATGAAAACTATGTACTCAACAAAAATATTCTTCCTCATTGTCTTTGGAATATCACCAATATGAAGTAGAGAAAATGCACAAGACATAAACTTTCAAAACGCTTTTGGGAAAATGAAACCAGAGTAGTTTATTTACAGTAATGTGGAAGGACCATCTAATATTTCAGAATGGCATCTATGTCCCTGCCAAACCTAACTCTTCGGTTTAACCTTCTTTGTAGAATCCACACCATGCCACCCCTGTTTGCTTCTCTGATGAGATAAAAAAGCAAACTATCTGGGGGAAATGAGGGATGCCAACCAATGGTCCCCTCCATGGATGACAACCTGAAAAAAGAAAACACACTTCCTATTTGCTCTTACTGTCTCAGCATTGATGTGGGGTTCCATAGCCAGTCAGATAACAGCTAAGATCCCATATATGTTACACATCACGCTACTGATGCCGTCCGGCTAAATCGGCTGCTGACGTCACAGAACATGTACTGTTTTTGATGGTGGCAAAATAAACGCAACATAAAATTGGCCTCGTTCGCCGTGTAAGTGCAGGCTCAGAGCAGCAAATACACCCGCCACCATTGTGCCTCTGGTCTTCAGGATGCTCCCACCACCCATGTGACACACTGCCTCCACTTAGCCCTGGCCTCCAGCGCTACCCTGGGCCTGGGCATTGCCCCTCTGCATTCTACACATGTGACTCTTACAGGCACCTCAGAGATGAGGCATCCCGGGACAGTGGTCCTCGAGTCTGGCTGATTTCACGAGAATGCCCCCAGTTCCATGCACAGCACAGCACTCACCAGAATTTCAATATTTCAATTCCTTCTTTGGTAAATAGCACCCCTGTGTGTGTGTGTGAGTGTGTGTGTGTGTGTGTGTGTGTGTGTGTGTGTGTGTGTAACCTCTGGGCTCATCCGTTCATCCGTTTGCCTTTCTGTAGAGGTTGGATTGTTTGCATCTTTAGATATTATGAATAAGGAAACAATTTTTTTTTATAAAGAGATTTATTTATTTATGTATACTGACTGGGGTTCAGGCTAGAGGTGCAGGGATAGTGAGAGGTTTCGCCAGAGTGGAGAGAAGAACAAGCATATTGATGAAGTACGCTGCTGAGTGGAGCAGCGGGAGACAGGACAGGTCTGCTGTGCCCCGTGGGTCACCTCCCTGGCCGGGGATCGGACTCTTGCTGAAGCAGCTGTGGTGAGCTTCATAGTGCTGTGCTTTAATCTGTTGCCCCACTAGGGAGGGTCCTGGGGTACAAATATCTATGTGAGGCCAAGATTTCACTTTGTCATATGATCCCAGAAATGGAACTGCTATGTTCTGGGGTGATTCTCTTATTTTTTTTGAGAAGTTGTGCACTGTCTTTCACGTGCCTGCCCCACTTCTCACTCCCCGGCATGGTCTGTGGCCTTCTCCCAGGCCTCGTCAATCCTTGTTCTTTTCTATAGATGGCAGAGATCTAGGAGGGCATGAAAATATGCCATCTGGGAGGCGAGCTGTGTCCTGCCAGCGCTGAGCCTTGGCTTTCATGCGCAGCGCTGCGTCAAGGCTCTGTGTTCTCTGGAGACAGGGGAGTGTCTGTTTTGTTTACCACTGAATTTCAGCTCTACGTGCTGGGGTGTTGAAGGTATGGAAAAGAAATGAGTAAACAGGCTAATGCATTTTACAGTTGCAATAGAAATTATTGCTGATTTTCTTTTCATACATCACACTCTAGAAGCTCCCAGGAACCTTAAAACCTCTAACTTGAAAAGTCCTGTCGTGTTCCTGCTCAACAACATCCACCCTCACAATAGTCCTATGTGTTGACCTTTTTATTATTTTTTTCACTATGTTCTGGAGACTGTTCTCGACACCTGATCAGTAATCCCATTGCCACGACCCTGTCACAATTATGCTCATGTCTCAGAGGCAGGCAGTCAGCCGTGAGGGCTGTTGTTTACGGAAGCACCCTCAGCTGGTCACAGCAGAGGCAGTATCTGGAATCTAGGTTGGTCTAAGGCTAGACACCATCCCCCACTGAACATCATAGGCTGAACACTAGGATGCAGGCATTTGTTTAGCAGTTTTTGAATTACTTTCCAAGTCAAGTTGTAATCGCTGCTTTAGATGTCATGTAAAATGTTCTTCCATTCGTATTCGGATAGATCTGGATAGAACGGCTGAAAAGTAGGGTCAGCTGTATTCAGGCAAAACTCTCCTGCCTTCTCCCTCTGTGCAGTGATGAATGTGTGAGGTGTCTTCTCTCATTGACTTTCTCATGTTTTTTATAGGAGCAAGAGACTTATGTGTAAATAAGTATTTAAAAATAGCTGTTCTGTGATGAGTGGGACTTTAGGAAAAACTCTTCCCTTCAAAGTCCTTTCTTATTGTCTTTGCAAGGAGACTTGAAATTCTCCCATCATGTATTCTTTTTGGGTTAAGGAGTTTAAAGTGATTGTGGAAATACAAATGCTGTCTGAAGGGTTGATGTATTAAGCTATTGTCAGCTACCAACACCTTAGCAGGAATTAGTTGATCAGAAAGAAAAAAGATCTTGAGAAAGCTTACTGTAAAAAAAATACCAGTCTATTAGACCTGAATAAGCTGGAGATTATGAAAATTATCCAGAGATTACATTTACTTCCGTGTGTGTGTGTGTGTGTGTGTGTCTGTGTGTCAGAACAAAAATTATTTGGCTGAAAATGTAGTCTCATCTCAATAAAATCTCAATAAACAATAGAAGAAAGCAAGACGGGCTGTCCGCTCATATATTCCACAGTGTTCTCACTCAATGACAATAGATTTCAAGCTGGAAAAGGGAAAACCATTGGCAAAGAAAGGACACAGACAGCTAATATAGAGGAGAAAGGAAGAGCTTGTAGTTGCCTATAAGAAGAACTCTGAGCAAAGGATGCAGATTGGTGCTATGAGTTTTAACCCCCTGTTAAAAACAAAAGTATACATTGTGTGATTCTAGCAACTTACATCTCTGGGAGCTGTGACAAACATTATTGTTTGGGGACCAGCCTCCCAGGGCAAGTGGGGAGCCCCAGTTCTAATGGGTGTTCTCTCAGTTACAGAATGTGAACTCACTGGGATCCCATCACCTTTTCCAAACAGGGAGAGGGCAGTCTCCAGAAACCATGGGTCAGTGTAAGCCTGTCTCTCATCTCTCTCTCTCTTTTTAAAGATTTTATTTATGCATACAGAAATGGGGTACAGGTCAGAGGTGCAGGGGCAGCGAGAGGATTTACCAGAAACAAAGTGGGGAACAGAACAGGAAGATCTACAAAGTACACTGCTGAGGGGAGCGGCGGGGAGACAGGAGAGGGCTGCTGTGCCATGTGGGTCACCTCCAGGGTGGGGATCGAACTCCCATTGAGGCAGCCAAGGCCTGGACCAGCTTCACAGTGCAGCACTCCAACCCGCTGTGCCACCAGGGCACACCCATTGTCATCTCGTTAAACTAATGAGTTGTCAACACGCAGTGATTGAGTCTCACTATGGGTAAATGTCTCCAGGACCTCTACTATTTTTCATTCTTAGTAACTGGTAAGTTGAAAGCTGAGAGGACTTTCCTTGGCAAGTGGTAACCCTCAGAGAAGCCCCTCACTCCTACATGCTTCCACCCTTTGGGAACAATTAGTAAAATAAAAACCTCCGTGAGTCCAACAACCTGCACTGACAGCTGGGACTGTAAGGAGAAAGGCCGACGTATGCCTGGGCCCAGGTCCAGTGGCCACTGCTTGTCACCAGTACAGCGGCTGGTCCAAGAAGAAAACCGGGCTCCTGGAACAGCGCATGGTAGTGTCCGTGGGGAGTGTTGACAAGCAGGCTGAGAGGGTGTGCACACCCGTACTTGGTGACTGGGTGGAGAGCCTGTGACGAGCGCGAGGGGAAGACAAGGCTGATGGATGCCCAGGGCATGGCCGCTGCCCAGGGCGTGGCCACTGCTGAGACTTCGTGTCAGTCAGGAGGCCAGGGAGCGAGCGTGGCAGTCAGAGTGCCCTTCCACATGTCCGCATGTGCCCACAGGAGCGCCCTGCCAGACAGTCCTGTAGGGACTCTCCCTATGCCATTGGTAAGCTTACACTTCGGAGGAGGTCATTGGGAGGCCACCAGCCAGCTCTGGCAGTGATGGTGATGTGAAGGGGACGAGAATGGGTGGGCGATGAGGACTAACTCTGAGCAGGAAGGGACACTGACTTCAAGGACGGAGGTGGCAGGGCCTCCAGTGAGACTCAGGGGAAGTGGGACAGTGGCTCGTAAAGACTGTGGAGTTCTGAGGGGACAGAGCATCGAGAGTGTGTAGCAGGTGGCAAGGGGAACCCTAAAACCCATAAGATAAACAGGAGCGTTCAGATCTTGGTGGGTGGCTGATGTGAGCCTGGCTTTGTGCCTTCATTTCAGTTCCACTGGATGAAGCACTGGTCAGTTGTCAGACTTCTCTGCGGTCACTCGCACTCAGAGATGGCCCCATCTGTAGCTTCAGTCTCTCAGAACCTTCCCCCACTGTGCACCCCCTACCCCCTGATAGGCCTTTGCTGTTCTCACCATATTGACATGACTTGGAAAGCAGCTCGGGGCTCCCACCTCCTTATTAAGGCTGAGCATGATGTGAGTTTGGCAACAGTTGCTTTGGAAATCTTAGAAAAATGGGAGGATATTGTTATTCACGTCAAGCTATGGTTGTCTCCTAAAATATAATGTTCAGATGAGGTCTCGTTAATGAAAGCAAGCCAAGAGTCTAAGAAACAGATGCAATTCCTCTACACTTGTTAAACCTGCTCTACCATATCTGTTACATGTGACGTTTGGTGAGTCAGCTTTTAAGAAAGTTCAGCAGTTGGAATGCATTGAGATCAAGGTGAAACAGGAAATATTCTGTACCTTGTCTTTTAATAATGAAAGTATCCATAACAGCAACCACAACCAGTTGGGGAAACTTCTCCCAGTGGAAGGCTCTCACCTACTTTCTTTCTTTCCTCTGAAAACGTGAGTTGCTTCCCAGATCACTGGGTCAATGCCTGCCCCGCCTCGAGGCCCAGCACAGCTAGCCAGCAGCCAGAAACTTAGCAGGGCCTCCCGGGGGAGGAAGAGGAGCGTCACTGAAAGAAAGGAAAAGATGACTTGACTCCAATGATGACCAGTGTGGAGGTTCTTTATTTTGGATTTAAAACACACTCATATCCAAGCGTACCTTTGAGAAATGTCAACTTAAAAGCGTGGGTAGCTCAGCTTGTTTAACACACAGAGTTGCAGAGTCCTGAGTGTCCGGGTGTAAAGTGACATGGACACCCAGTCCGTGTATTGTCTTGAGCACTAGCGCTCCCCAGAGCTCTCAGGGAAACTGACCAAGCAAGTAAGGATAGACTCGGGAAGGTCTGTTGTTGCAGCATGCACACACGCACACACACTCACACACAGGCTGTGGGCTGACTGCCTGTGGCTTCTGGTGTGAAGACACCAGTGGTGGCAGGATGTGAAGCGGGAGGAAGGCACCCAAGAGAGGTCCACACTGACACTGACGCGTAAGAAGTGTCTCTGCAGAAGGCAGAGCTGGAGGTCTTGGGAGGAAGCAAGCTGAGTCCACTCGTGATTCTGATTTGTACCAAATTCATTCACATTCTTCCACTATTTGTGTGAATAGCGGTTAAGTCTAAATCGAAGGCATTATGGAATATTGAATAAGTACCAATACTGATAAAACACTTTATATAAAGATAAAGGTCAAATAAAACTAAGCAAATTGACATTGGATGCAACTGGTAGTCCATTTATTTGAGAACTGTTTACAGAAAATCATCCCTTTAAACATTCTGAAAGATAATATTAATAAGCTTTACTGAATTTTTTTGGAAATGCTCTTATTTTGGGTAGACTAGTAGTAGTAAACTACTTTGGAACGTATTCTTCATTGTTTACATTGTGTATTTTTCAAAATACACAGCTAATACATTTATCTTAACTCCCTAGTATTTATTGCTAAACCTTTGTAGATATTTACTAATCACAATAAATAATGCCATAAATCGTAGAAAAGCAGTTGCATTTCAGCAAACAGAAAGTGGTAAAATTTGCCCCCTGCTCTCTACGGAGCTGCGCTCCCTGCTGTCTGCTCCGGTGCCTGGGTCGCAGAAGTCACCCCGGCCCAGGTGAGACTCAGGCAACGTGTTCTGGAAGCCTGACCATGGAAACTTCAAAGGGGTCATGTGCTTTAGTTTCCTGACCTGGGTTCCCGACTAACGTTTCTGCACTCCGCCTTCTCCTCCTTCCATTTTGTCTGGAGAAGAGGTGACTGTCTCGAAGCTGAAGTCCTCCTTTACTTAGTCTGAAGCCCCCCTGGGCTCCCCCAACATCTGTTTCTTGTAGTTCATCTCTCTGCCTCCTTCATCCTTCCAACTTTTGATATGCCCTGGCTTCCCTAATTTCACAACTGTACGAACACTAGATAAACGCCAGGTTTTCTTTTGACCCTGCCCTTTCATCGTGGCCAAGCCTGTGTGCGGTATTTGGTGGCCTTAATTCTCCATCCAAAGTGTCCTGGCTTTGCGCCATCCCTGCTAATCATGGAGTGAATAGGAAAGCGGCTGTGTGCTACCATAAGTGGTTTGATGGAGCTGCCACATGGCTGGCTAGAAAGTCTCAGTGGATTGTGAAACTACTAGAAGGGAATTGATCTGCACACGTGAGGATCTCACAGGCTAATCCTGTAGGATAGAATAGCGGAGGGCGAGGGCTGAGACGGGAGTGAGATGACAACGAATACTCACCGCGGGACCCCTCGCGGCGCCTACCAGTTCTCCAGAAAATCCGCCAATGGAACGAGATGCCTGCCATTGATGAGATCTGTGTGTGTGAATGCCAGGTAGGGCTCCTGGGCATGGGCTCATGTTGGTGAAAGAGAGGCATCTCCGGGGCTCTTCATACATGTGTCTTTCCTTCACACAGGCAGATTTTTCGTAGATGTTTCCGCTGCGCTTGTTACGTCCCTCAGTTTATCTCTTTGTATCTGCACAATAATCCCGGGAGGCCCCAGATATTATTGTCTCTAATCTACAGATGAGGCAACTGAAGCTTCTCAAAAATGTACAGAACTAGTAAGTGGTAGAATAGGAATTCATAGTAGCCTGCATTAGCAAGTAGTCAGGTGGTATTAGTTGAATTTAATTTGCCTGAGAGATGTCACATATTTTAGCGACTTGGCTTTGAAATACATTCATCGACTCTTGTGAGGGGTTGACATGCTTTCCTGAAAACTAGCATACAAGCAAGAACTCTTGCTGTGATGCCTCTAATAGAATAACCTAAAAATCTATTATTGTACTCTGGTGCTATCAGCACTGGTGAAAATTTTATTTGATTTTTTTTCTCAGTTATGCTACCAATAAAGGGAATACCCGTAGGAAAGTGATTTGCCTGTCATTTGATCTTTATGAAGAAATTACACATAATTAACTTATTTTGCTTTTAGTAAGTTACTAATTAGGGAATCGTTGAGATTCCACAGGATTAATATTTTGGCTTCCAGCATGGTATTTAAAAATAAGCCACTATCATAGAGAAAACAAAATCATCAGGAGTTCTTGCACCTCCAAAGAAAATAAATGATTGAATAAAGAATGGCAGTGATAGCCTTTAATCTGAGCTTGTAAAGTGAAACAGATGGATGAAATCTTATGATCAAAACAAGCTAATTAAAATAAATAATTTATTTAGCGCGCAGTAACATTTTTCTTTGTGGTACTTATTTTTCTTAGAAACCAAGCCCATCATTTCAACTGTGTCATAATATTTTAGACTCCGAAGCAGGCATTACTCTACCCCTTTATTATTAAATTAAGGCATATTGTTCCCAACGTGGAACTTAACATTTCATATCTAAAGGTTATTGCTAGACAAATGTGAGGTGGAAATAAATAAAAGGTAGCAGCTGCATCCCATGAGACTGTTCAGAAAAGAAGGCAGCAAACAGCTGCGGCTGTGGAAAGACACCAGGGAGTGACGAGTACATACGCCAGTCAGCTGAAGAGTTGTGGGAGGATTAGTCTTGCGCCATTTTTCTTAGATCTTCAACCTGCACTTTGAATTAATGAGAACGTAGAAGTGTTGACCGTTAGGGCTACGTTCACTATATTTGCTATGACTTTTTTTGCTGGGTGACAAAAAGTCAACTTCAGGAGACATATGTTGCTGCTTCAGCTCTGGGTCATTAGGATTGTATGATAGTTTTACTAGATATCATTTACAAGTAAATTCCATGTTGTTGTTGTGTGTGTGTGTTTAGGAATTTTATACTCCCATTATTTTGAGGTCACATTTCCAAATTCCACAGTTTGCTTCTTAAGTTCCTTTGAGCCTCAGCATGCCTGGCACAGATGTATCTCAAAGGAACATCCTGACGCATCAACATATGAAAGTGAAGTTTAAATAGAAAATAATCCAATGCTATGTGAGAATGTAGGGTTCTTTGGGCTTGGGGTTGTATTTAACGAAGTCCCTCATTCACATAACATTGGGTGAAATAGTTAAGAGAAATAGTTTATCATCATCTACTGATAAAAGTGGTCAATGATGCCTTCTGGCAGAATTTAAGGCTATAAGGATCTTTAGAACCCTTAGTAAAAAATCAATCACTAGGCCCTCCCTGGTGGCGCAGCGGGTTAAAGCACAGCACTGAGAAGCTAAAGCCACTTCCGCATGAGCTCTATTACCGCCTGCCCTGGAGGAGACCACATGACACAGCACACCGCCCGCTGCTCCCCTCAGCAGTGTACTTCGTTGATCTGCCTGTTCTGCTCCCTGCTCTGTCTCTGGTGAATCCTCTCACCCTCCGCATCTCTGGCCTGTACCCCAGTTCTGTATGAATAAATAAATAAATCTTTAAAAAAAATAAATCACTAGGGGTGGAGTGGGGAATGGGACCAAAAATGGGGGATGGGGAGGGAAGTTCACAGGACTATGGTGATGGCACACGGGTGACTTAGTGATGGGAAACCCGTGGGGATTACAATTGAAATGAAAAAAAAAATGTAGAAAATGATGTAAAAATAAACTTACAAAATAAAAAAAAAAAAAAGAAAAAAATATTTTTCCTAGTCAATAAAAATAATTGTTAACAATGTTGGCGAGGATGTGGAGAAAAAGGAACTCTCCTGCACTCCTGGTGGGAATGCAAACTAGTACAACCACTATGGAAAACTGTTTGGAGGTTCCTCAAACTGCTAAACATGGAGCTTCCCTACAACCCAGCAATCCAACTCCTAGGTATCTACCCAAAAGACACAAAAACACTGATTGAAAAAGATACTTGTACCCCCATGTTTATTGCTGCTTTATTTACAATTAGAAAAACATGGAAGCAGCCCAAATGCCCAAAAGTAGATGACTGGATTAAAAAAATGTGGTACATGTATACGATGGAATATTACTCAGCAACCAAAAAAGAGAAACACATGTCTTTTGCAGCAACTGGATGGAGCTGGAAAAGATCATGCTGAGTGAGATAAGCCAGAAAGAGAAAGAAAAATACCGGATGGTTTCACTCATAGCAGGAGTATAATGGACCAGGCGAGAAAATAACAAAAATAATGAGCAACCATATACCAGAGACATTCTGTGGGAGTGGAGTGGGGAATGGGATCAAAAACGGGGGAGGGGGAAGGGAGGGAAATGCATGGGATTATGGTGATGGCACACGGGTGACTTGGTGATGGGAAACCCGCGGGGATTACAATTGAGATGGAAAAAAAATGTGCAAAATGATGTAAAAATAAACTTTTGTAATAATTTAAATAAATAAATAAAAATAATTGTTAGCATACAAAAAAAAATCAATCACTGGAAAGGAAGTATAAGTTTGGGGAGAAGGAAAAACTCTCACTGATATTGTAAAGCTAGGGAGTTAGCGGCGGAGCTGAAATAAGCATCCCAGACACAAAATACCTAGTTCCGTCCCTTTCCTTTTTCAGTCCAGCTCCGCTCCCTCAATGCTTGGGCCCGACTCCTGGCTGTCTTTGATCAAGAGCATAATCAGACTGTGCCTCCATTGTTAACAACCTCCCAGTAATGTCCAGAATTCTATGGAAAAGGGCATTAGCCTTTCAGGGAACAAAACATGGAATTTCTCCCTTAACTCAACAGCGAAATTGACATTTTACAATTGAGTGTGATACCCCATCAAATACCTTACACATTTTTTCCCACTTTCACTTTATGTTTTTCTGAGTGATTTGTTTATACCCAGAAGATAGACAAGTTAATCAGTTGGGGAAATAATAACACACCAGTGAAAACTTTTATTTATATTAACGTTCTGTACTTGTGCTTATATGTGTACAGTGCTACATAATATAATTTACAGATGTATTAATGACTAACAGTGTTTTTTAAGTTAGGCGTACAATATAAAAAATTTTGGAGACCTAATATTTTAACCAAGACCACCTCCAGAAAGTAAATCCCTCTTGTGAAATTGGAATCACTGTAAGATCTAAATTGTTGTCACAAAAGATCACACAGTCTCTATTGGAATTCCTCATTTTTTCTGTCATTGAGCCTTTTCTACTGCAAGGCAATCTATCTTTTAGCCCTCCATCATCTTTCGAGTAAACCTGGTGATTTTGTTCTCAGATTTACAGGCGAGACTCAAAACATGGCAGGTGGCACCAGATGTGATTAGTTTGAGCAACAGTGTATTAAAAAAAAAATTTCTGCTCATCCATAAGATCACCTCAATAATTGACATCTGATGTCCAAACAGTTGGGCTGACCATGGCAGATAACAGTGGAGGGAGCTGGCCACTGTCTCTCAGTGGTTCATCATTGGTTTGTGGTTTTATTTTTAGTGTAGAAATGAGGAATAGGCTGCAAAGCCTAAACACCCGCCCTCTGGCTTCAGGTAATCTCAGTCACCATCTTAGTGAGTGTCTGGGGTGCCTGGGGATGGCCCCTGTGGTCCTGCAGTTTTCACATCACCTCCTGACTCATCAGATGCTCCCAACTTGGGGGCACTGTGATTCCCCCCTCTAAAACAAGGTATCGATCAACTAGCCCTGCATTTGGGGTGGGGTTTCCCAACAAACATCAGAGCCAGCCTTAAAACCGTAGTCTCTAAAAGAGAGATTTGTCGTGTTAAAATTTTCAGTCTAAATATTTCTCTTTTCGATTGTAAAAAACTCCACAGAATCTAATATGATAGGGTGATTGTCTTAGTGACCTTTCAAAAGCTAAGGCAATTCGCTCTAATTTTTTTAAACCAAATATAGTATATAGGAGGAAAGAGTGCTCTTTATTCTATTGTTAAGAAAATGCCCTTTTGATTGTTAATAAGTCAAAGAGAAATGGTTTCCTCATACAGCTAGCGGTTAAAATTGAAGTAGTGTATTATTAAAGTCTATTAGATCAGCGTACTTCTTTTCAAATTTTTAATAGTAGGATTTTTAAATCTAATTTAAACTGAGATGTTATAGAGAGTAACTAAAGTGTTCTAATAGAGGCATTTATATTAATCCTTATTTTAAAACAGCCTTTTAGGTTAAAGGAAAGAAAAAAGAAACAACTCTATGCGATGCCCTTTTTATTAAATAAGGACCAAATACTCTATGACCATTCGCATCCACTGGTGTACAATGTGTTGAGAGAGAAAGTGTAAAGATGTGCACCAGACTGCAGATGGGCAGCTCTAATGAGAGTGGGAGGGGAAGAGCCATCTCTTGATTACACTTCATGCTCCACTATTGTTCAGATTCCTTTTTATGTACCCTTTGTTAATGGTGGCACAGTGGGTTGAAGCACAGCACTTAAACTACAGCAGCCACAGCAGCAAGAGTTTGATTCCCGGCCAGGGAGGTGACCCACAGGGCTCAGCAGACCTCTCCTGACCCGCCCGCTGCTTCTCTCAGCAGTGTATTTCAGTATATCTGCCTGTTCTGCTCCACATATTGTCTCTGGTGAATCCTCTCACCTCCCCCAAAAAAAACCTCTGGCCTATACCCCAGTTCTGTGTGCATACATAAATAAATCTTTGAAAAAATAAGCAAAGTCATCTTAATCAAATTAGTAGCACATTTATTGTAACGGAATTTTCATTTCATTGAGGAAACACTAATTGCCAGCACTGTGTATGATTTGGAAGTAGGGGATTACCCCGTTCAGACATGTGTTCAGGCACCCACAGTCCTCCCCTTCGGGAGGTGAACAGGTACCTGATGTCACTGTCCTAACGAGTGAATTCACCTGAGACTGGTGTATAAAGCTGAACAGTCCATGAGTTTACACTTCAGACTGTTTCTTTTCTTTGATGATATTAAACCCTAACAAAGCCTCTCTTTCCCTTACATTGATCTTCCCAGGAAACCAAATTAGAAATCAGTTGCCCAGTCGATGTTATGAATAATGTTGAGGAAGCATCTTCCTTGTCGCAGTAAGGACTGTGAAGTTACCTAATTTGCATGGCCAGAAAGTAAATCTGCCCTTTGTCGGCACATCTTAGAGAGCACAAGTGACTGGTTTGAGAGGTCACGCCAGGTGGCACAGTTTTTACTCTTTGCTTCAGATAAAACATGCCTGTCTGCAGAGAGCAGCTAGAGTTCTGCATTTTCCAGGTTGAGCATCTTCTCCCCAGGGCTGGTGAACACACACTGTGAGATTTCCCTCTTCTCCTTTCTATTCCCCTGTTTGTGGTGTATCTTTACCTGGACTATATTTCTGTCACCAGTAAAGCTCCTGACCACCAGTAAAGCTGCCTGCCCCAGGACTTTTGAATGTCTCTCTGCACCCAGGGGCCAGCAAGCTTAGGGCCTTTGTCTTACTGTGTAGCAACCCTGTCTTCTCCGATGCCCATTGAAAAGAAGCAACATTTGAGGGTAGTTTTATCTGCTTTATAAGTTGTCACCCTTCTAAGGCACACCCCCTCCCCAACCATGTGGATTTACCCAGTAGATAATTTTTCAGTGGTTTTGGTTTTCCTGTTCAGTAGGAATAACCTTCAACTGTATAACCCCAGTGTTTTAGTCACAGTCCAACGAAAAAGTTCATCTTGGTGTGCAAGAAAGCTCAGCTCTTCGTCCAATAGTACCTTAGGCACTTTCAGGCATCAGGGCTTCTTGTCAACCTCTAGCTATTTAAGATTCCCCTGATGGCAAGCTGGTCTGCTACTAACTCACTTCAAAATTGTGTCATTGGAATAAACCATGGCAGTTGCTCATTTTCTTTCCAAATTTAAATTGGGACAAGGTTTAGACTCCTTTCATTTCATGCTCATTTTTTCAATACTCACCTCTGTATTTTCGATAGAAAGTTCTACCTGTGTAATTCACTCTTTTTTCCTGTTTATTTTCTAAGATTCAGTGGAAATGCCCCATTTCCATGAGGCTTATTCCTGTAAATGTTCACTGTTAGGTGCTCCTTCCTTTACATTTACTGAGGCATGTGTTTATATTTCTTTTGTTTTTAGGTAATAATTTATTTTCATAAATTTATTGAAATAACATCACATTAAACTATTAAGAGTTTTCAGGTTTGCGTCAATGAATTCCCCAAGTGTAGAGACTTCATTAAATTCTCCAATAAAAGTCCCATTCTGTCTTCACCATACAGTTGACCCCTTTACCTAATTCATACCGTCACTTTCTGCCTCCTTTGTGGTAACCACTAATTTTGTCTTACAGTGTAAGACTTTATTTCTGTTTTATTGAGTTCATTCATTTTGTCTGTATACCACGTGTAAGTGAAATCATATAATATTTGTATTTCTATGAACTACTTCAGTAAGCATAATTCTACCTCGGTTCACCCATGGTATTGCCAATGTGAGAATTTTATCATTTTTACAGTTCTGTATTATCCCAGTGTATGCACACACACACACACACACATACACCTCTTCTTTATCCATTCAGCTGTTAGGGGGCACTTGAATCGTTTCAGCTCTTGGCTGTTATAAATACTGCTGCAGTGTGTTTCTATTTCTGTAAACATGTGCATTGCACTACCCTACAGTACCTGTAGTATTCCCGCATGCTAGATTTAAAGTGCTGCCTTCCAGAGAGAATGTCAGCAGTGGAATTAAATGTGGTTGCTGGAAGCTGGGTGCATTTCTCCCGAACATCTGTAAGATCACATAGTGAAGCTGATTCAGTGTAGTTAGTGTTCAGGAGACTGATGCAAGCTTCCTTGTAGTTACGACTATTTGGCCATCTTGACCAGACCATCTGATGCTTCCCCTGATCTCAGCTACACAAATACCCTCTGATACTACCTCACACTTAGTATAAGAAACTTGTATTTATCTGGGAAGTGGAGTGACAGAAAGTTGCATTCTATGCATTAAGAGCAGAGTACAGTTTTTGACAATCACACACATAATATTTGGTAACAATGTTGTTGTTGTTGTTTTTAATTTAAATGTTAGTTTTTTTTGAGCAAAAATTCAGTACCTGAGATTGGACTTCAGGTCATGATCTGTCATTTCCCATCAACGATGCTAATGTAACATCACATCCACGCGGCTTTCTGTGCCCTTCGGGGTCATTTCACACGCATTATCTGATTCTGCCGCACCAGCCAGTTTATTGTCCGAAGTGTTTCCAGATTATCTGTTTGTACTTGGTTTGCTTAAAGAAGATTCTGTCCTTAGATGCAGCTATATATTTACTTCTGCATACCAGCTCCGCAAAAGCCATAGTGATTTCAATTGTGCTCATCCAAGGGCAAAATTAGGTTTTAGGACTTAACCCGGTGGCATAATAAAATATAAATAGCTTGTTTACCTGAGAGCAATATGAACAAAAAGAGACAATCAGAAATACGAGCTACTCCGGAACAGTCATGAAATGTGACCGTAGAACTGTTAATATATGTTGACCTTCTGAAACGAAATTATAACAAAGACAGAGAAGGAAAAACCAAAGAGAACCGAGGTGCTCCCTGAGTTGAGAGATGTCCATGAGCAACAGAGCCCCACCGCCTTTTCCATTCACCGCTCACTCTCTGAACCCTTCACAACGTTTCTTGTGTCAACACGCACATGTCTTCCATCTGTCTCTGCTCTCATCTGCTGGAGACATACATCACCGCTCGCCTCATTGATTAGCAATGCCAAACCTTGCACAGAGCATAAGCAATCAATACACATTGGGTGAATTCCACTGAACTTTTAGGAAGGTCCATTAAGACCACAGGTTGTTTCCTAGGTCTTACGCAGTTCAACTAAGAAGAAAAGATAAAGCCACATTCATCAGTGCTGGAGCAATTTGAGCAATCGTCAAACAACAACTCTGAGTGATTTTTTTCAACAGGAGATATGGTTCTCCTAGTCATAATCTTGGTCTGGTGCTAAATATTTTATTTGTGACATATAATTATGAGTAGCTTGCATTTTAACGAAGATATTAGTAGCAAGTGATATTAGTAGCAAGAATGAAATTAGTCATGTCTCCCCCATAAAGTGCTGTGTCTTCCCTTGGCAGTAAGACTTTGCAAGTAGAACATGGGGATAAAAGACAAATTGCCACTATCTCAGAGTTTCATTTTAATATTTAATTTTACTTTAGGCACATCCCAGTACTCTTGAGAAAGTCTTTATTTACTTTTATTTCCTACCATTAATTTTGTTGCTCTCAAATACACCACATACTTTACTAAGTGTTAAATCACTTCTAACATTGTGACTCTGGGCTTTTATGAATGAGCTTATAGTCCCAAAGCCTCTCAGCGCTGGTGTGGGAATTCTGGTTTTCAACCCTATTCTCCCTTTCTTGCAAAAGCTGATGGGTGGGTGACAGGACAGAGCAGCCCCCCACCAAGCCCCCACATTGACTTAATTAATGTCCATGCACCATCTTAATTCTTTCCTTCTTTACCAGGATGTGTGTTGCTGAGGCCTGGGGCACGTAAACTAGTTTTGATGAGGGCATCAACACTACAGACCCCAATTTCCAACTCTGCTTCTAAAGCGTGTAGACCTAATGATCAAGACCAGTCATACGGAGATGAACAGAAGAGT
The DNA here is from genome assembly GCF_000260355.1 of Condylura cristata. Classification (NCBI taxonomy): domain Eukaryota; kingdom Metazoa; phylum Chordata; class Mammalia; order Eulipotyphla; family Talpidae; genus Condylura; species Condylura cristata. The sequence continues at coordinate 2,720,643 of NW_004567143.1, forward strand.
GTTGATAATTATTTCTCACCTCTTCCTGTTAGGTTGAGTGTCAGGTGTGCATCTTGTGCTCTCACTATTAAAGCAATACTGCTCCTCATACTTCACCTGAGGCTACGAGAGAAGAGTGATTTCACAAAGGCACTACAACTAGAAAGTGTCAGAAATGAGATCGAGGCCCAAGTCTCTGATTCTAAAGCACTGCCCTTTCCCTCAGGGAAAGTAACTGACTCCCCAAGGGCTGTGGCTCCCGGTGATGTCAGGTGAGACTCTGCAGTCCTTCTGTCCCCCACAGTTTCTTCTCCTTACTGAGCATTACCCCAAGTTCTACCTGTAGAGATAGTTTCATTATATTCACTCAGCATTAAAAGCTGTTAAAACTTTCACATGAGATACAGTAAATACTGCCATTTAAAGACATTTAAGTCCATCCTTTCATCTTAGTTTCACCAAAGCTGAGAGACTAAGTTAATCTAGCTGATAGGGCACAGGTTACTTTAGGGGAAAAAGTGTTGCAAAAACTTAAAAGACAGATGTGAACTACTGCAGTTTTACTCACAGCCATTATTATTTCTGAATTCCAAGATGTTGGTGTGTTTCAGGAATATTAAGCCTGCTGAGTGGTATGAAAGATGCACGTCAAGGTGCTATCAAAAGTGTAAGACGCCTCTACGAAGGCCCGCAGGTCGCCGCCCTCTGCACTGCCTGTGGGCTTTATGTACCCATTTCAGTTAATCTGTACAAAACTGATTTTCCATTCCTGCTTTACTTTTTTAAGTATTTGTTAAAGCACCCTTCTGCTGAAATATTCTTACTGATAGTAGTTCTGAAAAATTAGAGGAAAGATCTCCTTCACTGGAGGGCCTTCTAGGATCCAGATATTTCACGTGGCAATTGATTTGTTGCCGACCTTCAGTGTGGATAGCGGAGTGAGAGTCCCTCCCTGGCCGGTCAGCATCCCCTGTCTGTGATCACGCATGGAGTTCGTTATCTTGAACCATAATTAGCTGTATTCATTATCTAAAGACATAGGTGGTTATTAAGTAGCCAGAAATAGCACGTGTTTTTCCAGTTTTATGTGTTTATTTACATAGACATGATTGGATGTCTATGTAAAATTTAAGAGTCTGCTGTGAGTCATTAACCAATATTTAAAATAATTCCTGAAATTTCCCAGTGGCATACATACAGTGTCTGTCTGTCTGTCTGTCTGTCAATGTATTTATCTATCTATCTAAAAAATAGTATATTCATTCTGAGGGGGTGACATATTTATTCCATATAGTCTGTCATTCTTTTGTTCATACTCATTCAATATCAGAAATTCTGTTTAAATCTGTCTTATTAATGTAGTTTTATAACTTTATATAAGTTACTTGACTAAAATGGCATTCTTTATTCACTAGTAGGTGATTATAAAATAAATGTCCCTATATATACATTTCCATTCCTTGTTGGGTCAAATAAATGCAGATATTTTCGAATTAAGAACTTATGAAATCAGTGATAATATATTCAGTTAAATCCAATAATTCATTTTAGTTGTTTAAAATGCCTTACTAACATATGTTTGCTGAAGATAAGGGACCTATATAAAAATAACAATGTTCAAGAATGTTAGTAATAGTTGTGCTTTATTCAAGACGGTATATACTTTCTACCTTTTTTCTTCTATTCCTTCAGCAAAGTTAGTGTTGAAGAATTGTATTCAACTCAGTCATCACATTTTAGCATTGAATTTAAATTTAGCAGTGAGTCTTCATGTTTGAATTTCAGGGAAAATGCAGGAACATCACATAGTAATTCTGTAAAGTTGAACTAACATAAAACCAGAAAGAATCGTTGAATCTTTTCAAAGTTTGGCCCATCCCTGTACATTAAAGTTGAACTTTATTTCATGGAAAACTCGTAACAAATTGATGGGTTAATTTCCTACCTATTAAATTCAAGAATATTAAAGGAAATGTTTTGTGATAGCAAAAATATCCTGTATTTCTATAGGTGAGCCTAAAACTAACATTATAAATTGATTCCCATCTTCCCTGAGTACTATAATCGAGAATTTTCAGGTTTCCAAGATTATCTGTATTGTCAATACTCTTTTTTCTGGTGATGCCCACCAATCACTGTCATCAGATAAATTAGATTAAACAGAAAAGGAATCTGCCAAGTTTTATAAAGGTGGGCTCTGTGGATGCAGGGAAAAGAGAATTAGGGATATTAAAATAGAATTTTTATCATGTTAATCCCAACTCAAAATCCCCAGGGGCTGCCATTTTTAAATAAAATTTTCACTATTCCTATGTTGACCTATTGAAAATGTTCATGATTTTTTTTTTCCCTTGATATGGGACTTTTGTAACCCACATGTTAATGCTATAAATTAATGCCCAGTATTTTTATAGGTTGGTGTTCACCAATGACATTTGGGGCCCTCCCTGGTGGTACAGTAGGTTAAAATACAGTACTATGAAGCATTCAGCAGCCACTGCAACAGGAGTTCGATTCCCAGCCAGGGGGGTGTCCTAAATGGCTTGGCAGATCTCTCCTGACCTGCTTACTGCTCCCCTCAGCAGTGTACTTCAGTACATCTGCCTGTCCTGCTCCCCACTCTGTCTCTGGTGAATCCTCTCACCCCCTGCACCTCTGGCCTGTACTCCAGTTCTTGTATGTTTAGATAAATAAATCTTAAAAAATATATATATTATGGCATTTGACTCTTTATGTAATAACCTGGTGAGGTAGATATAACACATATGATGATAATCCAATTTAAACAAGGAAAATGGTCATCTTAAACATTGAAGACCTCTGTAAAGTCAAATATGGTAGAACCCAGATATCCTACCTTTCAATTTCTGATTAGCTGCTCGGCAAAATATCTTATTGGAACTCAGAGCTGATATGACAATTCTCCAGTTCTGTAGTCAGCTATCAAGTGTTCATTTTTCACCTTGTCCTTATCTAACTATTAATTTAGTTACTTTATATTCCACATAGTGACACCATCCAATAATTATCTTCCTCCTTCACTTATTTCACTTAGCATTATCCCTTTACGCTCCATCCAGATTTCCTCCAGTAGCATAAATTTATCTTGTATTTTGGGAGTGGTTTGATTACTGTTTCAGTTTCCTTGACTGTGATCTATCCGGGGTTTCTGTTTTGTCCCTATCCAGTCTCTTACAATTATGTAATTCGAAAAATTTGCCCATGTCTTCTAAGTTATTGAAGCTGTTAGCAATTAGATGCCCATAGTAGTCTCTAATTATCCTCTGATTTTCTGTAGTACCTATTGCGATTTGTCCACGCTCATTTTTTTATTCTATTTATTTAAGATTTCTCCCTTATTTTCTTGGTGATATTTGTCTACTTGTTTATTTTTTCAAAGAGTCTGTTTTTGGTTTCATCAATCTTTTACACTGTCCTTTTACTTGCTGTTTTATTTATTTCTCCTTTGAGTTTTTATTATTTCTGTTATTCTACTGGCTTTTGGGTTTATGTTCTTTTTTTTTTTTCTGATTTCTCAATTTGAGATGGAGGTTACTTGTTTCAGCTCTTTCTTGTTTCTTGATGTGGGTGTATATTGCTACATATTTTCCTTTAGTACAACTTTTGTTGTATCCCATAAGTTTTGAATGGTTATATGCTCATTATCTTTTATCTCAAGATATTTTTGAACTTATTCTTTGATTTTCTCATGATCCATTGCCCTTTGAGTAGTGAGTTATTCAGTCTCCATGTAGTAAAATATTCCCTTGCTTTCTTTTGATAATTCATTTCTGTTTTAATAACTTCATGGTCTGAGAATATACTGGATATGATTTTAGTCTTTGTGAAATCGTTGATGGTTGTTTTGTGTCCTAGAATGCCAACTATCCTGGGGAATGCCCCATGTGCAACTGAGAAAAATGTATATTCTGCTTTGGGGTGTGTGTGCAATATATTGTATATGTCTATGAGATACACAAGGCCTTATTATCTATTTAAATAGAGAATTGTATCCCTGTTCATTTTGTCTTGTTGATCAAATTGGTGATTGAGGAAAGTTGGAGTTTCCTATCACAAATGTGTTCTTTTCCAGTGTGGGAGCAAACATTTTTATAAGTCAGTACACTCAGTCAGATCAATGATGTGCACATCTGTCATTTGAGTTGCTAGCTGTTAGATTTGGCTCTGTACGAAAACCTTTTTCTTAAAAACCTTGCAGGGTTTTCCTACTTTTTTAGTTGAGTATTATTTTTGTGTTACAAAGTGTTCATATAATATATTGGGAACAGTATATAGTAATTTATCTCGTTGTGTTTTGAGAGCTAGATTAGTGATGTAGAAATAATGATTTATTTCTACCGTGGTGTGGAAAGCTAAAACACTTACATTTATGAATCCTTTATGTAATTTCTAAATATGAGGAACACAGACCATAGTTTCCTCAAAACTATGTCCAGTCTACTTTTATTTTTGTAGATATCCAGTTACTAGAAAAAAGCAAAAACAGTGCACAAATAAGAAAAAGATAGGCAGAAAAAAGGAGGGAAGGGAAGGGGAAAAAGCCATTGAAGAAATCTGAGAATTTCTCAGTAACAACTGTTACAAAATTCAGATGTTAATACATTTTTAAGCAATATACAATGTCTGTATTTTTTACGCATAGCAATTCTCTCTTGCATTTCTGTAGTTAACTGATCTTTCTGGAGAACAGTGTTAAGTGTGTGTATATATACATATTATAGTCTAAGGTTCTAATTAATAAGGTGTGAATTGTCAAGCACACTTACCTTAAGTCATCAGTTTCTGTACTTGTGCTTTGCCCCTCCTTTATAAATCAATTGTCCAGTAATTTGCATTGATGTGCTTGACCTCCAGGCAAGATGCTTAGAATGCTCTATCACAAAGAATGATTAAAACAAAGACTTCAAAGTTAAATCTTCAGTGGTAGCTAAAAAGTTGGATAAGGACTATATAAATCTGATTCCAAGACAAGGAGTTCTGTAAATTAAGGGCAAATAGACAAGTGATTTAAGGTAGATGTCTTTCAGTGGTCATGAATAAATTCTATTTAAAGACATTGCATTGTGTTCACTAAATAAAAATGTGCAGTCCTTCGGTGCTTAATAGCCAACAGTTTTGCCTTGGAACAGCTGATTAAAAAAAATGAAAAATGGCGTCCATAAATATCATCTGCTCTACCTGTTGCAGTAGATTAATATTTGATACCCAGATTCTTCAGCATGCATAAAGGCCATGATTGACATGGCCCCAGAAAATTGACATTTGAAATATGTAGATAATATGCAGATAATGATAATGATCTTGGACTTATGCAGAGGTAATTCAGCAAGTATATGGTTACTGCCTGCAATGACTATCAAGTAAAGGAAATAATTTATATTCCTTTGCTTTTTGTCAAGTATATTTAAGCACTTTTGAGATATGGCAGAGAATCTTGTGTCCCTGCAGACTAACAATGTACTTTTCATCTAATGGATCATGGTGATCAACTGCTCCTGTTAAGATAGTTTTTCTTCCTCTAAACCTAATGCCATCTAATACTTAAATGACCTGTTAAATATTGTTTCCACTTTATCCATTGTCAAATCAAAGGTCTTGGCTTTAAGAAAATGTAGACTCTAGCTCTACATTTTTTAGAAATTTTTCAGGGACTTGTAGAACTGTATCCTGGAGTAAATAAATAATTGAAGTTTTATTTTATGGTATTAGCACATTTAATGGTTTAATCAATTCAGTGCAGTTTCTCTCTCTCAAAGACATGTGACCCATGGTCATGGCAGAATTCTTTCTACTCTCTGCTATGTTGCCTGTTAGTCAATTATTCTGTTGTAAGGGTAAAATCATGCTTTCCCACATGGAAAAAAAAACACACCTCACATAAAGCAAGCAGTAGATAAATACATAATATGATTGTTAGCCATCAACATGCTGAATGCTATTAATGTTATTAATGTGCATAATTGGTCAGTTTGCATACCTTAATGGTTGAAAATATAAGTCTATAAATCTTACATTACCTCAACTTTACTGATAGGACTGGCTTCCTTGAACTTCAACCCTTGGTCCTTTTGAACTATTCTCTCTAACAATTAGTCTTACACATAAAGCCGCGTCCTATAAACTACAATTACACAGCATGCAGCATTCTGTGTGTAACATTTGGTCTAGTTCAGGAAACACTTCTCTCTTCTAGCACTCAGGCTTCATAGCAAAGCATTGTAATCTAAGCAAGCACCTGCTTCTTCATGCAATTATTGTAAGTAGTTGTCTAATGAAAAAAATCACATTTGTATATGATAAATGTACAAAATGATGAATGCCTTTTAAAAAAAAGATTTATTTATTCGTACAGAACTGGGGTACAGGCCAGAGATGCGGAGGGCGAGAGGATTCACCAGAGACAGAGTGGGGTACAGAACAGGCAGATCGATGAAGCACACTGCTGAGGGGAGCTTAGGGCGGGTCAGGAGAGGTCTGCCGCGCCCTGTGGTCTCCTCTGGGGCTGGCGGGGATGGAGCTCATGAGGAAGTGGCTTAAGCTTCTTTGTGCTGTTTCCTGCTGCGCCACCAGGGAGGGCCCAATGAACGCCTTTTTAATGAGAGGAAAGGGCCTGCTTTTGGATCTTCCTCATGCAAAGTTAGTGGATCTCTCCTTCCTTCTGTCCAGCTGTGTCTTAAGCACGATGGGACCTCGGGAGACTAGGTGACCTCAGGACACCCTGAGATCTGTCCTGGGAATTCACTTACTGCCATCGGAAGCGACATCCTTCTGCAGGTCATATTCTAAGCTCCATCTTGCTGTAACACTGTCATTAAAGTCTATTCTTCCTGATGACTATTGCAGCTGACATTCTCTTGGGTGGCTTCCATGAAGCATCCACAGATCCCAAGAAAGGTGGTATTAATGCTCTGTGCGTCCTCACCTCCATCGTCCCCCAGATACTTGTTGGAAAGCTGGTGAGTGAATTTGTGGTCAGACTGCAGACATCATGCTTATCTCCTGAAACATCATGGCCCTTGACATTTTGACTTTTGTATTCCTGAGCCCGCACTGGATCCTGGGGGGACTGGGGGGGGGATGGGAGGGAAGGGGAGTGAGGAATGAGCCATTGGTAGGATGGGAACATTCCCACACACTGGAATCACCATGTGTTGTATCTTTTAAGAGTGAGCAATCAGAAAGCACTCCCCTCACTTACCAGAGGCTCTTTCTCCTGTTCCTGGGGTGTCCGGCAGGCTCAGCATCTGGGGTAGCAGGTCCTTGGATCTTGGGACCAGCACAATCCATCTGGGATAAGTAATATTTCTTCATTGCTCTTTGGGTCTCCATCTACCTTCCTGATTCTGGAAGATTCTTTTTGTCCTCTGTTCCTTAATTAGTGCCTATTGACTGAGTAGATCAACCAAGCTTGACTGTAGTCTCTTTGTTATTTACTTGCCTGGGCACAGACTTTTTTTTTATGGCTTTGTTTATCAGACTTTCAATCAGTTTCCCTCCCAGAACTGACCATCCAGTGGACACATTTTCTGTTGTAATTTCTCCTTTTAGAACTTCACACTGTTAAATATTTGTTAAGTTTCAGGGGAGATAGATAGATAGATAGATAGATAGATAGATAGATAGATAGATAGATAGATAGATAGATAGATAGATGATAGATAGATAGATAGATAGATAGAT
>NW_004567143.1:2728422-2760216 GCF_000260355.1 Condylura cristata
GATAGATAGATAGATAGATAGATAGATGATAGATAGATAGATAGATAGATAGATAGATAGATAGATAGATATTTTTTCTACTCGGAACAGTGGGAAATGAGATAATAAAGCTTCTGTTTTCATTTTAAAGACCCCTGAGAGATACTTAACCAGTTTCCTGCTGTGTAAATGTTACTGAGAATGAAAAACATAAAACAGACATGCAGCTGCAGTTCTGTCCACATCCATTGCAGACTTTATGCACAATAACAAAAATAACACTTAGCACTAACGGTTATTCCTATGAAAAGGCTGTGGTGTGATTTACGTAATAAATTAGGCACTAAAATCGTGCTTGAAATATTATTGTTAAAAATCAGGAAATGAAAGCACTTGGAGTAAATAGAACTCAAAAAATAACATTTTTCCCAAAATATAATTCTGGTTTGTGAGATCATTTATTTTGTAAATTGTCCAGTAAATAGGCCTTCTTGTCATAGAAGCGAGCATTTATGGAAATTGTGAGCATAGCTAAAAACAACTGATGTGGGGGGGGCACCTCAGTTTGATGGCACTAGTAGTATGGTCCTCCTTTGAGCTATAAGCCTTTGACCTCAGACAGATAAGTTATTTGTGATGCCACTAGCGACCCCATTGCTGCAGATTGCTCTAAAAGGAGCGCTCGCTGTCCTTCATCACTCAACCCCCCTGAATAATACGCTGCATTCCGTTTTAATGCAATTTGACCACTGTTTTAGCATTTGCAGGTTTTTTTAATTTTTTTTTCATGTATAATTCATGACATCTGATTTGCTTCATGTAAAGGTTAGATGAGGGTCAACACTGGTCAAGGAAGAGCTTCAGCTGTAACCCACACAAGAGTGACCGTAAAAGTCATTTCTTTTCCCCAACATAAGGCAAGTCAATTCATCCACCTAAATGAAATTTCCCCTTCCAATAATCTCCACAAACTGTCTCTCTCTGACAAAGTTTCCATTCCTCAGACTTGTTCTCAGACTCTTTAGGAATTAGCTGGAGGGCTCCCTTCTGAGAAATGTAGAGAATGGTCTCATTTATTAGAAATGACTCACTGGTTGATCATTCTAGCGTCAGAGCTCAAAGCCAGCCTGTGAAAGTGTTGAGTCTGACTCCATAGTTTAATGTAAAGGAATTTGAGGGCCAGGTGGGCGCATCTCGCTTACCTCACTTGTCTCACCTGCTCAGTCTCAGAACTGCTCACTACATGCCCGCCACACCCATCTCTCAGCCCGCTCCCCTGCATCTTGCAGCACTAAACATCAGTCCCACACCCCCTTGGGGCTCCCAAGGTCCTTGACAGTCCTACTTAGTCTTTCCCATCACTAGAGAGGGCGTGCTGGTCTCCTGATGGCTGCAGCCAAACCTTGCAGTTACTTTTACAATTTTTGTCTTTTTTAATGTTTTTCTTGCATCTTACTAGTTTTTGGGTTTTTTTACTAGTTTTGACGGTATTTGTATTCTCCCCTCAGCTGTGGTCCCTGTAGTTTTCCCAACACCACAGCATCTGTGAACCCCTCATTCTCTTTACCTTCAATCCCTAAGCATATGCATTGGCTCTTCCTTAAATATGTACATCATCTGCTCTTCCCTCTTTGGGGACACCACATGCCCGTCAGTAATCTTCTAGAACTTCTAGACCATTTCCCCACTCCCACCTTTGCTTCTTGTGAAGAAAGACTACTCATACTTTTATTTAAAAAAAAATCTATTTATTCATAAATACTAGAACTGGGGTGCAGGCCAAAGGTTGGGGTGGGGGGAGAGGGGGCTCACCAGAGACAGAGTGGGGAGCAGAACAGGCGGATATACTGAAGTCCACTGCTGAGGGGAGCAGCGGGGAGACAGGAGAGGTCTGCTGCGCCCTGTGGGTCACTCCCTGGCCGGGGGTCGAACTCAGGCCTCAGTGACTAGTGACAGCTTGATAGCGCTGAGACTACCACCTGCAGCACCAGAGAGGCCCCCAGGTGTCTGTCTAAAATGTAAGCCTCACTTCACAGCATCTGCTTCCCATTTTACTTTCTGGAGACACCATGTCCTTGGGACAGCCTGAGAGCCGCGCACAGTAGGTCCTCAGAACCTCTCCGACCCTCCTCACCCACCTGTCCCTCTGTGTTTCTGCTGCGGCAACCCTGCCCCTGCAGTGCACTGGGCACCAGGATCGCCAGGGTTTTCACTCTTGCTCTTGCCTTGCTGGGCTGTTCCGCAGCTTGGCCACAGGGTCATCTCTCCCCCTTGTCACGTCTTCGCCTGAAGGCCTACTTGTTGAGGAGGTTCTTCCTAAAGGTTGGGTTCCTGGAAACAACTCCAGTTTACGCATCAGTCCCTTCCCCTCCTCCCTGCTTATTTCATTATTTTTTAACAAACTAATATAAGATGCTCTCTGTTTACCTGGTGACTATCCCTGTGCTCAAAAACTCTTGAAGCTTAAGGATGTTGGTCTGTTTTGTTTGCTTCCACATCCTCACCCTTAGATAGATGCTTACCCACACGAACTATGGATTAAAACTAGATAGGAGTCTTTTCTAAAACTTAGACCACAGACTCTTAAGATGAACCACCACTAACATTCACTCCATCATATCTTAGAGCCTTGACCCAGTTTATGTGTGTTCATGTATGCAGTTAGCATCTTCGTGAACACATAACTCCTGGTTGATCCCATGTCCACATGCTCATGGGTTGGTGATGATATATAGTCTATAAGCTGCCACTTAATTAGCAGTTGAGATGATGAAGTTGGATACACGGTCTTAATGTATATTTTTCTTAAGTTTCTCATCTGCCCTTTGTATTTGGAATGGAAGTTTTAATTTTTTCTCCAACAGGTTGTTGACTAAGACAGCTGTAGTGTTTATAGAGGTGAGATGTTTTTTGATACTCTTCAGGCGTCTCTAATTGAGACCATTGGCTATTTTTTCCTTCACTGCTGTACAAGTTCTGTTACCTAAGGTCTTGCCATGTAAAGTGTTCACGGAGTCCCTTCCATTTGCCATATATGATCTTCAGCTTCCCAGAGTCCCTCTGTTAGGAATAGTGCTTTTATTGTGCTAGAGGAGAGTTAGTAATACCTCCTACTTGTTTTAGTGTCTCCTTGGGCACTGTTTGACTGTTTGTGTGAATTTTCCAGTTTTGTGTCGTATCTTGAGAGCCTACTGGATTTTCACCTGTTCTGCAGAATTGAAATAAGTAAAGGTCACACTATAGCTGAGTAAACAAAATTCTACTGAGGAAAAAAAAAAGTATAGGTGGAAGCAGAAGAGGTCAGAACAGGAAAGCATTTTTCTTGGACATTACTAGGTGGTTGAATTTCTCACAGAGAAGGCCCAAGGAGTTCAAAGTAAGGAGAAAGGTTATATTGTACCAAACAGTGGAGAGTGAAGGAATCCATGGAGATAAAGGCTGAGGTTTTGAAAGGTCAACAAAGGCTGACCAGTTGGTACCTGTAATTAAAAATTAAATAATAAAATACGCAGATCTATAACCTAGGAGCCGGAGGATCTGAGTAAAGATGCTGGAATTCTGAGAGCCACACAGGGAGAGTTAATTTGGAAAGGAATTGGAATATTTTTTTTATTTGGAGCGCATGATATTTTGAGCATCTGATGCTTTTATCTGTTCTGAAAATGTGCATAAGCTAATGCAGCCCATGCCTGTGACAGCTGTGGATTTTAACGATTCTTCTGGTGTGACTACTAGTTTAATGTTGGGTTAGTCTATACTGTCTTGCGTACGTGCTTTGCACTTCAGTCAACATACTCCATTATTTGATAAGCTTATTTTGGTCTTGCGTACCTGGGCTACCCATGCCCTATATCATTTAACTCTTTTCTTTAAAAGCTTGTATTTATTTATGCATACAAGAACTGAGGTACAGGCCAGAGGGGTGGGAGGAGGATTCACTAAAAACTCAGCTGGGGAACAGAACAAGCCAATGGACTGAACTAGCCTGCTGAGGGGAGCAGCGGGGAGACAGGAGAGGTCTGCTGTATCATTTAACTCTTCAATCATATTGTGGTAGACAGTATGCTTTATCTTCTCATTCATAATAGATTATCCTAAATTAATGGTATTTAGTGCCCAGTTACCCGTTTTAGTGATATACCCCTAAGTAATCAGAAAACGGACTGAGTGGAACAGTCAACTTTGTTCAGATGCTGTGTGTCAGGAACTCAGAAAGCGACACAAGGCACTTCTCTGCCCCATGATGTTGGAGGCTCAGGTGACCTGACCAAATAAGTGGTTTGATGGGTAACTCTGGGTCTGGGCACTGATTCACCTGCCAGTTTCCTCACTCCTGCCTCCAGGACCTGGGCTGGGGTGGCAGGAGGCTGGATTCAGTTGATACTCAAGGTCTCTGCATCCAGGCAGTCTCAAGGTGGCCAACCTTTGTACCTGACAGCGCTGGACTTCAAGAGTACTTTGTAAACATATCAGCATCACAGTCTTTGAAGTTTCCACCTGCGGAGGCTTATGATGTCACTTACACCAGGCTGTGCTGCTCACAGCATCAAAGGGACACCCAGATACCGAGGGCAAGACTACAGACCACAGCTTTCCAGGGAGCAGATGCTGAAGCACATGTAGCTACTATGGTTTAAAGTTGCTATATGGCCCCAGGCAGCCCTGTCCACTCCTTACATCTGGAAGGAGCTGTAGCTCAGAGAGAGGCATGCTTACTTTCAGAGGGGCATGACCATTATTTCCACCACATACGAAGTTGAAGGCACTATGATTGTTTCTTTCAGAGTCGCTCTTGGGTTTTCCTTGTACCACCTCTCCTTCAGGGTTCTCTTCCTGCTTCTGTCCTGCAGGTTATTAGTCCCTGTGGACTTGGCTGTGACAGAGAGTTTGCCAGAAAGTGCATCTTCTTGGTCTTAGAGTCTCTTCCAGTACAATTGCTTGTCCATTGCTTTTCTGTTTCCCATTGATCCCTGTGTTTTATTTTCTAGTTGCCATGGCATTTCACTTAAATCTTGCTTAAGTGATAGGTGAACAAGATTTAGACCTGGAACTCATACAAATAGCGTTTTCTTTTCCGAACCTCACTTGGAAGCCTCCACAAGTTATCCTAAAGTGTTTCCGGGTCTTTTTAAATACATCCCAGCCCCCTCCCCTGGTCTTCTCAATGCAGTGGCCTGAATGGTTTCCACAGTCAGCTGCGCAGCTCGGTTGTCTGCCAGATATGACACGTTTTGCACCCTGGCAACTGCAGCTTCTCACACCTCACAGAGTCCACCCCTTTGGGTCCAGTCGGAGCCTGTCAGGTAGCCTAAGGCAGGGCCCTGGTGAGCAAGGGGGCTCCTCTCACAGCTGCGTGAGCATCATTCTGGGAAGAGGACATTTGTGCTCGGAAGTTAGGTGCCCTCTGAAACAAGGCACCCGACAGTTAGCTGGAAAGGCACTGTATCTTCAGCTAGGAAGTACTGCTTTACCCATTTTCCATTTCCAGTGTTGAGTTTCTGGAATCTCCCTCTCGTTTGTGCTTTTTCAAGAGTTGACTTTACCTTGAATGTGCCCTTTCTGGTGTTAGAAACACAGGCTCTTCAGAGCCTGTCCATTCCCACCATCAACTGACATATGCTGGCAGGTCCCTACACTCTTCAGTTTAGCTAATATTTGTAGAATTTCATCAAATAAGTCAGACACAGGAAGCAAATTCACAACATAGGGGATGCTAGTTTTGCCCTCCTTTTTGGTTAACAGACCATTTGAATACGCTCTATTGTCAAATAGTCAAGGGACACATTACATTGTCTTCTACTACATACTTTCCTCAGCTATTCTATGTGCTGAGTGGGTGAAGGCCTCAAACACTTGAGTAAAAAGCACTGTTGGAAACGAATATCATCAGTGAATGTATATTGCCCAATTTTTGTTAGTTGGGTTATTTACATGTGCATAACCAGACTATGTAAAATCATATATACATTGCATATGTTATTATATAAGTTGTATATGTGACACATGTATTTATACATTTAATTATATATATATTACATGTGTAAGCACACCTTTAATCATTTATAATTACATACATATATAATTAAATGTAAATTGTCAAAGTGACACTCAATTTCTTCCTACCGTATATGAAAATTTTTGATAAATACAGCCTTCTACTACTCTGTTTTACTTTTACATCATAAATCTCGAAGTTAAGAAAATGTTGGTCAGTTTATGATTGATGTTGGTCAGTATATGCTAACTGAAAGATTTTATAGAAACAATTCAAGTTCCATTGATTAAATATTTTTCTCCGTAATGAAAACCATTTGGCAGTATTAAAAGCTTTGTTTTGATAGAGGTGCATAAGCATGTAGAAAGTGTGAAAAGGAATGTGTTAAATTCCAGGCTCTCTGGTTACCATGGCCCACTTAGTAGCATCCTGCTCACCCTCCATTACCACATCCTGTCCCGGGACACAGACATGCATCTAAATCTGGGATCATTCTTCCCAGTTTTCACTTTAGATTTATATCTTTCCAAGCAAAATCGTATTTAGTGTTTCATCTTCTGAAGTCTACCCGAATGGATGTATGTGATATCCTTCTTCTATTGTTCTAGCTGCTGTCATACAAAATATTTGTGAGATAACTAAGGAACACCTGTACTTTCCTGGTATTCCTGGTATTTCCCCTCTTTGTGAAAGTGACTTCTTTTTTCTTTTACTTTATGGTTACCCGAGAAATTTGGACATACATACTCCGTTTCTCAAAGTGTAAAGGTGATGCAGATCTCTACCCACCCTCAGAAATCTCGGCTTGAGAATATCTCGATGCTCAGTTTATATTTTTAACTTCGTAAGACATTATTATGTTGAAGAATATTTCTTTAACCATCTTTTTCAAGGAGTCTTTTTACTAAAACTTAATTTTAGACCATCTGGAGGGGCCAGTGATCAAAACATAATTGAGGGGAAGTTACAGAAATTTCCTACATCCGTGTTGCTCCCATGAGTGCTCAGCACCCCCCATTACTCATGCCCCCACCAGAGGGGTGCGTTTGTTACTGATGATGAACCTGCAGACACCTCCCTGTTGCCCTGAGCCCGTAGTTGATCTTGGTCCTCTTAGCTTCTACATTCTGTGGGGTTGGGCAGAAGTATCCGCCATGACAGTGCCCCGCGGTGTACTCACTGTCTAAAATCTTTGTGTATTCAGCATATTCATTCCTTCTCTCCTTCCACAACCCTGGCAATCTCTGAGTTTTTATTGTCTCCATAGTTTTGTGTTTTCCAGAATATCATTTTGTTGGAATCAGGCAGCACATAACCTTTGCAGGTGGCTTCCTTCATTTAGTGATGTACACACCATCCAGGTCTCCTCATAGCTGATAACTCTTTCCTTCTTAGTGTTGATTATTCAGGTCTTCACTGTCTGGTTGTACCAGCATTTACTTAGACACCATCTACTGAAGGACATCTTGCTCATTTTCAGTTGTAATAATTGCAGATCCAGATGATAGAGACCTCCTCATGCGGGTGTTTGTTTGGACATAGCTGTCAGCTCTTGTAGATCAGAACCACATAGCACAATGTCCATGTTACACAGTCAGAGTATGTTCAGTTTTGTAAGAATTTGCCAAATTTTCTTCCTAGATGACTAGACCATTTCAGTCCCCACTAGTAATGAGTAAGTGTCCTGTCACTTCACATCCTCACCAGCATTTGGTGTTGTGACATTATTACTTTTAGTGCTTTATAATTTAACATTTGTGTGGGCTTGTGAATAGAGTTACCAATTTCTTTCTCCCTCTTCTCCCATGTTGGGGATGAACCAGGGATTAAGTTCCATCACATTTCACCTGGTTTAAAATTTTAGGGGATCCTAGTTTGATGTCAGTTCGCCACATTTGACAAGCATAGGGTTCCTCACTTTTTCTGTACCCACAGAGACTGTTAATGTGGAGTCTGTATTTGCCCAGAAAAGTGCCAACCCCTTGGAGCACCGGACCATTCAAGCTGCATTGTCTGGTGTTTAGCTGCTGCTTTCATGGCTGACTTTCTCAGGAAGACAGGATGGATGGGTGGGTGGGTGAGGGTGATGGATGATGGCTGGATGGATGGCTGGCAGGGTGGACTGACAGACAGGTAGACAGATAGGTAGGTAAGTAGGTAGGAAGGTAGACAAATAGGTAGATAGACAGATACACCGACTGACTGATAGAGATATTACTCGGAACATAGATGTTCTAGCATATTAACTCTTAAGTGCATCTTTTTAATATTTGGTTTTTATTTTTGTATAATTAAGACTGACCTTAAATTCTCCTTCCTTGTGCACTTGTGACAACTTTGAGTGTGAAAGTTACAATATCTGCAAAAATGAGTCCAAAGAGAGTTGTTTTTTTTCTTTTCCTCCTCTGTTCACCGTGACTCTGAGATCATAATGAGTCTGGAAGGTGGGAAAGACCCCTCCACTGGCACATAGAGATCTCTGCCACCATTTAGTTAGTGCCACAATCTCTGTGCCCTCTGGCATTGAGCTCTTTGCAGAGCTGATATCACCATCCACAGTTTCTTCCACTTCATTAGGTTGTTCATTGCAATTGCTCACTCAGTGTTGGGTGCAGCTAAAACTCACCCACACCTAACTTTCTCCATTTTTTTTTAAAGATTTATTTAGTTGTACATACAGAACTGGGGTACAGGCCAGAGACTCAGGGGCAGTGAGAGACTTCACCAGA
Organism: Condylura cristata; assembly: GCF_000260355.1. Lineage (NCBI taxonomy): Eukaryota > Metazoa > Chordata > Mammalia > Eulipotyphla > Talpidae > Condylura > Condylura cristata. The sequence goes on from NW_004567143.1 coordinate 2,737,126, forward strand.
GACAGAGTGGGGAGCAGAACAGGCAGATCAACGAAGTACACTGCTGAGGGGAGCAGAGGGCGGGTCAGGAGAGGTCTGCCGCGCCCTGTGGTCACCTACGGGGCAGGCGGGGATCGAACTCATGCGGAAGTGGCTTTAGCTTCTCAGTGCAGTGCTTTAAAGCGCTGCGCCACCAGAGAGGGCCCACTTTCTCCATTTTTATCCAACATTCACTTTTATTTTAGGTATAGTAGGCTTTATTATTTTTTAATGCACCTCATGGAATTTTTTTAATGTAAGTTTTTTTTTTTTTTTTAAGCTGTAGTTTTGCAACTCTCCTTTGCAAATCTAAATTTGACTTCAGGGTGTACATATCCTCAGATATGTTACCACACCATGGTGGTGATGTCTAGTCTTCATTATTTTAAGAGTGTTTTGTCTTTATTATTTATTGTTCATAGAACAAGTTCTTAGACTCATTAGCCCTTATTTTTGTTTTCTGCATCATTACATTATCATGTTTGTACTTTCTTTGAGTGTTTAACTGATTTTTTTGTTATGTTTAACAAAGTGTAAAGCTATAAATTTCACTCAAAGCTTCTCTTTAGCTGTACCCCACAAGTTTTTTATATACTGTATTTATTTTTATATTTATTATATTTTAATAGCTGTTATGATTTTATTAGCCCATGGGCTACTTAAAAATGATTTTTAAAAGCATGAATACTCACACATTAACACACTTTTATTAGTGACTTCTGTGTAATTCCAATATAGTCAGGACTGTTAATTCCTGGAAATTTGTTGAGAGGCTTGCGCTATGGCTTATTATGTAGCTAGTTTTGTAATTTCGGGGGTGGGGGAACATGTGTTCATTCTCTAATTGTTGAACGCAGAATTATTTATATATCCTTAAATATCAGAACTGTGACTGCCGAGTGTGTTTATCATCGGAGAAGATAATCTATTAAATAATCTACTAGACCGATGAGAATAGCAAATCCTCCATCACACGTTCTTTCAAAGGCCAGCCTTCTCCTTTAGGATTATTTACAAAGTAGAATACATTGCATTTCAGAGGAAAGGAGCATTTGTCGGGAAATATGGTCACATCTTAGAGCCGGGAGTTCCCCGCTCTCAGCCACACCCCTGTGTTGGCAGAAAAGCAAGAACGAGTTGAAAGAAATTGAGCACTTGGCTGCCTCTGTTGCCTTAGCCTGTGGCTGTTCTGTGGTGTCACGACAGGGGAAAGATGTGGGAAAGGTGGTGTGACCAGATGGCCGGGAATCGGGGAGCCCCTAGGAAGAGGCGTGCTAATTGATTCTGCACAAGGCCTCTTACATCGCTGCGAGGCTGTTCCCTGCGTGGTCCGATGCATAATTAAAGGACATGATGGTCCGAGATAGGCAGGGCTCATGGGCTCATGGGTGGGAAGCACCAGTGTCCTCTACACAATAGGAAAGCAAAGTGCATTTTGTGAGGAGGAATTTAGCTCATCTCAGCTACTCCTAAGATAGAGGCACCAAAATCCTGGCAGTGCAGGATGACTGTGCCAGTTACTATCATAGTTGGCCCAAGGGGACAGACTGCTTGACAAGTACTGGCTTAAACAATCGTGAGTTTTAAACTGCCATTATCATTTCATCTAAGGAGAGTCTGAGGGATGGGGCCCCTGAGGGTTTCTGATGTCATAAAGTACCATGATGTCACTGCCGCTGGCGTGAGCATCCCTGAGTTCGGCCTCTGCTCTGGATAGCAGGCGAGACCATTTCTTGAGTCAACTGACAGGATTTTTATTGACAGAAGGAAATTCTGAGGAATGTCACTTTCCCTCCTGCTTGTCCTGAATGCAAATCGTGGCTGCTCTGGAGCCCGGGGCCCTGGGCTCTTGGTGTCCTCTGGAGCTTGTTTTCAGTGGATGCTTCCCTCGGGTGCCGCGTGCATACCTTGTGGCTGAGGTGTCTGAACGGCAGCCTCTCTCTCCTCCCCGCAGCCCCCTCATCTGGAAACCCCAGGCGGGGGGCCAGGCCGGCCCAGGTGCTGTGAGCTTAGCCACATCTGGGGTCTGCAGGGCAAAGGAGAGGCCCGAGGCCCCAGCCTCACAGTCTACAGGGACCTGTGAGCGTAAAAATGGGGAGCAGTCAGGGGGTCGTTCATGGTTTTCTCACAGTGCTTTTATCAATCATTTCTTTCAAGGTCTCAGGAATATTATATTCTTCCACGGTTGCTGCAACACTTGACTGAAACAGAGCTGACATCTCTCTGTGCCCCACAGTTTCATTAAGAACAATTAGCAAATGCCTAGTTTGCCTAGGATGCCATAATGAATAGGTCGCAGCTCCCCTGGGGGAAGCTTGCTGCAGAGATGATAGTTTTGAGGTGGAAACCTTTCCGTACATTATTCATAGATGCATTAAAGTACAGGACAGGGACCCAGCACGAGCCGCTCTGAAGGGAGCTTCAGCACAGCCCACCACACACATCCCTGGGCTGGTTCGAAGCCTCTGGACTGTAATCTGTAGGAGAGAAAAAAAGTGGGTATCTCTGAATACTTCCCAAGTGTGCTTCTTAATTTGAAATAAGACTTTAAACTTAAATGTATGTATTTGTGCATAGGAGAATGAAGGCTGGCAATGAAATGAAGACTAGCTAGGCTGGGCATTCACCCACGAGGGGATGGGTAACTTTGGGTGCTTGGTTTGGAAATGTCTTTTCTCTGTTCCACACTAGTTGTGTTAAAGATTCCCCTGAGATATCTGATGTCACACACGCCATGACGTCACACACAGAAGCCCTGGCGTGTGAGCATGCCCAAGTTCGGCCTCTTCTGGAAAGCCAGACCGCTCTGGATGGAAGATGAGACGTTTCTTGGTCAGCTGGGAGGGTTTTCACTGCCAGAAGACCTTACACACTACAGTATATTGTGTCTTGATTTGGCTATAGCAGAACCTATTAGAACAGGCAGGGTTGGGGTTCTGGGGTGCTCCTCTCCCTGCCTGTGAACAGGCTGGCCACCTTCTTCCTCCTACGGGTCAATGCGTTCAGCACTTTCTCCAACGGCACTGCAGCAGGAGGCCTCTGTGAGGAAAGCAGAGGGCAGATTGGTGCTGCGCTGCTCTCGATGGTGCAGAGCGATGCTTACAGCCTCGGGGGTGACAGGCCCAACATTGCCTGCGCGTCCCTGTAATTTGCCTACTATCAAAATGTCTGTCTTACTGACTTTTTTAGTAGGAAAAGTCACTGTAGTATTAACTTTCCAAACCTGCCATTTTATTGCAAATTTAGGTATACAAGTAGCAACTACCCTGCAGTTTTTTAGTCATATTTCCTAGACTGCCAACGTAGGAGACATTCCTTGGACTTGTTTTTTATTTTGATAGGTTAATCGCCAATAAATGCGGCTCCATCTTACCTTCATTGTTTACTATTTAACTAATTATTAATAACTAGGACTTCATTATTCTGAGCACTGAAGTATTACGTGAGTCACTGTTATTTTATAAAGGAGACTTCTGCAGTCAACAAATGTTCCTTCTTTTGAGCTGTTCCTAGGCAGAGCCAGTAAATAGATGATCCTCTGGGCAGAAACGTCCCTTGAATTTATAGCCTTTCTAGTAAGTATGGGTCATGGTTCCGAATTGGAGGCCGATGCTTGTTAATCACTGACAGTCTGACTGGTAGCATTTTCCTTTATTGTACCCAGCTCTGGTGTACTGTTAATTTGTTTGTCTTGGTAAAGAATTATGTTTTCTTTGGCATATTTTATACATGAAAGGAGATACACATCGGATATACAATAAACCTTTGTAAAAATATAAACTGCCATTATTTTACTTATGTTTCCAAAAAAGAAGACTTGTGGCAGGTACATCCATCAGGAAAAAGCCAACAGCCTGAAGATTCATTTGTTTTATCTTTCTTTCTAGCAGGGTAGGAATTTCATCTGAATGCTGGAAATCCATACTGACAATAAAAATCAAACAACTGTACATGTTCGAAGCTCATGTATTCTGTTTGTCCTGCTTTTAGCTTGGAAACTAATTCATATTTCTTCATCACCCCCACCATACTCAAACATGAGCAGATTTTATTCCTATTCCCACAAACATGAGCAGCAGTAACTCTGTCGCCTTCTCGAGGGAAAGCGGCCACTGGCGAGTTTCATTAGAAAGCCAGAAACTCGCCACATGGCGCGGCAGACCTCTCCTGACCCGCCCACTGCTCCCCTCAGCAGTGTGCTTTGTCCATCTGCCTGTTCTGCTCCCTGCTCTGTCTCTGGTGAATCCTCTTATCCACCACACCTCTGGCCTGTGCCCCAATTCTATAAGCATCAATACATAAATCTTAAAAAAAAAAAAGAAAGCCAGAACTCGTTCCTTCATTCCTTCAGCAACGTCAGAGGTAAAGGCATCTACTGCGGGGGCTCTGTGGACACCCACTTTTCCCCTCAGCTACAAGTGAATGTGCATCTCCTGTTCTGGTACTTCAGGGTGCTCATTGGCAATCAGCAGGGTTTGTTGAACGACTTTGTTTCAAACACTGAAGCAAGGCCTGTGAATCCTTTCATCAGAGGGGGACGTTGGGCCGTCAGGCAGGGGACGTCCTCAGAACGGAGGCATCTTGAGGCCACGCCTGTGGGCTCATGGGTAGCTCGACCCTAACCCTCAGGGACCAGGACGTGTCCCTGACCTCAGAGTCTTGTGTTGAGGCCATTCACTTCCTCTAGAGAAGAAGCCCATACTCCCTGGCTGAGTTTTGGGAGCTCAGGGCAGGAGGGGAACTGCAGACCCCACCAGTGAGTGGGCTCACTAGAATCGCTCTGTACCTGCCCCGCCCCACCAGTGACACAGGCAGCCTCTTCCTGTGTCAGCTTTTGGGGAGCGAGACCAGTGATGCCCACCTCATCCTCCCGTGTGTGCTTTGTACCTCTGAGCTTTGACCCCTTCCGGGGTCAGCCTGGCAGCCTGGCTACCTATCACAGGTGTTTCTCTCCAGAGTTAACTAGGTGCTGGTTGCCTCTCACCACCCATTTCCACCCCTCACCTGCTTCATGGATACCTTTTCAAATGATTTCTTGTGATTTGGGTGAGTTTTCACCCAAACAGAACTAGAACCTTAATGAGCTCATCAGGTGCGCCATACCTGGTGGGCTGGCGCTCCTATGTTTTGTGACTCGTGGGTATTTGCGCAGAATTGATGAGCCTTCTGACATCTTCCATGCAAGTGTAGCTGTAAACGGCAATGCGCTTAATACCCGGGTAGAAAGGGAGTGGTACAGTATATAATATGTGGTGTTTTCCAATACAGGAAAGACCTGAGGAAGTTCAGGTCTTTTTCAAAAAATATAAAAGGTTATACCTGTTACATTTCCAGGTGGCAGTGCCAGTGAGCACGGGCCTGTGGCATTTAGTGGAAGGAGGGGCAACGTGAATGATAAGGTGTGTGACTTCTGCTCTAGGTGTTCCTGGGAGGGGAGCGGATGGGCTAGAACTGGGGACCTGGGCAGTCACGCAGAAAGAGTCACTGGAGGAAGGTGATACTTGAGGTGTTTGAAACTCCATCTCCTTGAATACTGTGTTCTAGCTGCAGACCTACTTGGCTTATTTCCTTGTTATCTAACTCTTTGCTGACCAGTGAATGGTTCTCCAGAATCTGCTTCAAATGAGATTTTAGCAACTGATGACTTCATATAGCTGTGTTTTGTGTGTGTGGCAGGCGGGTACAATACTCCTATGTTAAGCAAGTCCAGCATTCCATTTCTAATGCTACTTGGTTTTTATAACATAAACCTTTGCATTACAAAGATCAGCCAGTATCCTCTGAGTGCTAAACCTGGGATCATCTGGCACTGCGAATTTTCACTGTTTTTCTTTTTCTTCGACTCCTGAAACCTCCCGCCCTACTGAATATTTAGGTGTGTAATTTACAGGGTGCATTACATTTTGTGTAATGCACAAAATGTTTTATCACAGATGCTTTTGCGCTAGAAGAGATTCAAGTTCCTCACATTGCTGTATCACAGGAAATGAAATCCCCGGGAGATTATTATGTCTATCTCTCTTCTAAATATTCCATAATGGGATATTATTGAGTTTAGATGCTGTTAAATAAATGATCTCATAGAATGTGTTATTAAAAATCTGAGAGAGGGTAAACAGTTCAAAGTGTTTTCATGTGCCACAAAAGCCACGTCCCTAGTAATCCAGGACAGGTAGTGCCGGCCGGTGGCAGGGAGGGACCTTGATTGGAGAGCATCGGCTTTGTGAAACCGAAAGTTTTCTCAGGGTATTTTGCTAACAGACTCCAGTATTCCATATTCTCTTATGAATATGGAAGCATTGGTACAACAGAAGGAAAGCATCATCTTCATACCAAGAGCGGAACATTGAGAAGCCTCAGTGGTAATAACATCGTCATCACCAACAGCAATGCCAAGAGAAAATTAGAAGGAAAAGAAAAAGAAAGGGTCAGGGCTCCCTTTGAGCAGAACACCCTTGTGGGCATCAAAGGAAAGAAAAATGTTGCCGCAGTGGCAGAGGCGAGGAGCTGGTGTCGTCAAGGGCTTCCCTGGCCTGGCCAGCTCAAAGTGACTCTGGACGCAGTTCTTTGCAATCAGCCTTCGTATCAATTACCATTTCATTTCCAGCTTGTTCAATGTAGCAGAAAGTAGGAGGACCCCAGATCTGTACTAAATAGACCTATCTTAGTGTAGATAATTGTGAATCTATATTCATATTTTATTTTTCACATGTAAAAATATTAATAAAGTCTGACTTCCTCCTTCAAAGTACTTAAAATACATAGACTTTCAAAAGGACAATAATTACCAATGTGATAAGAAGAAAGTCTAATTTTTTTTTTCACTGCTGTAAGAAAACATATCTCTTGAACATCAAAATACACCTAAAGACGAGAAACTCCCTTGTTATTTTACAAAGCTGTGAATTTAAGCTGATTTCCATCGGTGTTAGCAGAGTCTTGTTCTTAAACACCTGTTGGGATCAGTCGATGTGGCAGGAATTTTATTATAGTAGTTTACTGAATGTCTACAACCCCCGCAGGAATCGGATGTTAGTAGACCTGTCTTTGAAGTGAAATTAAGATCAGATTCAGGGAGGAAGTGGGGAGAGAAAGTGTTGAGGATGTTGGCCAAGGGGCACAAAGTTGCAGATGGTGGGTTGGCTGTCTGGAAGTTCCCACGGACCCCAGATCTCAGTAAGCCGTTTGTAACCGGTGAGAAGAGAATGCAATACAAAGAGAACGGAAATAAGCTAATAAGCTCGACGTAGTCGTCATTTCTGTCTGTGTATATAGATGACGCTTCTTGCTGTGTGCCTTAAATCTATTAGCATTTTTGGTGAAAAATAATAAGTTAGTTTGAAGACAGAATGGGTGACCTCATCGAGGACAACACCTGTCCCATTCACAGGCATCACCAGTTCTGCTGTTTCACAGCCCACACTCCTCACCACCGAGAAGGCCTTTCAAAAAATACTTCATTATTTTATTTTGAGACTGTATGAATGCATCTGCCTGTTTTGTGCATGAGATGTACTGGGGGCTGTGACCATAAAGAATTACATTTATCAAGTGTGAAGTCTGGTGTTTTGGTACCCTCTCCCTGTGTGAAAACATGAGGACGTTTTCAGAAGGCCACTTAGCATAAAAAAATAAGACATAAAAGAATGAAATGATTCTGTTGGTAATTCTGTTTTTCCTTTTATGGTGACCTTGGGCAGCTAGGGCTTTTTAATCATATTGTGTCATTTGATTTGTAAATTGCCAACTCTTCTTGTTTGTCAAGATACCTAGTCATTTCTCTGGCTTCCTTTTATTTTCCATGTTCTTATAATTTTTCCATGCATACTAAGTACACTCATGGAATTATACCTGCTATCTTTTCTCCTTAAACTAATATTCCCATAAACACATTTTGCATTTCTTAATGGGCATTAAACAAAGTAGGTGACCCCACATAATTATTTTTAATCATAGTTGATCCTGCTAAGGCAATAAAGTATAATAAATATCAGTTTTTGTAGTATACTAAAGATTTTAACTTTTCTAAAATGTGTGTTTATATACATATATATATATATATATATATATATATGCAGCGAGGATGGAAGTGCTAGGGGAGCTTCTGGTTGCTGAATATGTGTGATTCTTTAGATGAGGAAAGAAGAGAAAAGACTCTGTGTGTGACCACTGATATGAAAGAGTCAACAGCAGCGAGGTCGAAAGAGTTTACCTGGAGTTGAGCTTGTGTGGGGCATTGGATTGGAGAAGTCCAGGGAACCTCTGAATGCATCAGTCCTGAATTCAGAGGACAGGTAAAAGGGAGAAGCTGATGTAAACATACTTACCGAGTTGGTAGTTGAAGCCATGGTTTTGGTTAAAATCATTGTTATAGAGAGACTGCCAAGGAAACAGACACAACCCGGGGCAAACTTACACCAAGCCCTACCTTGACAGACCAGGGAGCAGATAAGAAATCTCTGAAGGAGATGGATATGAGACAGTTAAATTCCTAGGCAGTATCATGCTCCGAGTGAGAAGAAATACTACACATGAGATAGCAGTCTTCCACTTCTCTAATACCTGCATTTCATGTACTCATGGGTAGGCAGTAACTGTTTAACAACTATAGTTATGTTTCTGAGACTTAGCTCTCTAATGAGATGTTGGAAACCTAAGGATAAAACTCATGTGGTTTGGGATACTTCACAAATACAAAGAGAACGGAAATAAGCTAAATCATTGGAATGAGAGAACTGTGGTGATGAAGAAGATGATGTAATGATGTCTAACACTCCTCGGCATATGTTATGGACACTCCTAGGCACTTCCTTCGTAAACATATTCTCACTAATTCCTTACAGCAACCTCCTGTACTGGAGTATTATAATTGTGTCCGTTTTACCGAAGAAGAAATAAAGAGCTTTTAATTAATTTACCCGTGTCAAAAAGTGGTGGAAGCAAGTCTGAGCCTTGCAGTTCCTAGTCATCCATTATCATCAAGAAATAAACATGTCTATTAAAAATAAATAGCATACTAAAATTCAAAAGGCAATAAATCAGTTTAAAATTTGCATAATTAAAATTAACTCATAAAAATTACCTCCAAAGAAGCTCACCTTTCATTATTTCACTAGTTGATTGTGTTCTAGTGTTACTACACGCGGGCTCTGTGCCTCCGTGAAACACCTGTGTGAACCCTCGGACATCAGTGCATCACCCACTTGTCCATTTTCCCACAATCTCACTGACCTGAGTGGTGAGCTTGTCGCAGCTCCCGATTCCTTGTGCCTGGGCTTCTGTGATCTCTGGCACTGTTGTTTATCCTTCACTCCCCTGACATCGCCCCTTGGTTTTTCTTCTACCTCTTGGTTTTCTCATTGGTTTGTTTGACAGTTCCTGCCGCTATAGAAATGCAGACCCAGGTTTCTTTACTTAACACATGTGCGACTTCACCAGGTGAAGCATCCCATTTTTCAAATATTTCCCAAATTCTGATTGGCCTCTCTCCTGCTGTCCAGAAATTAACTTGTGGATTAAGCATTGTATTACCTTAAACATCCCACAGATACTTTGGACTTGAAAAAATCCAGCTGTCAACTCCTCAGATCACCCATCACCCTTCTCCCCCTCCTGAAAGACCTGATGCTCTCTTCTGCCCTCTAGTGGCCGGGGCACAAGCAGTCAGCATTGTGCTGCCAGCAGTTGGGGAGCTCTCCCAGTCAGCTGGCCCTGAACAGTGTCCATCACCACAGGAGCCAGTTCTGTCATATCTTCCTGTGAAGCAGCTCAGTCCATGTGCTCTGGATTAGCTTTCCTGACATAGCCTCCATAAGAAATTGTATGTCCTCAATGGCCCCTTCTTAAGACAACCCTTACTTTTAGTTCTCCCTCTTCCACCACCCTCCACTAGAAAGATTATAAAGAAGTCTGCAGTCGTCTGCCGCCAGCCCTTCAAAGCCACTCCAACTGGCTTGGAGACCCCAGCCCTGAAGTCACTGGCGCATCTTTAGCTTGGGGTGATGCTCTCTCTCAGCACCGCATCTTCTTTTATTAGTTTGTTGTTGTTGCTGCTGCTGCATGACAATTCATCCCAGAATGTAATAACTCACAGCCATGATTTAACATCTCTCCTGGCCTCTTCGTGACCCTGCCCATGGGATGCTGGCAGATTTTTCAGAGCAACTTGGAGACAATGTTAACAACCAGCCTTGGAGCTGAAAGCCCCATTCCCACGGTTATTTTGTGGCCACAGAGCTTAGTCCTCCTCACTCCTGGAAAGGGGACCACAGAAGGGTGTGAAGAAGCAAAGAGTGGTAGGGTCCCGCTTGCACATGTTAAAGATAACACGACGAGAGAGAAAACACTAGCTTTTGCATGGGACTGTAGCAGTTGGTTTCTTATTACTTTTTCTGAGAATATAACTGATGCAGAAAGATAAAAGGGCTGGATAACTTCAAACTCCAAGATTCGTCAGGGCCAACTAGGATAGTTATGAGTGACTGATGAAGGGTTGTTTGATGAACTTAATTCTACCCAATCTGTAGTGATCTATGTCATGCAGCTGCCTTGCTTCATAGAAGGGCTTGTTTTTACAAATAGATCTCCTCGTTTTGGAATGTTTCAGAGCTGGGGCGGGCATGGAGAGACTATCAAGTATTCAAAAAAAAAAAACAAATAAATGACTGGTTAAGAATAGTCAATAAAGTGACAGCTTGATGTTTTCTCTGCTATGTTTAGACATTAAACTCTATTCAAATTTATCATGATTAAACAGATTGAAAATCATATGTATGCATACAGCTAGCCTAAATAGACCACTTATCTAAGATCAGCAATTTTCTGAAGGGACTAAAAGTCAATGCAAATGAAACTGTGTGGTATGGGAAATTGAATATATGACTCAGTCACACTGTCAAACATAGTATAAATTTGTAAGTCAAGAAATTAAGGATAATGCTATTTTCACACAGTACAGTGTTGATGAAAAATAGTATACACCTTCCTGGTTAACCTTGAAGGGGAATTCAAATGGTAATTATAAATTTTAAGTATTCTAGCTCATTAATAAATGGAAAGGGGAGGTCTCTTTTATCTTGAACTAATATTACCAAACTGAATAGGATATATTTGAAAAATAACTTAGTGGTCAATTTCTTGGGAAAGTTTGAACTGAAATTCACTTTCTTCCAATTAATGGTGCTTCTTTCTCCATAGAATTTTTTTTTTTTTTTTTGGCTGTAGGTATGTTGTACTGACATTAATGATGTGAATGACTTTATATTTTTAGGGAGACAAGTTAACATAGCTGAATTTGCTCTGGCTTATGAATTCAATGCAGGAATGTTATAATAAGTCAGATACTTTGGGGGAATTTCTGTGGGTATTTAAATGGGATTGAGAAATATTATTTCCTGTAGCATAGAAATTTTCTGTGTGTAACAATAATTACACATTTTACTATTGAAAAGGTATACTGGTAATTCATGATGAGATTTCAAAGTTAATATGTAAAAAACTTTTTTAAGTCAGCTCTGATGCTCTATCTATGTAATTGTTCTCTCTGCTGACAAAGCTCGCAGTATATACTCTTTCTCTTTGCTTCTTATTCATTTTAGTTTTATTTCTTGTCATCGATGCTTCCTGTACCATATTAAGTATCTTATAAAAACTGAATATTCAAATCAGGGTGGTTGACACTTAGGCCTACATTTATTTCTATAATCCTTCTTAGGAATTTTATAAATTGAGAAATTATTCACAATGCAAGTATCTCTTTCGATTAATTTAGATATTAGTCCATAAAAGAAATCTACTTTGATTCACCTTAAATTTAGCTTCTTGAAATTTGAATGACAGCCTCTGGGAAATTAAGAAACTAGCAGTCATTATTGAGAGTGGAAAAGAAGGCGTCTGGGTGAAGCAAGACCTGTGGTGTTCAGTCCTGTCTCTCCACAGGCAGGTCAGGTGAGCCTTCAACTGTTGAGAGGCAGAGAAAAGTGACAGGTGAAAAAGAAAGATGTCACAGGTGAAAACAGGTGGCTGGCAGACCCAGAGACATTCACTTAGGTTCAATCCTGCTTCTTCGCCTGAAGTTGCAGCTCTTTTCAAAAGGACTCTGCCCCTCCACACTGTATAAGGCATCAACAGGGGTCCAGGAAACAGCCCTGGGGAGGAGGGGGGTCAGAGAGGGCCCCTGGCCTGAGTTGCTGTACACAGAATTCAGCCTTCCGGCTTCTCCCCCACAGGCTTCCTGAACCAGATGAACAACGCCAGCCCCGCTGTCCTTCAGCCTTCGTTCCAAGGATGCATGCAGCTCATTCAGGTGGACGATCAGCTTGTGAACTTATATGAAGTGGCCCAGAGGAGGCCGGGAAGTTTTGCCAACGTCAGCATCGACATGTGCGCCATCATAGACAGGTAAATGGCCCTTTCCTCCTCCTCTAGCTGCCAAGGCATCCAGAGGCATGCTTTGCTGTGGGGTGCAGAAATGTGCATCAGGCACGCCCCTTGCCCCCCACACCCGCTGTCAGGGGATCGGGCGGGGAGGAGCCAGTGGTCCTGTCCACTGTTGTGTCTGTGACCTCGGTGATGCCATCAGAGCAGGGCGTGGCTGTCAGTGCTCGAAACATCTGTGATGTCACCGTAGTCCATCTGCTGCCCTCTGTGGACGTGAGCCCTTTGCAAGCAGTTTCTCAACAGTTGAGTATCAAGGAGCATGAGTGGAAACGCTCCCTGTCCTGTCTCCAGGGTGATTCAGGCTTGGAGACATCAATCACCTCCATCAGGAGGTGGAGAAGAGACATTAAAAAGTAGTGGCCTACCATAGGGGTTATCAGAGCATACCGCTTAATAGAATTCAATCTGTTTTCCACATGCACTTTTTGAAATACTGCAAAATTTAGTCTTTGCTTTGTGCATTTCTGGGGAGGAGCTAGTCACCAAAACCGAGTTGACTCCCCACGTTTCAGGAAGACACAACTCAATGGAGACAGCATTGCATGCACGCCTGGGTTACTTGCAGAAAGAGCCTTTCCTTTCAACTTGAAAAATGTTCATATTGAGATTTTTTCCCCGTACACAAACTTTGAATCACCCGACATTGAATTTACTGTAGTGAATTTAGGTAATTTTCCAAACCATTTTTAAATTTTTTATGGGAGGGCAATCTTACGCTGAAAAGCCATTTCAGTAATATATTTTGGGAGATGCATGTCCTTTGAAATCTTTTGAAATTTTGAAATAATGTATGGTTCTACCTGTCTACCCGTAATGCCTATAAAATTTAAGTTTCTAGTCATCCCGTTGCATTTGAGAGGGCATCCTTGGGGTAATCATTCAAAGACTTACAATGAATCCCACAAATATATAGCTTCATCTATAATGAAGTAAGTTTGCTTCCATGTAGTGGTAATGAAGTCATACTCGTGAATGGTAAATGACAGTTTGCAATGGTGATAGAAAATAACTTTAAGAAAAAAAAATTTATTTAGGCATCCAAGAAGTGGGGGTTAGGACAAAGGTGTGTGGGGAGGGGTTGAGAAGATTCAACAGAGACAAAGTGGCGAGCAGAATGAGCTGATCCACTGAAACCCACTGCCGAGAGGAGAAGCGGGGCGACAGGAGAGGTCTGCTGCGCCCTGGGGGTCACTCCCTGGCTGGGGCTCGAACTCAGGCCACAGTGACTGCTGAGATTGTGCTGAGATTTAACCCCTGGTACCACCAGGGAGGCCCCAAAAGTAACTTTTTAAAGCCTTAATGTGTGTTTATCGTAAGATTGGATACCACAGTGCCTTGTTTATTTCTATCACATATGTGCAAATATGTGTCCGGAAAGCCAGAGTAGTTCATTTGTAAATTGAACAGTGACAATTTTAAATGGAAATATCCTCCTAATTTTTGAATCATCAATAATGCAATAGCTATTATTTCTGCCTACCGCAAGTGGAAACATTAATCGGAAAAACTGAGAAACAGATGCTTTCAAACCGTACTTCTGACTGGTTGTTTATAAGTTTTATTAATTGTTCTCCATTCAGGAAGACTTTCCTTCTTAGTGACAGTTACACAGTACACTGAGATATTTTAGTACCTTGTCCATTTTCCATGTCAGTAATTTAATGGTACAATAATTTCTGGCAGTAACACCCAAATTATGTTCACTCAGCTTTTGTAAACAGGCTGGATTTTATGGTGATGTTGCTGTTTCACGGCAAACAACATGTTTCCTGGGCATTATAGTTAAATTGCTCCCCCCAAAGTGTGGGTGAAATGGCAAGATGTTCATGTTTTATTCTCATGGAGAGAGCGGGGGTTCTGAAAGGATGAAGGAGGTTTTGTGGTGTGGGGAATGGGGAGCCGGCGCCCTGCAGGCACAGCAGCCTGCAGGACCCCAGAACAGGGCTGAAGCCCATAGAGGAATATAGGGATGTTGTTTTTGCCAGAATGTGTGGGCTCCATTGTCCCAATCGCCAAGTCTCCTGTAGCTGACAGAACAAAGAAGACGCCTTTCTTCTCCTCCCGGAGGAGCCCCTGAGGGGAGGTTGTGGGGTATCTGTCCCCTGGGAACCTGCCCCAGATTGCTGAGTGTGGGGGTCCACATTCTGCCTGCCTGTCCTTTGAGGATGGCGGTGGCTGTGTGAATCACCCGTGTGTGGAACGGAGTCTTCCTTTATTCACCTCCAAAGTCCACACTCCAGTTGCCCTCCTTGAGGACGCTGTTCGGGTCTCAAGCCTGACTCAGCTCAGTCGCCATGGAGGGCTGATGGGCAGTTTCACACTGGGGTGTCCTCAGCGAGTGGGGGAGTGGGCGGGTGGGCTTACCCCCTGGGGACCCCTGGCTGACACCTCCCCCACCCACCTCAGCTTTCAGTCCTCCCTGCCACTCACTGAGACCTGGCAGCTGCTCAGTCAGTCCCTACCATTTTCTTTACAAGCTATTTAAATTCTCCCTCAATGAGGCTACCCTGCACTTCCTTACTCTTCGCCTTTCAAATCTCAGCGTGACTGATTTAAGGACTATTTTGAGGGAAAAAAAGGATAAATGAGAACATGGGCTTAAAATAAAAAGGAAAAGCCAGCACAGGCCTGATTCCTGTGAGACATTTTAGGTAACGGGGCAGCTGCGGGGCTCCGAGCGCCGCTCGCAGGAGCGGGAGCGCGAGGAGACGGTGCTGGAGCTCTGCCGTGTGCCGGGCACGCTGGCCCGCCTGTGGGGGGACTAGGTGTCTGTGCGTGGGTGTGCCCGGGGTTTCTTTCACTGCGTGTTTCCGGACACGCTGACAGGCTATTCCCGGGCGGAGCTTCCCGGGGCTCGGGGCCAGGCGTGTGGGGAACAGTCTGCCCAAGGGCTGTTGGGCCCGTGAAGCCACAGCAGGGAGACTGGGCGGGAAGGCAGAGCCGTGCGTTAGTAAATGTCACCTCAGGAGGAATCAGCGGAAAAGAGAGGACCCTAGAGCGAAATCGAGGCGGGCCCGAGGCGAAGGGCTGAGGGGCTGGCGCAGCTCATTTGATTTATTTATGATTAAGGGGGCTTGGGCTGACAGCCCGTCTCTGCTGTGGGGGTGCAGGCTCACCCCCAGGGGGATGTCCCCACACCACACCCTCGCGTCAGTGGCCTCAGTCCTTAGCGCCTCGTGGGTCCGGGCGGCAGCCTCGGTAACGGCCAACCACAGAGACCCGACGGAGGGGGCAGCACTTGCCAACCTGGCCAAGCGCTGCAGGCGGAGAAGCTCGTGGGCGCCAAGAGGGGCCAGGCTGAGGGGCCGGCAGGGCGCGCAGCCTTTGGAAGGGCAGGGCGGGAGCCTCGTGGGGGCCGGCCGGCCTTGCTGTGGTGGACTCGGGCTTTGTTCTGAGGGGCTGGGCGCCGGCGTTTCTGACAGCAGCGGGACCTGGCCTGTGCTTCCAGGGTGGCTGGTGTGTGAGGGGGTGGGGGGACAACGGTGGGGGGCAGACCCGCATCCGATGGCCCGTGGCCTGCAGGTGAACGCCCTGTTGCCTCCCACCTCGCAACAGGAGGTGGGACGGGTCACCTATGAGTCAGCCACAGGGTAGCGTCCTCAGGAGCTCGTGGTGGGTTTGAGACGCGAGAAGGTTAAGAATAAATCCAGGCTGTTTGGAAAGAGCCCTGGAAGGCACGTGGCGCCCTGGCCGCGGGTGGCGAGAGCTGGGTCAGTGCTGGGCTGTGTGGGGTCTCTGCGCAGACGCGGGCGTGTGGCCAGCCTGTGCCCGCCGGTGACCCTGTGAGATGCCGCGTCTGACGCTGGCCTGGGCTGGGGGAGACATGGGGACTGTGGGGACCGTGGGGGCCGTGGGAGCCGTGGGCGCCACGGGGACTGGAGGGGCCGTGGGAGCCGTGGCCTCTGGGCTGTGTGAGGAGCGAGCGGCCAGGGCAGGAGGCGCTAACCCCTGTGGTCAGCAGCTTCGCCTGCTGAGTGGAGCCTTCTTGCGGGAAGGAGGACCGTGGGCATCCTGGGGCTCGGCAGGTTCTCCACGCCCAAGGCTGCCTCTTGCCCCCCCTCGATCGCCATCTTGCTTCCTCGCCTCAGGCCCGCGTGGCCTGCCCAGGCCCCTCCTGGCTGGAGCTCCTTATCTGTGCCTTCCACCTGCTGCCCCTGACCTGTCTCCAGGCCCGAGAATCCCACTCCAAAGCTGACAACACACTCCACAGACAGACAGGTTTGGTCACTTAGGGGGAGGGATTGCAAAGTGGGGGGAGTGGAGCTGTGTGAGCCCCAGACGGCCCGCACACCTGTGTTGGCCAGAGTCTGTAAAGGGGAGGCTTGCTGCAGGGGGGAGGGGAAGCTGTGACCCCCTGCAGTTGACTGGCTGGACTGGACTGAGAGACGGGTGGGGCTGCCGGGAGCACAGCCTGAGTTCCTGTCTGGCTTGGCAACGGGCGTCTGTCTGTCTTGTGAGTAAATACGGAGCTGCTGCGCGAGCTGTGACTACTGTCTCACTCCTGAGAGAGACGCTCCTGTCGCAGCGGTGTTTCTGGGGCTGGTCTAGGCGGGAGTGGTCTGCACACCTGGCCAGGTGATGCCCTCCCTGGGGCAGGTGTCGCTGCTGCCACACCGTCCTGTCTGCATATAAACGCGGGCCCTGAGCCCAGCGGATGGGAAGCCACGTGCCCCTGCCCCAGCCAACCCCCCTTATCCTTTCACACCAGAAAAGCAATTTTTGTTTATTTAAGTCACAGTGAGTCAAGTTGCAGTTTCCCTGCTTACAAAGCCCTCCCGACTTCTAAAATCAAACACCATCTTTTTACCAGAGCAGGGAGGGATAAATTCCCAAGTGTGAAAACAGCTTTGGGGGAAAAAAAGATGATAAGTTTGCCTTAGGGAGGGTCGTGTTGCATATCGGTGATGGCCCCGGAGAGCGAACTTGGGGACCTCAGGGCTGTTTAGAGGCCAAAGAAGATCTCTGTTGTTAGGGTCAGTGAGGAAAACTAGTAATAGGCGCTCACTAGGATCAGAATCTTCTGTACCTGCCTTGTCTCTTGCCAGAGAGAGCGGAAAGGGAAGAATGTACGTCCCAGCTTAACCACAGCTTACAAAATTACCCCTGAGAAATCGTGAATAGCCTGCAACCTATTTCTGAGCTTGCAATTAAACCTTCATTGTGTTTTTGGATGGAAATACACAACCACAGACCTCGTTTTCATTTTTTTAATTCAATGCTTTCTCTTCAAGAACATCTCCCCAGATTGTCTGACTTCTTTCCTTGAAAGAAGAGCGTGAGTACACCATTTCTTGGAAGCACAAGTCTGTGAGGATTGGATAGATAAATATCAGATGTCTTAACATTAAGTTGACTGTGTTGGACATTTGAGCAACAAATAAGTGGATTAGTACTACCAGTCCTAACGGGAGTCACAGGTCTTTTATAAAGCAGTTTTAAAATGCACAGGCCTGTTCTTAGAAGCTTGTGAGCTGGGGGGGTGGGGGGGGCACAGAGGGGAGAGCAGGTGGGGAGGGGCGCACCATGGTGGGGGCCCTGGGTGCCTCGGCGGTGGGAGGTGCTGACACGCTGCCTGCGTGTCATATGTTGTCCACCAAGGTTCCCTCTGCTCATAATAATACAATTAAGAATAAACTGGTTCTCCTCTGGAAAAAAAAAATAATACAGGTAATACTGTTTTCTAAAGCAATCTTCTTGTGCTCATAATAAGCTCTCATTTCCAATCAATAGGAAAAAATAAATAGGTGCGTGCAAATATGCAGGTGTCCAGATACCGCTATTATGGTGGTTTAACTCACACACACCCCACTAACCACTAACGTGTGCCCGCTGGCTGGCCTGGCTGGGGGTGGAGGGGCGCCGAGTCTGGAAGCACCTAGAGCAGCCTGGGGGAGGAGCCACAGTCCTAGCAGCGGGGCGCTGGAGGCTGCTGGGAGGAGCTGACTCTGTCCGCGGGAATCGGGGCGCACTGGGGTCTCTGAGCAGAGCAGTGGCGTGGTCTGGCCCACATTGACGTTATACACGCACGCGCGTCATCGCGGTTGTCAGTATGGGGCACAGCATCACCAAAGGTCAGACTCCCTTAGGGGCCTTTGTCCCCTCCCGAGTGTCTTCCTTACCCGCTTGACCCCTCAGCACGGCCCTCAATCAGGCCGGCCAGCTGTGCCACACTCGTCACCAGAGAAGGGCTGCTTCTGGGCTCCCCGAGGGCCGCAGCCTGTTAGCCTTTGGGGCCACACCAGCCTGCTGCTCTGGTATCTGTCCTTCTGTCCACTGCCCAGGACGGGCTGAGGCCCTTGTGGGCTCAGGTGTGAGATCTGGAGCAAGTATGACTCATCCTGGCGTGTCGGGGACTGTCCCTTCAGGGCTGTTTGCTGGTGCCTGGAGACCCTCTTCCATCTGGTAACGGGAAACCTGAGCAGTCTGCACCCTTCTCCCGGCCCCCTTCCCCAGGCCACCAGCCATGCGTTTCCTAGACCAAACAGGGATATACCATGTCTTCTAGCACATGGGCAGGCTGCGTGCAAACTGAGCCTCATCCTGACAGAAAGTGCCCCCAGGGAACTCCCCAGACTTTGAGGCTCTGCATCTGCCCAGTTCTGATGTCCCGGTGATCCCTGGTGTCTCATACCCCAAGGCAGCCAGCGGAGACCACTGGACTGGTTCTGTTCAGCCCAGAACTTGGGCCATGTGTCAATTGGCCAGGTCAGAATTCAGATTCCTTTTCAGGAACACCATTCTAAAACACCCTTAGGTTGAGAACTTCTCAGGATGCACAAAGCGAATCACCAGCTCACGATACACAGGACAGGAACTGCTCCATGACTGGCCTGTGTTCTCTGACATGGCCGGTCACAGTGTTCTCTCATGCAGATGAGTCCCCTCAGGTTTCTTCACCTTGGCTCAGGTTCATCACGGGGCCTGTTGACTTATGTTGCAAATGTCTGTGTTCTTTCTCGGTTGGGGATAAGTATAATGATTAGGAGATTTCAGAAAAACCCATCTCCTTACGTGAGGTATATTTCTGATATTAGAGTTTTATGTGCACGCCTCTTCCTATAAACCTTCTGACCCTCCATGCTGACCCAAGGTCCCCGCTGAGCGCCAGCACCATTTCCAGAGCCCGTGGTTTCTCCGAGAAGGAATGCAGGGTTCCCTGTTCCTTCTCAGATACTAACACCTGAGTCCTCTATCCAGAGAGAAAATACAAACTCGGTGACCTAAAAGTATCACACCCCCAGGTGAACCCATGTTCATGTCAGCTGCCCCTCTGAAGTGATTTCAAAGTAGCTTTATTTTTAAGTACATGTGGAGGACTAGAGTGAGAAAACTTGCTGGGAAAAGAATACAGTGGTGAAATGCCAGCAGAGATAACTCTCCTGGGAAAAAAAGAGTTGAATGAGCTATTTGAAGATTCAACAGCAGCCATCCCCCCTTTGATGTATTGCATGTATTAGGACAAAAGCAAACTATATTTGCTCTTGACGTGGCATATAGCTGTGCTTTGACATTTAAATCCCAAGGAAGGCCCAGTGCATGAAAGTAATGTCAGAAAACTATATGTTTGAAGATAAGAGAAATAATAAGATAAATAATTTCAACATGTAGCTAAATCAACTAGAGAGACATGTGTATAAGTCATTGCAGCATTTTCTTTGCTTTAGACACTAGATCACCTAAAAAGAAGCAAAAGCCAATTGTTAAATATATATTTAGGGAAGGAGGATGGGAAGGGCAGAAGGAGAAAGAAGAACAAAAGGGAGGAAAGATGGAAGGAAGGGCAGACTGTTGAGTGTCATTGCTTTCTGGTTTGTTGTATGGAAAATTTTCACTTCAATAAAATAGAAATCAGTGGTAAAAATTAAATAACATCATCTGTTGCTTGTAACAATTTTAAGGACAGTTTCTTTGAAATTTTTTCTTTACTATGCCAATGATATACCCTCAGAAGTAAAGAAATGGAGTCATATTTTTCTATGCTAGAGAAGAGATGTATCAATACTTGGAACTTGTCATCACTTTTACTTGCTAACTGAACAGAAGGATGGCTTGTTCCTATTGTATTTATACTATCTAGAAACTGGTTTTAAAAGAGCAGTAAGTTTAGCTTTTTATATAACATTGTTTAAAATTCTGCCAGGAATTCATTGACTTGTTACAAATAAATATTTCCTTATAGACTTGTCTATGAATTTAGTGAAGAACTTAGAGTCTAAATCTCATGTTCTTACCAAATCCTGCTTGCATCAAAGAGAATGTTACATGAGCAAGAAAGATACAGATGGGAAGGTAAGAACAGGTGTGTGTGCCTGGAATGTTGGTGAAAACAGAGTCTATAATAAATTTTAACAAAGCCACATTTGAAAGGGGAATCTTAATGAGAAAAGAGATCAAAGTAAATAGGCTGTTCCCACAGTTGTGATAAAGGCAGGCCCTCTTGAGTGTGGCCACTTCTGTTTACAGGATTAGCTTCGCTTATTCAACAAGTGGTGTCCTTCACTCTTGCTACTTTGACATAGCCCCAGCAGTTCTCCATCAACATGAAAATTATTTTCATGGCTACAGTTCAGTGAAGAGCCCCTCCAGGCAAATGGACCAGACATCAAAGTGAATTATTTTTTTTTCTTGAAACTTCAGGCATTTGAAAATTAAAGAAGAAAGAAAGACCTTCATCTTAAAGACTGACATTTCAAAAGTTAGATAGAAACACCATCCACAGAAGCAACTTCTTTCACATAGTTATTATATTTTATGAACTCAAGAGATCTGTGTTAATCTCCTGAGGTCAAAGCCATGGTGCTGGTCTCCACAAAGAGAAAACCAAAGATGCAAAAATAGGGTCCTTTCTTAGAGCGAATGTTCTGTGCGGGCTTCATATACACTTAAACGTCATGACTTTAAAGCCACAGCTAAAGCACATGCTTCTTAATCATCACAGATAATAATTTCCATAAGGAATCATTGAGGACTTGCAGGGAAGTCAGGTTTTGCATGGACATTTGCTCTGATGATCTGAGCAGAGGCGGTAGGAGCCTGGACCATATAGCCCGATGGAAAAGGGTCAGGCACAGGGAGTGGGCGTTGGACAGAGGAGAGCTCATTAGACATGGAAGTCAGGAAGGTTTTGGAAGAAAGAGAAGCAAGCTTCAGAGTCAGCAAAGACTTTAATTGATAATTAAGTGCCATATGCACAAGACCTGAACTAGAATTCAGCAGAGTGTTTGATTAGTGGTGGATATGTCAGAGTAAAGTGTCCCTGGAACTTTGAACAGCAATTCAATAATGGAGGAACAGAAAATTGAAAGTAAAAAAGGAAAGTTGGGTTAGAAGACCTGTGGCCAGTCAGACAGTGGGATAACAAGGAAGATGGTACATGCTGAGGGCATCCGTCCCGTCTGGCTGCTGCTCACCAGCTCCAGTGGCTCCTGGGAGCTGAGCTCCAGTGTAAGATGTTTGCCACTGCGTTAAATACAGAAATGTGAGTTATCCCATTAAGACTTGAATGTTGATTTCATTCTGTGTTAAATTAAAAAAGCATTTTTAATATCTGTGCTACTTCTTTTTACTTTCTTGATGCACTTCCATACAGTTTAAAAGGCTGCATGGCATAGGGATCACATGGTAGGTCTGAGCAGTGCTGTTCTAGATTCTTCTCCAGGTAGTTCTATCAAGATGTTGTGCAACTAGGAAGAGCTGTCGGCTTCTGTGTGCCTCCGACCCAGGGTGCCTTCAGAGGCGTGGAGTGTCCTGACGGTCCTCAGCACATTGTCCTGTAGTGTTGTTCAATTTCAGAAACAATGGGAATTCTGAGTGATGGGAGAAACTCGCTTCATGTAAAATTCTCAGTCCCCTTTAATTAGTTAGACGCTTCCTTGAGGCCTAAATCCGCTTACATTGCCATCTCCAGAGAAAATCTTTACAGAGTTAGAAGCCAGATGTCTTAGTTTTCTCCTGGAATATTAATTCCCTATTCATTAAAAATAAAATAAAAGCCATTAAATGAAAGCAAAATGAGGCCTAAATTAAGTAGACAATATTTTCGTTCCACCCAAGTTAGAAATTCACAGTTCAGAGATAAATTTCTTCCAGAAACATACCTGTCAGTCACACAGGTGTGCGAACATCAACACCCCTGAAGTAAACTGTTGAGCATTACAGATCGCTTTCAGCTGATAGGAACGAAAACCCAAGTAATTTCCTAGATGATTCTGAAACTTCTTATTTTGCAAGATGTTTGAAATAGACAAGTTAAAGCTGATGTAACTCCAGAAAGAAATCAAAGATCCAAATTATAACATTCCAATTCCTTTACCTCATGGTTTCCATATTTTCAATCACAAAAATGGCTGCTAGAGCTCCAGGCATCTCATCTTCTTTCCATGAAGCAGGTAAGAGGGCCAGCCTTCCCTGTTCATCCCAGAAGTTCTATGCAATAAATACTTCACTGGTCAGAATCAGTCATGGCTACAGTGAATCATGGTAGATTGTCAATTACAGTTTTTCATTATAAGTAATGTACCTCCTAAAACATAGAGTCTGTTACTCAAGTAGAAAGGGAAATTTTTAATAAGTTAGACAAAAAGCCACTGATTGCCCAGTCAATGTAAAAAAAAAAAAATTAAATATCTTAAAAAT
>NW_004567143.1:2761136-2782612 GCF_000260355.1 Condylura cristata
GGTTTCCAGAGGCCCCGCCCCACGCACCGTCGCTTCGTCCTGCCTCCTCACCCTTCTCGCCAATTCTTAGCCTTCATATCAGTAATGGCCTTGGAGAAGACACCCCAGACCCTCTGCAGTAGGGTCGTGTTTTGTAAACATGCTTATAAATCACCGCACAGTCAAAACTCTTGATTCCATCACTGTCCCCTCTTCCAGACTCACAGCTTCATAAGGAATCAGCATCCAGCACAGCGCCTGGTGTAGCGTATGTTCTAGATAACTGGTTTTGGGCAAAATTAATGAATACAACAGTAACATTAAAAACGTGATGAAAGTATAAAGAAGGAAAAGAGAAATTCCAAACAAGAATGTAGCAGTGTTTTGTGGGGGGAGATGGATTAAACTGGTCCTTTGAGGACAAGAAAGCTTAACATCCAATGATACGGGACAAGGATGTCTTGGAAAACATGGGCCATTTAACCTAAAGCATGTGACACAGGAAGCTGCCACCGAATTCGCCAAGTGCCTGAAGAGACATTCAAAGACTGTCTAGGGAATATGCCCACGGTCCAGGGAAACCAGCTGCTGCTGGAACACACACACATATATATTCTTTTATATTATGTTTATTTTTACATCATTTTGTGTCTTTTACCATCTCAGCTGCAATCCCCCTGGGCGTCCCATCACCAGATCACCCGTGTGCCATCACCATAGCCCAGGGCTCTTCCCTCCCATCCCCCATTTTTGATCCCATTCGCCATTGCACCCGGGTAAAATGTCTCTAGTCTATGGCTGCTCATTATTATTATTATTTTCTCCTCTGGTTCTTTATGCTCCTGCTACGAGTGAAACTATTCGGTATTTTTCTTTCTGGCTTATTTCATTAAGCATGATCCCTTCCAGCTCCATGCATGTTGCTGCAAAAGACATGTGTTTCTTTTTTTATTTATTTATTTTGGTTACTGAATAATATTCCATTAACACACACTTATTTTTAACAATACGTCCCAGAGAAGTTGTGTCGACAGATTTTACCCTTGGGAGACCCACCCACTTCAACTCCATATTGAAACTCTGCTTCGTTCTTTCCTACCCATCTTCGTTGAGTAAGTGGTAAGAAAAGCCTAGAAGTAGGTACTTTTGAATTTACTGAAAATAGTTTTGAATAATGAAAAGCCTAGAAGTAGGTACTTTTGAATTTACTGAAAATAGTTTTGAATAATGGTCTAGGATTACAGAATGCTTTAAACTCTTCTTGTTCGCCAGTGGCTTGAGTACCAACAAGATGAACATAGGAAAATGGGTGGCTTGGTACATTTGCCGCAGACTGTTTTCTTCTTGGAGAAACTAGATTTTGTAGTCACGAGTGAACAGAAGTGTTGGAGAGAAATGTTCAAGGTGAAAAGGGGTTTGTTCAAATACAACAGCCCCCCAAGAGAGCAATCTGTGAAGGACTCCTGGGAAGGTCACACGGATGCTGGGCAAGGGTTGCTATAGAAACCAGCCACAAGTTGTTCACATTGTAAATATCTGCGCGGGCACCAGTATTTCAGTGACAGGGATGGATGGCGGAGGGGCTGGCTGGAAAGCAAGCTCACGATGAGCTGAGGAGCCTGCTGTGGAGAGAGAAGACTGCACAGGAGAAATGCCTGCTATTGTTTTCTGGAGAGTAAATGTTTTAGAGGAACGCTTCTTGGTCTTTCATATAAGCGAATCATCTATTATCTGTCAGAAGATAGAGTTTGTTCAGTGGTCTGTCGTGAGGCTAGGCATCTCCATTTCTGCCAGGCCCTGATGGTCGCTAGTGTGGCTGTTCTGGCGACACCTTGGGTCCATGGAGACCTAGCCTCTGCATCCTGCCTCAGAGACACATGCAAAATGCAGTCCAGTGGTCAGCGGAAGCCTGGTGACACCTCTGAGGTGTCGTGACTTAGGCTAGAGAAAATTAGAGCAGATGACATAGAAGTAACAGCAGAGGGACGGTTTGGCCCAGCCCTTAGGGACCCTGGGAAAGACGTGGCGTCCGCAAGAGCCTCATGTTTCTCTGCTTCCCACCCATGGCTCCTGTTCTCATTAGAGCGCCTGACTTCATTACTCTACACGAAGCCAGAACGCCTGCTTTCAGTACTCGCTTCTCTCTCTCTGGCTAGAAAGGATGCCGCCAGTATAACGCAACTTAAAGTCTAAATGTAGCATGTCTTCAAACTTCTTTATGTCCACAACTGGCCCATTCATTCAAGGAAATGTGCAATCAGGGTTCTTGATTATAAACAAACAACCTAGAAAAAGTGAAAGTGGTGAATTAAAAAAAAAAAAAAAAAAACAGCTGTTCTCTAACCCAGAACTGATTCAAGGCAGAACTCAAGATGGGCAGGTAGAAGTCAAGGTCCTGCTCCTCTCCCCGGAACACAATGTTCTAGACTTACCCTCAGCCAACCAGAATAGGCCTGTATTCTGCCTCCCTACAAGCTTGGTTGTGGGTGGGAGCACCAGGCTGTTCCCCTCTGCTGCAGGACCCTCCCCCTGCACCCACATCATGGTCTTACGAGGAGGGGGGGTTCCGCCTCCCACATGAAATAATATGGTTGTGGCTGCTTTGGGGAGTGGAAGGCACAACCTGGCCCTGTGCAGACTGAGCCATACACACAGCCCTCTCCCTGCCGGGCCCGAGCACCGGAGCCAGGGGCTGTATTGATCGCACCGGGTTCACAGCCACAGGTGTTGGACCTTCCCCGCACTCTCCACGCCGGCACATCTGAGCTGTGCCAGCTCGGGCACATCTGAGCTGTGCCAGCTCGTTTCCCGCCCTCGCTCCCCACCCACTGGATCTCTCAGCTTACAGTCTTGCGCCCTTATGGATTTCTGTGATATGTCTGCACTGCTGGCAGGAGCTGCGCCATCAGGGTGTTTGGTTATAAACAAACTAAAAGAAGTAAACACCTCTGCTTTCCACGTGGGCGCTGAGAAGCTCATTTATCCACAGTTACCATCAGTGTTCCAACCGGGGCCCCTGAGACAGCCTCGGAGTTATGTCTGTGACCAAGACCAGCTGTTGCCACCAGGGTCCTGACCCAGCAGCCTTGGATGGAAGGCCTGGAGAACTGTGGAGAAACAGAATCGAGACAGAGTACCTGTGGCTCTGTTGACAGATTGATCAAATCTACACTCAGCTCCAGACTTGGCATCAATCTGAACACAGACATGTCTTTTTTTGTGAAAGCAGACACACTTGTGTTCTACTTATTGCCAAATAAAGTGCAGACGTCACGCAACCTTCTTTCCCATGCTCCTCTCGAAGGGGCTCTGTCCAGCCATTGTCCAGCCATCATGGCCCACTGGCCAGTTGTGGCTTGTATTTCTTTTTTTTTTAAAGATTAATTTATTCATGCATACAGAACTGAGGTACAGGCCAGAGGTGCAGGGGGCGATGAGAGGATTCACCAGAGACAGAGTCGGGAGCAGAACAGGCCAATTAACGAAGTACCCTGCTGAGAGGAGCAGTGGGCAGGCGGGTCAGGAGAGGTCTGCTGCGCCATGTGGGTCACCACCAGGGCAGAGATCGAATTCATGCTGCGATGGCTTTAGCTTCTTAATGCTGTGCTTTAATCCGCTGCGCCACCAGGGAGGGCCCTGTGGCTTGTATTTCTTACTTTAAGTTGTAGAGAGCAAACTTACTGGCTCAGTTAATGTTGGTCCACATTGGGTTTGGCCGCCTTTGGTGGAGTTTGTACTGAGGGGCCAGACGGTGGGGCTGACCTCTCTCCGAAGCCCTGTCAGTCTCCCTTCCAGGGGTTTCAGTAGCACAGGAACTGGGGTATCCATCGAGAATACAATTTTATCTGCTCTGTTCATTAGTGTCTGCTTTTTTACCACTTCACTTGAGATACTAATAGGCATCACAGAAGCTATAGAAATAATTGGAAATGTTGGAACTCCGCTTTTGCACTTTAAAAAACACCTTCAAAGAAAAAGTTGAATTTTGGAAACTTCCCTTCCTTTTCTCATTTTCAGCCCTTCTTTTGCCATGTAGTTATTATGATATTGGAGCCATATCTGATGACGGTGAGTTTCAATGAATCAAAATTACTGCTTCTTGAAAGCGACACCAAATTTTTTAAGATACGATGCCTACTAATTAAAGTGCAGGGAGCCCTAGGCAAGAATAAAAGATAAGCTATTGCTTAAGTTATGCAAAAGTATATTAAATATTCGAGATTAATTAAAATCTTGGGAAAGATTTTTTAAGGATGCCATTTAAAATTTGCAAAAGAAGTTAATACAATTATTATGAAATGTTTGCTATCAGATTGGCTTGATGAACAAGGGGAGCTCAATTAACACAGTGAAATAAGAGTTAATTCCCGTTGCTTTAGGTATTTTCTTTCCTTTATTGTGTAAAAGTCACATAACTGCATAATAATTACATGCTAATACCCACAGCTTCACAGAGTAATGGAAGGAATAATTCTATGGCACTTATTTATTTTGGAAAACTAATAATATCCCTTCAGAACCCTGTGTTGATTTCCACAATGAATGTTTCATGGGTGGAAAATCAACAAATTTGATTTCTGCTACTTTTCCTTTTGAGAAAGGAGAGAAGCACATCTTTGACTAATCAGAAGTCTCCTGATGGATGGACGTTTGACTGAAGAGTGACCCACCTCAAAAACGGCATGTTCTGGTTCTGACTTCTGAAATTGACTTTTATTCTCCAATTCAAGCCATGTGACCTGGGGGAATCCCTCTTCTCACAGACACTTAGATACACAGTGAGCTAATAAGGAAGTCAGTGTTTCAGACCATCCGCCCTTGTTCATCTGACACAATTTGTTATTTTTGAGGCTATCACTAGTGGCAAACGTTGTCTCCAGTGCTAATGTAGAATGATCAATGTGTTTATGATCAATGTGTTTCTCGATAGTAACGATACTCTAAAAATAGAGCAGAGACTAATAATTAGAATTAGGTTTTGTGGACTGACCTGAGGAACCAGTCTACTGATAACCAATTTTTTTTTTTTATTACAAAAGTTTATTTTTGCATCATTTCATACATTTTTTTTCCACCTCGATTGTAATCCCCGCGGGCTGATAGCCAATTTTTAATGCCAAAAGGAAAAAGCAGTTTGATTTTCCAGACAGTAGACTGCAGATGGGCTTTTTCAGTGTCGTTGGTTAGTAATCGAGTAAGGGGTGTCCAAAGGGCAGAGTCACTCTTCTGCGACAGAGGTGATGCAGCAGCAGTGGGGGGCTGTCTCGTGCTGTAGGGAGCTGGGCGAGTCTGGAGGTAAAGATACAGCTTTTGGGGAAGCTGCCAGCCCCGGGGGCTGCAGTCTGCTTCTCCCTGGGGAGGGACACCAAGCACGCTGTGCTCTCCCCGTTCCTCTTTCTTGCCCATGGTGTCTGATAGAGAAGCCAAACTCTGCTGAGCCCAGAGATGGAAGTCCTTCATGGACTCGGAAACCCCATGCTTGAAAGCACATTTCCTAAGAAGCAGACACATTTAGTTGCTAGAATAACCCTCTCATCCACACCAGTGTTACCGAACATTCCAGCAGCTTTCAAATAGCAAATCTGTAACCACCTTCTGAGAGAAGATGTGTGCAGGGGAGTAAGTAGTCATTCAAATACTAAGATGCAGAGTGAGGTTTATTTACAGCCTCCTGCCTTCTCTCCACCCCCTGCCTGCCCGGACACCTTCCGGCCTGCGGGCACTTTCCCTGTGCCCAGCTTCCTGCTGATTGGAGAGGCTTTCAGACAAGAGTGGCACTGTGGGCGTGCCCTGCTGGCCGCCCGAGGGTGCCTCTGCCCCCGCCCTGACAGCATGCCCGGCGCCAGGACCCTATTTTGCCAGTGACGCAGACATGTGGCCAGGGTGATGGGAGAAACTGTTGTTGCTGTTTGTTTAGAATCGTAGAAAGAAAGGGGGAAACCAAGCTGTGTGTTCTCCACCACAACACGATGACTTGTTTACTTAACGACTTTATTTATAAATAGCTTCTTCCCAATCAACACTGTGGCCCAAGAGTACAAAGGGAGGCAGAAGTTAATGTCTTTCCTGTGCCTGAGTGTGAAGTTTGGCTTGATTATACTTGTTGGAAACACGGAGTTGGCCAGCCCGCCCCGCCAGAGTTCCCGGCAGATGATCCAACTGCGCTTTGTGGGTGTCCAGTAGTGTAGTCCCAGCTCAGGAGCCCACACTGCAGGGCGGACCCAGAGTCCGCACCCTGGAAGAGTCACCTGGGGCATCCCTGGGAAATCCTCAGCTCTGGCCCTGAGACTCCCCCATGGTGCTTTCAATGGCCTCTTGCAATGTTGGATGGAAAAATCGACGAAAAGCATCAATTTCCCTTTTATATATATGCATCATTCTTCATTTTGTACATTTTTTTCATCTCGGTTGTAATTCCCATGGGCTTCCCGGGGACTTCCACCACCAGTTCACCCCTGTGCCATCACCACAGTCCTGGGTGCTCTTCCTGCCTCAATTTTGATCCCATTCCCCTCTCCACCCCCGTAGAATGTCTCGTTTATAACTGTTTAATGATTTTTGTTTTTAGTTTATTTCAATTTATTTTATTTGTTTCTGATCCTTTACACTCCCACTACATGAGTGAAACCATCGGTATTTTCCCTTTTCTTTCTGGATTATGTCACTAAACATGACCCCTTCCAGCTGCATGCATGTTGTCACAAATGTCATGCGTTTATCTTTTTTGATTGTTGAGTAATACTCCAT
This sequence comes from Condylura cristata, assembly GCF_000260355.1. Classification (NCBI taxonomy): domain Eukaryota; kingdom Metazoa; phylum Chordata; class Mammalia; order Eulipotyphla; family Talpidae; genus Condylura; species Condylura cristata. The sequence goes on from NW_004567143.1 coordinate 2,767,863, forward strand.
AATGTATACATACCATAATGTATACATACCATATCTTCTTGATCCAGTCATCTATTTTTGAGCATTTGGGTAGTTTCCACATCTTCCCTGTTGTCAATAGTTCAGCAATAAACATAGGGGTGCAGGTGTCCTTTGGGTAGGCACCTGGGAATGGAATTGTTGGATCACATGCAAGCTCCACTTTCAGCAGCTTGAGAAACCTCACCTCATCAAATGGACCTTAGAGCAGAGGTCCTATCCAGTACAAAGAGGTCCAGGTTAACCTTGGGAATCATCTCAGTGTTAACAAGGACAAGGAAGCAAAGAGCTAAACTTGCCCATGGCATACATGTGCATAAACTTACCAGGGGCGCCGTTCAGCCCGTGTAGATGCCTGGAAACCCAGGCAACGATTGGCACTTTTAGTCCAATGTAACAAGAAAGTTGTTGTCAAAATGCCATCTCTGTTGAGATGTTGTAAAAACAATCCCTCCAATAGTGCCATTCTAAAAGTTTATTCAAGTATCTTTTGGTGTCCTGAAAACAAAATATCTAAAGTATATACAGATCATCACCGTTTAAATTCATTGTTATTAAGAAGAGGGAAAAGAGCAGAATTTAAGTTAGAAATAGGGTGTATCCAACAATACTCTGACTTCTTCTGAATTCATTTGTTCACTAACATTTTATATTGCCAACATTTTATCAAGCACCAGAAGAAACAGGATACTCATTTCTATACAGTTCAGATGCTCACTATGCCTCCCCCCAACTTTATTGAGGTTTTTCCCCAAAAAAACTAATATATTTAAAACATACAATGTAATGATTCCCAAATCATGTTAGTTAGCAAATGCCCATCATTTCATGTAGTTACCGTTGTTGTGTGTGAGAAGAGAGAATGCTTAAGATGTACTGTCAGCAAACTTCAAGGCTGCGACACAAAATTATTAACTATAGTCACCATGTTAGATAATTACATCTTCAGAATTTACTTGTCTTTTAATTGAGAGTCTGTATACTTGGCCAATCTCTTCATGTCCTTCCCTCCACTTACTTTCATATACCACTCTTTTTTTTTACCGTGAGTGTGACCTTTTGTTTGTTTTTGTCCAGATTCAACATATAAGTGGCCTCACATTTTTGTATTTCTCTGGATTACTCGCTTAGCATAATACCCTCCAAGTAATAAGACATAGCAGGACTTCCTTCTTTTTTAAGACTGTGTAATATTCCTCCATGTGGAGGGGGATGTACGGGTGAGGGTGTGCACACATTACATTGTCTTCATCTAGCCCCCTGTTGACAGACTCCCAGTCTGTCCCGATTCCACTGGGAAGAATGTTGCAGTGAGGGACATTCCTGTTACAACCTTATTCTGACACATTTTGCTCTAGGTCATCATTTCCAGGAGGGATATAAGAAGGAACTTTTGAAAGTTACCTCCTCAAAGAGAGTTATTGAATTGGACATATTCTTGAAGAGATTATTAAATAATAGTCTTGTATTAGTTTTCTAAATAGATTCCCCATTGCATATGATTGGCATTTGGAAATATTTGTTAACTTGATGCTGCACTAATAAATGGTGAGAGGCCTCTCTGATCAGTGTTATCAAGCTATTGCCAGCTGTGGCATGAGTTTGATCCCTAGCCAAGGAGTGACCCACAGACCTTTCCTGAGTACCCGCTGCCCCCCTCAGCAGTGGATTTCAGTCAGTCTGGCCTGTTCTGCTCTCCAGATGAATCCTCTCACCACCCCCACCCCACCCCCACACACACACCTCTTGTCTGGACCCCAGTTCTGGCATGCATAAATAAATAAAGTTAATTTTAAAAAATAAATAGTGAACAATTTCTGAGAGCAACTAAAAATTCTACTGCAAAATTCAGTGACAGACAGGAATTTGTAGGTGAAGACTCTGAAATTGTGTCAATATTTGTCATCTAGTCCTCTGAGAATACAAAATTCATGACAAAGTAGGAGGGTGAGTGGTGTTTCTTCAGTTCATTGCCAATAGAGGATCAGAATAAAATAATCACTGACTGTGATTACAATATATACTGTACCAGGAAAGCTTATCCCTGGAGTATAGAAATGCACTTAAGAGGAATACCGATGGAATGTCTGTTCAAAGAGTTCAGTTTTGACCTTTATAAATTATATATTATCACTGTTTTGAATTAAGCTATTACTGGCTCATTGTTGGTTCAGTAGCTAGCAAATGAGTAGGTGTTTTGAAAAGCAGTGTTTAAGTATCATTCTGATGTTATTTTAAAACTTCATTTCCACTGAGAGGATTTTCTGATATCCATGTTGCTGCTAGTAACTCATCCATGTGTGTTGAAATTAGAGTAATAGGAAATACTGCTGTGGCATAATTTTGTAGAGAAGTATTAGTAGATTGTAGACATTGCCTTTCTGCACAGAAATGTTATACAGGCAGGGGAGTTGTCAGTATTCTAGTCGTTTAGTATTTAGTTAAAGCATCTATCCTGTTTAAAACTACTGAAATATAAATGATAGTGATTTACCCTCATCATCTGATTACTATTGAAATATCTATTTACTATTAAAATAGCTGACATAAGTATATACTGGTATCTATACTGTTATGTATACTACTGTTATATACTGTATGATTATAAAGTAATTAATGTACTACTCGTGTATCAGATACACATTATATATTATAAAATATAATAATATAGATATATACCTTTCTACCATCCATTATAGCATCTACATGTTACACATAATCAGTAATGTTTTAATACTCTGATGCAGTTTTTTTTTTTTTTTTAAAGATTTATTTATTTATGCATACAGAACTGGGGTACAGGCCAGAGGTGCAGGGGCGGCGAGAGGCTTCACCAGAGACAGAGTGGGGAGCAGAGCAGGCAGATCAACGAAGTACACTGCTGAGGGGAGCAGCGGGCGGGTCAGGAGAGGTCTGCCACGCCATGTGGCCTCCTCCGGGGCAGGCGGGAATCGAACTCATGCGGAAGTGGCCCCAGCCTCTCAGTGCTGTGCTTTAACCCGCTGCGCCACCAGGGAGGGCCTCTGATGCAGTTTTTTACCCTGTGGGCATCATAAATTTATAATCACTCCATATGAAAAAAAAAAAAAGTCTCATTCCAGGAATGTCTAGGTCCTAATGGATACAATCTTCTTAGGCAAGACATCAAATATCCCTTACAGGATGCATCAGCGTAATCACTACCACTAGCCCATCAAAGATGAAAGCAGTCTTGATTAACCAATGTAACTATACCTGCAGGTGGAATGATACCTTCTTTCCATAAAGGATCAATTGTTAGTTACCAGAAATGGGTGTGGACAAACAGCAGAACTATGTCAAGTAGCATCATAGTTAATGTAGTTCCCCCAAAACATTCTGAACGCTTTCATATCTTTCATGTAGGCTCAAAAGTACCTTTCATGATTGCTTTGGAACAGTTTTCCAATTGTGGATTTTCACTTTGTGTGAGTTTGCTGAAAAGAAAAAATCCTTGATTTCAACTCTGTTAGGCCTCATTTGCAGATAAGAATCGCTTACCTGACTATCATGGAATGCGAGTACATGCTTGAAGTGAATAAGGGTTGCTCAGGTTTTGGGGGGTATGTATGTGTCTAAATGTCCTGTATGACAGGAAGAGAAGGTAGATTTTGACTAAGGATTCCTCTAACTTCAGAACATATGCTGAAAAATGAAAGGCACTCTCTCTCAAACCCTTCAGACCTTTTCTCAATTCCCTAAATTAGGTTTTTGTGAGATGCCAGTGGTTGTTATGAAAGGAATCGAATTTAATTTACTGGAGGCTCTTAATTGAGTTAGCCCAGCTAGGCTGATTTTCATTGAAAAGATCATGGAATCGGCCCAGCAGTAACAGCCATGCCTGAGGAAAACTGGCTAAAGGCTTAACTATAGTGACCGTTGTCTTCAAAAGTCTAAAAATTGAAGAGTGCATCCTACTTACACTTCGGATGTGTTTCCAAAAACACTTTTCCATTGTGTGCATGTTTGATAAATCAGGAGTTCCCGAAGCCTCCCCGCTCCCCATTCCCCCAGAATGGAGCTAATTATTTCCCTTTCTGTTCTTTCTTCCCGTGGCTGTCTGCAGGTCTTTGCAGATGTCCACACTTGCAACTGTGTGTGTACCCCAGGACCCCCGTCCATGTTCCCTGGGTGATGGCCAGTGCGGTTTTAGTGAGAGGTTCTCCCCGACTCCCTCACTGGCCTTTCTCCTCCGCAGAAACCAACATGCAGGGCAGCCAGTTGCTTCTGGGCCACCCCTGGCCCTCAGCACGACATGACCGCAGCCCCGCCGTAAGGTCGCAACTCTTCTCCCAGCCCTCAGCCTACCACAATATAAATGCACCTGCCTGCACGTTCTTCACCTGCCTTCACCTCTGACGTCCCTGGTTTCTGCCCCAGCTCCCAGCTTTATCGTGACTCCCTGGCGGTCACCACCACGCCCCCTGCTGCTCCCTCCCGCTTGCTCAGAAGTTCCCGCGCGGTGAGTGCTGCCACAGTGACTATTCACACCCGGCTGCAGCCTCTGGCCGGGCTTGCAGCCCTGCCTCATTCCCCTGCTGGTCATCTCCTCCCCGTCCACCTTCAGCCTGATCTCCCCTCCAGCTGATTATCTTTCTCGACTCATTAAAATGGGACTTTCTCTTTGCTTAAATGAGTAAAAGCACGCCCTTTACTTTCTCCTTCCGCTCCGAGGTCATCAGCCTTTCAGCCCTGGCCACAGAACCCGCCGACGCACCAGCAGCCCGCAGGCTGCGGTTTCAGAGCTACTTCCGGGCCTCCTGGTGCTTCCGGTCCTCACCTGGGGACACTAGCACCTGGCCACGCCTCCCCTCCCTCTGGACACACCTGCTGTGGTGCGTGCTTTGTCCTCTCTTGGCTCCGCCCAGCTGCTCCTCCGTTTCGGGTCTTCCTCCATGTCCTCAGCTGTAACCAGTGGAGCACCCCACATTTCAGTTTTTGACCCCTTTTCTCTCTTCTGTCTACACCCACCACAGGACATCGTGTCCTGGCTCGCACACTCTGTTCCTCTCTGCCAGGGCTCACCTCGTGCACCCAGCAGCGACCACCACCCTCCCACCCCCACCCCCACTCCTGGGCGGTCAACACAGCCTCAGCACCTCAGATTCTTTGTGCTCAAAGCAAAGCTAACCTCTCAAAACAAGGGTTCCTCCACACGCTTCCATTCAAGAAAACGTCAGCTCCGCTCCCCCCAACCCACCCAGCCCCCCCCCAAAAGGAGCCTGCCCCACCCGCGCCGCCCACAGCCCTCGCTGGGCAGGGCTTCCCAGTCCCTGCAGACCCGAACCCCGTGACCCGGTCGCCCTCGCCTCCTGTGCGGTGGCCGCAGGCACTGCGGACTCATCCGACGCCCTTGGCCTGACTTCTGCACCCCAGCGAGGGGAGGCGTTCGAGTGACGCCTTTTCTCCCCATTTGGAATTACAGGCTTTACAGGTGGAGCTTTTATTTCATCTCTTTTGTTATTATGTGATGAAAATAATGAACGTTCAAGTATTTCTACCCTGTGAAACAGACTTCATAATCCTCCTTACCGTTGGGCACAATGACTTGCTTTTCTAGAACCAGGTGCCCATCAAGTGTGCGATGAGCTGGTGGCACTAAGCATGGAGAGGACTTAAGCTGTGTTTGCAGCGGTGTTGTAGATTACGGCTACTTGTGTACAACCTCTTCTATCAAGAGAGAGTGGTTTCATGTTCTAGCTAGCTGAAAGGAGGAGAGAGGAAATTTTCGGTCAGAATTCCAGATTGCGCCAATCTTTGGCAGCCCCTATCTCACTAGCTCAATTCTGAAAAGACTCCGACCCCAAAGACAGAATCTTCCATAGCATCATCTTCCGAACCCCCGGTCTGAACAGCCAGCGTTGAGTGCTGGCTTTCTGCAGAATCCACCAAGCAGACACCACCTACCCTTCGGAGCTTTTTCTGGCGACACTGTTCGTTTCTTACCCATTGACTCAAATGCCTCTGGACCACTCGCTCTGTGAGCCCAAGGAAAGGTGACTGGGAAATGAAATTAATTCCTTCAGTTACAAGGTTATGTTTGAGTTTCTTTGCAGCCTAGATTGAGGCGCCATTTCCCCATTAAGTTGACCACTTGTTACGTGATTTTTGCTGACCTTCAGAGGTTTAACATGGCATTTCCAACGGAATCTTGTAATGTATGTATTTATTCCAAGGGTAAGTGTAATTGTATGGCTCTGAAACGTCAATGTTGAGTCTCTTTAAATGCTACCGCATGAACTCTAGTTATCATAGAATTCTTATCAGAATTCTTACGCAATTACACACCACTTCTCATTACTTGAAGATTAGGGATTTAAAAATGAGTAAGCAGAACATGGGTGACATGGTGATGGAAAACCCGCGAGGATTACAATTGAGATGGGGGAAAAATGTACAAAATGATGTAAAAATAAACTGTTATAAAATAAAATTTTAAAAAATGAGTAGGCAAAAGTGGTCGTTTTATCCTGAACTGCTGTGCCATGCATCAGCTTCTGCATGGCTCAGCAGTGGGGCCGGGTGTGCACGGCAGTGCTGGTTGACTCTCAGACCGACCGACACACTTTTATTTTTTTTAAGATTTATTTATTTGTGCATACAGAACTGGGGTACAGGCCAGAAGCTCAGGGGCGGCGAGAGGCTTCACCAGAGACAGAGCGGGGAACAGAACAGGCAGATCGACGAAGTACACTGCTGAGGGGAGCAGCGGGCGGGTCAGGAGAGGTCTGCCGCGCCATGTGGTCACCTCCGGGGCAGGCGGGAATCGAACTCAATGCGGAAGCGGCTTTAGATTCTCAGTGCTGTGCTTTAACCCGCTGCGCCACCAGGGAGGGCCCGACAGACACACTTTTAAAGATCATAAGTAGAGAGCTCTCCTGTTTCGTACTCCTTGCCCTTCATTATCCTTCGTGGACCATCTTAACTTTACTCATTTATGATTTTAATATTGAAAATTGAAGCTCCTGCCCTTTGGGGTGGTTTGCGTGTGTGTTTAATAGATCAAAGTAAAAAAGCCATCTGATACAATCGTGCTAGCGATCACGATCAAGTTCCTGACTGTGGATCCCCGGAGGATGTGCCCGAAGCTTCGGTCAGCGTCACACAGCTCAGCGCCCTTTTCCCTGTGTGAGTGGCCTTGTCAGTTCACACACAAACTTTGTTCTAACGTGACCTTCGCATCCTGGTGCCGCCAGGTGGAACCTCTCTTCTCTCCCTGACAATTGGGTAGCACAGAGGATGGGTGGAAAGGTGACATCTGAAGCCATACACTGACACCCCTGGGACTTTGTGACTTTTGTAAATCAGAGCACCTGCCTCCCCCACAGGGATGAGTCTGTTTTGAGTTCTCTTCTAATTTTAGTGTCTAGTCTGGGGGAAGCTCATGATACATCTTCATTGGATAAATCAAAGTTTTTTTGGCGTGAACGGACGGATAATAGAAGCGACATGAAATCATTACCAATGTAATACCAGGCAGCTTAGAGTGGGAAGAAAAACTCTCATGGGAGATCAAAACCAGATGTGACTGCGTGTGTCTGAAAAGGCTCTGTGGAGTGAGTTCCGTCAAGAGACAAAGATGCAGAAGGGATTATGGACGAAGCAGTTGCAGGAGAGGAAAACAGGCCGAGTCGCAGGATGAAGAGCGTGTAGGAAAAAAGTGAAAAGTGAAACAATATTTGGCTAAAATGTAGGATGAAAATCTTGATTCCAGATTACAGAGCATCCAAACGCTGAGAGCTCTGCATCTGGCCACTCGGCACCTCTAGAGCACAGCAGTTGCACCCTGGAGCACGGCGGGTGCACCCCTAGAGCGGCACGCACGCAGTCACTAGGGGACACTGGGCACTAGAATGGACGGTGGCACTCTGGGGCCGGGAAGGGAGTGCTGGTGGAAGCTCACTGTCCAGCAGCCTCCCGTGCCATCCAGGGCGGGCACATGTGCCCTGCCCGGTGTCCACTGTCCTGGAGGCTCCAGCCAGCCTTTCTCTTTCCCAAGCTGCGTGGAGAGACCGAGGTTAAAACTGCAGTGAAGGCAGAAGCAGCTCAGTCCCTCTGTTCACGGTTGATAAGCTCGTTGGTGTGTGTTAGAGAGAGGTGCTGAGGGAGCACAAAAGGGCACGGAGAAGCTAGCGTGTTTTGAAGGTTCAGTCTCCAGCCGTATGAAAAATCCTGAGTTTTTATTTTGAGCCAAACATAAAATTTCAAATAGGAATACAAATAAATGAAAGTTAACATTGATTTAGCGAATTCACGCCAAAAGAAACACTCATCAGTAACAAGGCAACAGAAATGCCACTTGATGCGTTTGTCCTTTGGCAAATGGTGAACTAGGAAGCTGAAACAACCTCAAGTTGTCACCTAAAGTTCGTTGTGGGTTGTTTTTTTTTTTTTTTTTTGCACGAAGGCATTCCAGAAAATTCTAGCCCACAAAGTACCCTCAGAGCCCCACCGGGGCTTGCACCAGCTCACCTACTCAATATTGCTAAATGACTTTTGACTCAACCCTCATCAGCTTTGGCTCACACATTTATTATTAATATTAAAACTGCTCTGTATTCTACTTCACCTCTTTTCCGTTGCAGCTATGTAGGATTAGGTGAGAGCCTCATCTTATACTGCTCTTATACTTAAACTTCACACTTAATGATTAGAGTTGCAATATAATTAGCATCCCATAAATTGCTCTGAATTGAATTGCCACCCTCTTCTGCTCCAGAATGAAGGATTCTATTTATAGTAGACTTTCTTCTACAGTGAAATAGTCATTTATTATTGTTCAGTTTATTTGATAATTCTGTGGCAGCTACCGCTTTCTTTAATAGAGGATTCTCTGCCAGTTAGACTACTTAAAACATAGGCTTGTACTTTAGTAAGAAAAAGGGATAAAGGAAGCTTCCTTCTGTCGCTTTATGTCTTACTTGATAGCTCTTCTTCTAAAGTTGCGTCTAACTTTATTGTATGTGTGCAGGTGAATATAAAGAATGGATATTTGGAATAAAATACTCAATGATACTTTTTTTTTTTTTTTTGGCATACAAGGGCTGGGCTGTGGTTCAGAGGTGGAGAGAGGACTCACCAGAGACAGAGTGGGGAGCAGAACAGGTTGATCCACTGAAATACACTGCTGAGGGAGCTTCGGGGAGACAGGAGAGGTCTGCTGCACCATGTGGGTCACTCCCTGGCTGGGGATCGAACTCTTGCTGCTGTGGCTGGGATAGCTTGATAGAGCTGAGACTTTAAACCATGTGCCACAGGGAGCCCCAGTAATACTCTTATGATTCCAGTCATTCGTAAAGATCTCTTTCTGCCCAGTTGTGATCTCATGAAAGGCAGGATGTTTTTCTCATGAAATTAAGTATAAAATGCATTTGTTAAACTATTTCCCCATGGAAAAGATATACTGGCCACTTCTAGCCAGATCACTGCCTTCAGCCCTAAACATGCTCCTGTATTAGTCCTGACTCCATAAACATGCACCTGCGCTTCCCTTCACAATAAAAACCTGAGCAGAATTCCCTCAAGCTCCCCACTGCCACTTAATCCTGGCCCTCTCCAGCCTGGCTTTACCTCCATCACTCAACCAAGACAGTCCACTTCAAGGGTCGCTAATGACCTCTCTGTCTCTTCAGAAAATGGGCTTCTTCGTCTTTTCCTAGATCTTTCTCCTCTCGGAGGCATTTGACACTATAACTTGTTTTTTCTCTTTTAAAACAAACTCTCGTTGGTTTCCATGACACCCTTCTCTGCTCATTTCTGCTGTATCCCTTTGGCTTCTGCTGCCCCTGCTAATCCTTGGCAGGCGCCTTTTCCATTGTCATCACGTAAGTCAGGTTCCTGCAGACTCTAGTGCTCCTTGTTCTACATTTCTCCTTGCATGTGGCCGCCTGTCCAACCTATGCATTCAGTCTCTGTGCAGTTACTGTCTCCACAGAAGGCCTCCTCCTTGGCACGTCTAGATTTCTTTGACAGCGTTTCCGATGTAGCTTTTGCTAAGAGAGTGAACCTCACTCCTCAAGTCTGGAACTCTGGCCCTGCGCCCTCTACAGAAAGCACCTAACTGAGAATTTAGTTCAAGACAGCCTGAAAAATATTTTTTTGTTTTTAAGACATTTGAACAGTTTCTTTTATTTTTTTTCAAGATGTATTTAGTTATGCAAATAAGAACTGAGGTACAGGCCAAAGGTATCGGGAGTGAGAAGACTCACCAGAGATAAAGTGGGGAGCAGTACAGGCAGATCTACTGAAATATACTGCTGAGGGGAGCAGTAGGGAGACAGGAGAGGTCTCTTGGGCCCTGGGGGTCACCACCTTGGGTAGGGGTCAAACCTGTTTTTCAAGGGCTGCTGATAGCTTCATAGAGCCATGTCTAACCTTTGCACTGCCGGGGAGGCCCTACGAACAGAGTTTCTTAAACTAGTCGCTATTGACATGGTGGGCCAGATAACTCTATATTGAGGGTCACGCATGGGCTCTGAGATATCTGTCAGTATTGCAGGACTGTAACCCCTTAATGTCCATAGACCCCCCCTTCTGGAAGTGCAGCCAGCTTGTGCCAGACATCACCCAATGTCTCCAGGAAGGCAAAGTCAGCCCTGAGAACCACTGCTTTATAGGGAATACAGAGAGTAAGTTGCCTTATTTTAAAACACAGAACTCATGCCGAAGTGCTCTTGGCGTCCCTGGGCCAAAAGAAAATAATTTAAGGGAGGAAAATAATAAGAATTAAGTGAGGTGTCTGTTCAGGTATATGGCTGAAATGAGTCAGACTATGTATAATTTATGAAGCGCCAGCCTTCCCCCACATTAGCTGTGTGCTTTAAATTATGTCACATATCTAAAATACTCTTCACAAAAGTTGTCCAGAGGAGACTGCTGCTTTCTTTTCACTGCACACCTGTGAGAATGACTATCATTATGAAGACAAAAATATAATAACAAATGTTGGGGAGGATGTAGAAAAAGGAGGGACCCTCCCTTCTATTGGTAGGAATGTAAATTGGCACAGCTTCTATGGAAGAAGCTAAAGCCACTTCAGCATGACTTTGAGCCCTGCCCCAGGAGGTGACCACATGGCGCGGCAGACCTCTCCTGACCCGCCCGCTGCTCCCCTCAGCAGTGTACTTCGACGATCTGCCTGTTCTGCACCCCACTCTGTCTCTGGTGAAGCCTCTCACAGACCTGCACCTCTGGCTTGTACCCCAGTTCTGTATCCATAAATAAATAAATCTTAAAAAAAAAAAGTACTAGAAAATCCAGCAATTCCACTTCTAGGTATAAATCCAACAGAAATAAAGGCCCTGTCTCAGAGAGATCATACACCCTGCCTACAATAACCAAGACATGACAACAACTTAAATATCCAGCATGGATGACTAATTAAAGAAAATGTGATATTTGTGCAATGGCTGTTACTTGCTCACGAAAAGGGAGGAGAGCCTTGCCGTGTGCTGCAACATGAGTGAAACTTGAAGACATTCTGCTCAGTGAAATCAGTCAGAAAAAGATGAATTTCTGATTTGTAAAAAATGAAATCTAAATCTATGAAATCTAAAAAAAAAAAAAACTCAAAAACAACTGAGTGCATAGAAACAGTTTATTGGTGGCTGTTGGGGGTGGGGTGGAGATCTGGGGAAGAAGGGTGAAGGGTGTTGAAGAACATCACCTTCCACTTACCAGTTAGCTAAGGTAGGGGATGTGTTGTCCAGCTGGTAACCAGTAATTTGAAAGTTGCTAAAAGACAATAGATCTTCAAAGTTCTCATCATACACACACAAAATTTAACTGTGTAGTGGTGGATGTTAATTAAGCTTATGGTGGTCATCATTTTGAATGTATGCAGACATCAAAGCATTATGATAAACTAATACAACTAATACAATTTTATATATCACCTTTTTTTTAATCAGTAAAATGTGGAGGAAGTTGAGAAACTGAATTTGGGATTTGCAAATAGCTCCTGCCAATTTCGCCTCATTTCTTTCCTCCCTCTCTGTCTTTGAAACACTGTCACACTATTTCTTGAAGCCCTAAGCTCCCTCGAATGACCCGGTGTCATCTGGGCCTCATGCCTGCAATGTCCAGCCCTTCCTTTAACTAGCCATCCTTTAGCCTTCTAACATAACCCGGGTGCCACTGTTGTCTTGTGCTGCCTTGGAACTCCGTACCTGCTTTTCATCTGTGTTGCCCTGGTCTGTTCATCAACATGCATTTGTGTGATCACTTGGCTATTGATCGCACCCAATAGACTTCAAACACGTTCATAAGAAATGAACTCTAAAATTTCACCCTTGCAGTCATGTATATAATTACCTTTAGGGCAGGTGGGTAGATTATAGAGATAGAGAGATAAGAGATCTAGCTAAATACAGATTGCTAAATAGGTAGATACATGAGGATAGAGGGGAAAAAAAGGTTGGCTTGTATAAATGGGTAGATGAGCTAAATTCATGGAGAATCAGACAGCTCCATAGGACCAGCCAGGCATGGAATTGCTACGTGGTTCACGGGCAGCTCACTAAACTGAAATCAGCACTGAGCTCAAAAAGGGTCCTTGCTAGACTGGTCGCCCAGCTGATCCAGCCCACAGAGCACACCTTTGCTCTGTGCAGCCACTCACTTTGAATCATGAAAGTCATGCACTCTTGGCCTCTAAAATACTGTTTTTCAGAATTGTTTAATTCAGTTGTGAATATCATGCCCATTTACATCTGGAAAAATTACGTTCAGATCAGTGCATTCATTCATTATTTGAAATCGTACCTTAATCCCACCAGATTTCATGGGTTTTGAGCTCTGCTTGAATGTGGTGGAGTTGGGAGCTATTCGGAGCCATCTACCTGGTCTCCACGTGCTCACTTGACTTTTGGCTCTTCCGAGCAAAGGGTGGTGTTCCTTCGGTCACCTTGGGGCACTTCCTTGGTGGCAAAGCGGAGCCTCATGTTTGCTTTGTGATGAGTGAGAAAGACTTTTAGGGCAAAAATGTTTGGGCCTGACTTAGACACATGCTCTGCAGACCCGTTGGGAGTTTGATACCAAAATGTCATGTTTTCTATGAAATGTTTAGTTTGTTAAGATTTTAATACTTTTACACCAGTTAGAGTTTGTTGTCCTACAAACTACAATGGAACGATGTGCCTGTGGGTAGACAGTGGCTATGTTACTATCTGGCACTATGAATGTCTAACAGAAAGTTGAAATATCACTTTCTAAAAACAGCTCGTTGTCTTTGATATGTGTTCACGTTTTATGACCTAGGTAGGAATAATGGCCAGATGTGGACGTGTTCAAATACTTAAGAGGCATGTATTCGTATCTGTTAATAAAGCTATGCTTTGTGGTCCTTTTAAATAATATCTGCACTTTAAAGGGTTGGGAATCAATCTCCTAAATAATGAAAAGCTAATAGGAGAAGAAAGGATATTGAAACTAATTAAATGAATTGAAGGTCACAGAGCCTGAAAGGTTAGAACTGAGTAGAAAGTGGGGCAATATGTTCTTGATGGCTATTGAATTCAACTTCACTTTCAAGGTTATGGCCTCTCCCTCTTTCAATAGATGCGGTAGAATATGCCATAGTGGCTGCGCTCAACACCTGGAACAAGCATTTTTCTTCCCAAATACTAATGATGGTCATTGTATATGTTAATTTAAAGTAGTTATGTGAAAATAGAATCCTGGGCATGGCAATTAGAAAGAAAAATGCTGTGTTTTCCCAAACTTATAATGTGCAAATTTTAAAAGTCCCGCTAAGGTTATTTCAAAATCAAATTGAAATGTTGCCTACCAAAATATTTAATATTGTACATCTGTTATCTTAATGTTTGAACTCTCCCTTCTAATTCAGTATTGAGACAGAGATGAAATTGATCAGTTAGGCATCTTGAAATCACACATACTGCACTGGGCAAAATGCCCAGCAAATTCTATTTTTAAGATTTTTATTTTATTTATTTATGCATACAAGAACTGGGTGTCTGCCAGAGGTGTGGGGGTGAGAAGATTCACCAGCACAGAGTGGGGAGCAGAACAGGCAAATAGGCAGAACTACTGAAATCCACTGCTGAGGGGAGCAGTGGGGAGACAGGAGAGGTCTGCTGCGCCCTGTGGGTCACTCCCTGATCGGGATCAAACTCATGCTGAGGTAGCTGGTAATAGCTTGATAGCTGTAGACTTAACCCTGTAGCACCAGGGAGGTCCAGTGCCTGGCTAATCTAAATACTTACTACATCTTCACTTGCTTTCTTCTCCTTATTTTTCATTATATGTTTAAATGTTTATAATGAAGTCTGTCTACAGTTTCATCTAGCTAAGAGACACGGGCCATCTTGATCGACATCTAATTTTTGTACAGTTTTAATTATAGAGCTAATATGTGGCTCAGACACTCTTGGAAGGAAACCAACGAGAGGGACAGAGGAGATGCCTGGGCTGGATGTCAGAGTTTGAGTCCTACATTTATCATCACGAGGTGGGAGTAGACAAGGAGGCAGCATTAGCCCACAGCTGGCGAGTGCATGGGCAGACCCCAGCGGCCAGAATGAGGAATTGGGCCAAAGAGGGTCAAGTGCAGAGAGAAGCAGGAGAGAGTCTGTCCTGCTGTAGACACCTCTGAAGTCACATCCACACCCCGGCGGATTCCGACGCTTCATACAAAGGCCGCTGCTCCTGGTCACCCAGTAGCTGCCCAGGGCCAGCCAGGGTCCGTGAGCCTG
>NW_004567143.1:2783365-2803290 GCF_000260355.1 Condylura cristata
GGCAGACCTCTCCTGACCCGCCCGCTGCTCCCCTCAGCAGTGTACTTCGTCCATCTGCCTGTTCTGTTCTCCACTCTGTCTCTGGTGAAGCCTCCCACCGCCCCTAAGCCTCTGGCCTGTACCCCAGTTCTGTATGCACAAATAAATAAATCTTTAAAAAAAAAAATAAAGTCCTAGAAATATATTTGTAGAGCAGAGGGTGGCCACTTAATAACACATGAAGATGTCAGATGGTGTCACCCTGGAGTCGAGGCCCTGGGCTCTCATTATCATTCTTCCCCTTACTAGTAGCCATGAATCCAAATGCCCAGTTTCCTTGTCTGCTGCAAAGGCAGGGTTCAGTGGGAAGACTGAGAGCTCTTCGGGGTGCTGGCATCTGATTTGGGGTGGGAATTTGAACAAGTAAACGTAGTGTTCTCCTTAAATTATAAAATGCGGTGGATGTGTGTGGAAAATGCACTGGCGTTCAGGAATCATGTAGACACAAAGCGAGAAACAGGACTCACATACTTTAGGAGCTGTGAGTCCTACTCTTGCTCTGCTGTTTACACGATTTCTGAACTCCAGTGCCTGTTTGGGGCTGTGGCTAATAGATCCATCCATATGAGGAAGCCTCCAGTCAAGCATTGCTATAGCATGATGGTGTTACAGCAGTTTGTGTGATAGAGGAAAACGAAGAACAATAGCTACACGTTCCCAACATAAGAACACTGCCTTCTGATATAGTTTGAAATCTATCATTCTGAAGACCAAAAGAAAGAATTGAGGTTCCGTAAACCGCTATGTGATGAAATTGCTTTGTTTCGTACTCGTCGGACAGCAATTGCATTTCAACTTCATGATATGAGAACTAACACATCCCTCCTTGGAAAATAGATTGGTTCAGGGATTAACATATTGGAAATTAACTACATAGCATATTGGCATGTTGCTAGAAAGAAATAAAATCCATCATTTTTCAAAACACATTCATAGGAAATTTTTGGAAATAGGATTTGATTACCAGAAACTCTTGGAAAACTCTTTCTCTGGCTGTTATGACTGCCCATGCTGCTCCAAGGAGAAGAGTGAGGCCTGGGGGGGAGGGAGGGGCTGGTTCGTGCTGACTCAGGCCTCTGCCTGGCCTTCACCCCGCAGTCAGCCCACCGCCCGCCCTCAGCTCTCATCAGGAACCGTCATCAGTCCTGTCCATGTGAGCCAGTGGAGAACACTTCCAGCCATGGGTGCCTGTGCGTAGACCAACTGATTTGCGTCTATGCCCAGGATTTCGCCATTTGGGGATGAAGAGAATTGACTTTCATTTCACAATTTGTGCTCAAAGTTTCAGGGAGCATCCACGTAGTCGGAGATATGACATCTGTGATGTTAGGTGTCATTTAAGAGCCTCACTCTGTCCCACATTAATCATATGCTTTAAAATGTTGTCACATAGCTAAAATATCTTGACAGAAGTGCTTTAAGTGCTTGCTTTATGGCCTCACGCTGTTGGCGTGACTGTCGCTAAGATGACAAGTAGTAACAAGACAGGGAGGATGTGATCAAGACCCGTTTAATGCTTGCCCAGCGGGGGCCTTGACGGTTACGCTTGCCGTTGGAAACTTAGCACCAAAATCGTGGGAAGTTGAGGAGTGGACAATCTGCAGCGTGCAGGGGGTGAGGGGCAGAGGGGACCGCTACTCTCTGTGGACACCACAGCTCTAGGATCCTTGATTGCAGAGAGTGTCCTGGACATCCCGTCTAGCCCTGACCTGTTCACCTGAGCAACTTCTGCTCTTGTAACTTCTGCTCTTGTATATGCTGAGGGTTCCATTGATTTCATTTCATTCCTTCACCTCTTTTCAAGTTCAAGCCCCTCCCCCTGCAAATACCCTGAGACCACAGCTCCTTGGCCTATAGGCAACGATCAATTGTTTCCTAGCAATTTGTTCAACACAAAAACATTTGGATATTTTTGATAATATTCAACTCCAGTATTGTGGGGTTAGAGACAGTCGTTTGTGCCCGGGCACAGCACCTGTTTCTGGGTCTCTCTGACCTGGCAACACCCCATAAATCACCAGCTCTTGCTTTCCAGTTCCTTCCTCCGCACCCTCCATAGGCACCTGCCGCTGTGTGTCTGGTGAACACCATTTTCCCACGCCCAAGCCACAGCAGTGAGGAGACACTAGGCCACGTGGCCTTTGATGGCTGCTCAGTCAGGCAGCCCCAAGTGAAGCCCCATTGGCTGATGGCCAATCGCAGGTGTTTGGTTCAACCAAATTCAGATTCCAAAATGACCTTTTGCTTACTTTACTCTAGGTGAATGTTTTCATTCTCAGGTAAAAATGACTGTAGCTAATGGTGGCACAAGTCACAACAGCAGTTTGTGGCTTCTCCAGGGTTCCCTCCCAGGCTGTGTGTGGTGTTTCTTTGGGGGCGCTGGTTCCCATGATTGCTCCAGGAGCCATTCTTCAGCTGAGTCTTCTGGACCCAGCATTGGCATTAGAATAGGGTTTTGCTTGTTTTTCCCTGAATGACATTAGAGAAATGCCTTGGCCTCTGGTGAGTTTAGCATTAATTCCTAAAGTCCTTTCCAGCTCTTTCGGCATCGCATACTCCAGGACGTTGCAGTATTTCCAACCCCCATACAGACCTGAGAGATGTGGGAACTGCCTGTGGTCAAGTTTGTGACTTGATATTCTTTTTAAAATGCAATTTCAGATGCACTGATCCTAAACTTCCAAAGTGCTTAATCCAATTAAACCATACAACAAATATCACTGCCATCACTCGCCAGCAAGGTGGCTTCTGTGGTTCTGCCAGGAGCGGCGACCTGTCCAAGAACAGAGCTTTGACGGCGACATCTGCCTGCTCCTGGTTCCGGCTGCTGCCGTTATGTTCTCCCTGGGATCTAAGCACCCTTCCTCGAGTCATACTTTCCATTCCTGGTGAACAGGACTCTGTAGGATTTGGTTCTGTGCCCATCCATCACTTGAGAGGAAAGGTACCCAGAGGCATGGATTTCAGGCAGGCGGAAAGACCCTGCAAACTAGGATTTCTGTGCCAGCAGTTCATCCTTGAAAGGGCAGAGCTGATGGGGCCCTCCCTAGTGGTGCAGGGGTTAGTCTCAGCGCTATGAAGCTATTACAAGCCACCTCGGCACGAGTTCAGTCCCCAGCCAGGAAGTGACCCACAGGGCGCAGCAGACCTCTCCTGTCTCCCGCTGCTCCCGTCAGCAGTGTGTCTCAGTACATCCTCCTGTTCTGCTCCCCGCTCTGTCTCTGGTAAATCCTCTCACCCCCACACCTCTGGCCTGTATCCCAGTTCATGCATGCATGCCTACAAACAAATAATCATTAAAATAAAGAGCAGTGCTGTGTGGTCAGGGGCCTCCTCCTGCTCCCGACAGGACGTCTGTGCACCAAAGCAGAACAGACCATGCATGTGGAGGCAGCTCAGAGAACAGGCTGCCAGCTTCTTTATTTCCTGTGAGCCGTGCGCCTCCAAACAGAGGCAGTCAGGACAGCGCTCCGGTAAAATGGCTAGCAAGCCCCAGCTCCTGTGAGGTATTCCTCAGTGTTGCCTGGGAGGGTTCTCTGCTGTGAGCTCCTGACTCGGTCATTTCTTGTAGTCTGATGTCCTTACTCTTCCCGACCCTGTTCCGTAGTGGCTAAGAGCAAAGTGACAGCTCCCGCATTGTGTTTGTTGGGTCATTAACACGACATACAGCTGCGCTGGGCAGGGCAGTTCTGCATAGATCGTTTAACAAGTGTTTCTTGAAAAACTGCAGCCCCGCGAGGAAAGAGAAGTTGCTGGGTCGGAACCAGAGAGGATCCGAGGTGCAGCGAGTGCAGGAGAGAAAGGGGGCTGAGGCCAGGCGAGGCCCCTGGCAGGACACTCCCACCCCCTCCCCAAGAAGCCCCGGCCCCTCCTCACGGGACACTGGAGCTCTGCCTTACCCCTTTTTGCTTCTCATGTAGAGCTCATTTAACACTGGTGGTTCTGAAGGAGCCTGCTCAGGCGGGATGGGCGTGGGGCAGACACAGTGGGCAGGTTCTGTCTCGGGTGCTGGTCCAGAGACATCATTTTCACTGTATGTGTTTCGGTGGTTGGATGTTCCAGCCTCCTGCTGATTGTCCTTGTTAGTTATTAGAGGCAAAAACTGAACTGAACTTACATTATTTTCCTGAGAATAAATGTATTAAAACGTGACATGACATGCAGCTTGCCACAGAGGTTAGTTATCATCCTTCTGTCGGGTTATTCATTTATAAAATAAACTTTTAAGGGGGTGCAGAATTATTTTATTTTTCTTTCAGGGTAGTCTATTCATGTTATGAAAATGACTAGGAAGATGCATTAATTTTGAGATGATTCTTTCATGAGGGAAAGTGGTGGAACAGGATGGGGGTGGTTGTGGCAGGTGTGTGTTTGTGCTCTGAAGCCCGGTCAGCTCTGCCATGCCAGCCCGGTCTGGCTCCGAGAGCCGAAAGTGCCCGGTGCCTCTGTGTCTCTGCTGTTCCCTCCCGATAAATGCTACTTGACTTTTGGGCTCCTGTGTCCTGCTGCCTAGATCCAAGGCGACAGTCTAACTCCTGCTGATATTCTTCTAGTTTATACTCCAACTGCCATTAGATGAAATGAAATAGGATCCCTCCCTATGTTAGCCGGTATCTCGGAGTATTCCTGAAAGTAGTGACTTTTTATTTCATTGGCTTTAGGATTATCTTGGGTCTTCATTAAGGTCATGCTGGCTAGCAGCAGCTGGAGCCCCAAGACTTACAGGCAGGCCTCTTGTGCCAGCGACTGGGGTGACTGACTCGCCTCTTAACCTTTCTCACCCCTGGACTGGGAGAGCAGACCTCCCAAAAGCCCTGTCTTGGAAGGAGAAGTTAATCAGACTAAGCGCAGGTGTATAGCTAGGAATCGCTTAGTGAAATTCTTCCACACCAACTGGTGACCGTCACTTTAGATGGATGTTTTCGCCAAACAGTGATGAATTGCAATATAAGACACCCTTATGCCTTCTACATAAAAGAAGTGCAGTAGCATGTTGGACAGCTGCTAAGAAGTGCAAGGTCAAGATCGGAAGGGTCCAGGCAGACGATGGGATGGCTGAATGCCGGAGAGGTGGGCAGAGGCCACGTCTTTTGGGGCCTTGTGGGTCACCTGTCACCTAAGACTTCCGACTTTCTCCTGCATGCAGTGAACAGCCAAGAAAAGGAACTAGGGTACAATCAAGTTTTCTGTTTAAATCACTGAAGTTCCTGTAGGAAGATGGATTTAAGAACAGACAGCTTCAGCTGTGGACCAAACAGGAGATGCTTATTATTCCCACTGTAATGGAGCCAGTAGACATAAAGACAGGTGGATCGATTTCAGATGTGAATACAGCGCCTTGCATATTTACACACATGTTCTTCTCCCTCTGGGTGTGGCTGTTCACTCCGCCCTGCTCTGTTTGGGTTGTTATAAAAGGAGCCGGACACTGCACATCTTACAGACAGTATACATTCCTCACTGCTCTGGAGACTCAGAAGTCCAAGATCAAAGAGATAGCACATGTGGGAGCTGGTGATTGCTCACCTGTGGGGTGTCTTTCCCCTTAGTTGCAGCAGGGGGAGGGGCAGCTTACTCTATGGGGGTTCATCCACAAGACACTCACCCCATTCATTCATCAGGGCCCCATGTTTATGACCCATCACCCCCCAAAGGGCCCACCTTCCCATGCCATCACCTTGGGAGTTAGGATGCAACATTGCTGAACCTGAGGGCATAAGCCACCCACACCTGTGCAGAATATGTTAAGGACCCACAGATAAAAAGGGTGCAGGAACCACAAACTATTTATTAATCATGACTATAGTCAAGGTGTAGTTTTTATTTGTTCTTTATATTTTCACATTTCCTAATATTCTGCACTGAAAAAGAATACATTGAAAAATCTGTACATGTATCAGCTGTTAGCAAGTAATTCAAGTTTCACTGCAAAAGCCCAGCGGCCCCCACCACCGCCCATTGTGTTAAAGTGCTTGTAATATAAAAAAGGAAAATTCTTGTTATAGGCTCTCTCCATTTGCCCATGAATTATCCACAGCTCTTAAAAAATTAAGGTAACAGTTAATAATGTGGTTGGTTTATTAAATATCCTTTGCCTTAAGATGATACTAGGATTTAATAATGCAACTGAACATTCAGTGAGTGTTGGTGGCCGGGAAAGGGAATGTGATACGTAGTATTTCTCTTTCTTCAACTCTCTTTCTGGAATATTGTTCTTTTCATTTCTGCAGTTTTTTGTTTCAATTTTTTTTTTGTAAAAATTTATTTATTTTTGCATACAGAGTTGGGGCACAAGCCAGAAGTTCAGGGCCAGTGAGAGGATTCACCAGAGACAGAGCGGTGAATAGAATAGGCAGATTGACCAGGTACACTGCTGAGGGGAGCAGCAGGTGGGACAGAAGAGGTCTGCCGTGCCATGTGGGTCACCATCAGGGCAGGGATCCAACTCATGCGGAAGTGGCTTTAGCTTCTTACTGCTGTGCTTTAATCTGCTGCACCCCTGGGGAGGGCCCTGTGCAGGTTCTTTTCTAAGACATTGTCCTTAAAAGGAATTATTGCAGGGCCCTCCCTGGTGGCGCAGCGGGTTAAAGCACAGCACTGAGAAGCTAAAGCCACTTCCGCATGAGTTCGATTCCCGCCTGCCCCGGAGGTGACCACATGGCGCGGCAGACCTCTCCTGACCCGCCCGCTGCTCCCCTCAGCAGTGTACTTCGTTGATCTGCCTGTTCTGCTCCCCACTCTGTCTCTGGTGAAGCCTCTCGCCGCCCCTGCACCTCTGGCCTGTACCCCAGTTCTGTATGCATAAATAAATAAATATTTAAAAAAAAAAAAAAAGGAATTATTGCAGATTACGAGATTAGACTCCATTGAGAATTCCCAAATCGAATTTAAAATTACATTTGAGGGAGTTGTTTTTTAAAACCTTAGCATTTTTTTTTTCCTTTAGGTTATTTGTGTCTGCAGAAGAACCAAAGCCGTCTTAAACGTTGAGTGCTGCTTTAGTGTTAACAATCCTAAGGGGAAAAAAGCAGTTACGTTGTGCACGCTCTGCTTAATGTCAGGTCATCAGTCTTAATAAAACGGAACAAATGTACAAGTACATGACAAATATGTTGTTGATGATGTCCTTTTAAACGATGTCAGTATCTAGAATGCTCTAATGCCACGAGAAATAGTTTTATAGATATTTCTCTATCATATACATATAGAGACCCTCGTAATCATAACAGGAAAAGAGAGAGGATCATGAAATAATTGTACCTAGGACCAACTAAAAATTTATATTAACCAAAATTTGTTAGCCAGCTTTAAAGACGTTGATCTTTGGTTCTACAAGGCTACATAATTAACATTATTTCTGCTCTGTTGGGTAATGTCTTTAATTGGAAAGTTATATTAATTCATATGTCAGTTGTATCATTTTAGACATACTAACCTAAATAACAAAGGAACCCAAGCATCTTTCTTCAAACAGTGCTAAATCATGAAATTAGTGATATATATATATATATATATATATATATATCACAGGGCTTGTTAGAAGGTAATGCATCAAATATACCTTTAAAAGGAATTTTCCTTTGACTTAGCAGAGCAAAGTATCCTAATGGACAGGTAAGGCAAATCATTTAATGTGTGAAATACTTGTGCCTACTGAAAGATAACAACACCTCAAAGGTGGATGCCTCTCCCCTGGCTATCTCCATTATCTGCAACAGGAATCTCAGTGACGCGCAAAAGGCAGTAGACGCTTCCGGTGATCTGTAATAAGCATATTGCTTTCAAAGAGAAATGTAAGTGTACATGCAAAACCGTGACTGAGGAGCATCTCAGACCTCCGTTCCTTAACCTTCAGCGCATCTACCATCTGGGGCGTCAACCATGCAGGCCACCAAGGTGGTCCTCATGGCAACAATGTAGAATCTCCCTGTGGCGACTGTCCTGGCAGGACAGTTTCTGAGGCTGTAGTTCCCTGTCACCCCAACACTGCTTCTTCCTGGTAAATTTCACCTAGTAAAAGTCCAGATGGGAATGCCCCCCTGCGGACCCATGACCCCCGAGAAGATTCTGGCCACTGCCATCAGGATTAGCTCTTGTGCAGGTGAGGGCAGAGTTCCCAGCAGGGTGCTGTAGCTGCTGCGGCTTTACTTACCTGTGTGGCCCCCACGGAGCATAATCTTCCTGAGGCAAGACCAGTCTCATTTATCTGTAATCCCAGAACTTGCACAGGGCTGCGTGCCAGGAAACAATGGTTCTGCCACTTGCAGCTAATTATCACAACTAATCCTGGGAGTTAGGCGCTCAATACCTCATTTTACAAGAGGAATCATGGATTCGGGGTATTTCAGTGACTTTTCTAGAACCACTACTGTAAAGAGCCTGGAAACAGTTCTCAGCTTCCCATGGACAAGGTCTAGGATCAGGAGAATAATTCTGAGAAAGAACAATGGAAAGTCCTTCGATATATTTGAAAAAGAGAGCTGGAGTTAAGAATGGATTATACTTGCCTTATTATAAATTATTTGAGAAATGTGATATATTTACATATACCTACCCCAAAAGCCAAAAATCTGTGATAATTTCTGACATGAGAACATGAGATATACCATTATCTCCTGTGACTGAAAAGAAGCAGCTTCTTCTACTGGAGCAAAAATGAATTGACACTTTCTGTATCTCAAAGTATTTTGCAATTAAATCAGCCGTATTTATAGCCACCAAGGGTTTGTTCTTTTGTTTGTCACCTTAGAATGGTTTCTTGCTCACCTGTGCTAAGCGCTGGCTCCTTGTTGAACAGAACCTTAGTTTACACTTTTTAGCATATTGACCCAAAACTTGCATTTCTAACTAAAACAGAAGTAATTTTATTGGTGATTTTTTGGGTGATGTTTGTTTATCACACAAAAGAATTTGTAGTTGAAGTGAGGGTTGTGCCCAGCAGAGGCCCCAAATGCTACCCCCAAGTTAAGTGGGCACGCAGTGAGGTTCTTGGGTCCATTTTACAAGAGCCGCTGCTTTCACGTGAGCTGGTTATTAAGAGATAACCTAACCGCTGGTGGACTTAGACTTATTTCGAGGTGGTTTTTTTTTTGCATGATACAGTTTTTGTAAGATATATAGGAGCATGTACTTGTGTCCGACTAATAGGTTAACTGAATGATAGATAGTTATTTTACATGTTATGTAAGATTATTAGCTGCTATGTGTTATGTATTATTGTCATTGTATGTACTTGCCTAGATGCAGGGGGTAATTAAACTTATGCACAATATACGTAGCAATCGTGGGAATGTTGAGTGTTGCGGTCTCTACTGCCTGCGTGTCAGTTTGAACCACATTTCTCCTCCTCCAGGAAATCGACAGTCTTGTGATTCTCCTTTTAGTTTCCCCTGCTAACAGAGGGCAGATACTCAGTGGGCACCTTTACTTTTGAGCCAAATCTCGAGTGTGCTTAATTGCCAGGGCAGTTTTCCGACAGGGCTGTGTCTTCTGAATATTCCCACAGACTGTAATTAAAGATTGGAAATCTAGCTGGTTGGTGCCGCCTCCGCGGGTGTGGCCTGGGTGGCTGACCCAGCGAGCCCAGAGTGGGAGGAGGCTTCTCCTGCTGCCCGCTCACCCCCAGGGAGCTCAGCCTTTCTTTTCTGACAAGGTGAAGCTGAAGCAAACAGGATTTAGTAAACGCCCCGTGGGCCCTGTGCCCCGAGGGAGGCTCGGGCTCCATGAAGCTGCCCCTGCGCTGCGGGAGGCTTCTGCGGCCCTGACCGCTGGACCGGACACTGGACACAAGCGCCCGCGCCCTGTGGCGGGGCTGCAGTCTGGACCCCGCGGCACAGCGGGGGCCCCCCAGGGTCTCAGTCTCCAGGCGCTGATGCTGCCTGCTCGCCCCTAGAGACTGGCCTGTGGAGATTCGCTTCCCTGGTCTCTCGCCGACACCCGGGCACCGTTTTCCTTGTCCTCATCGCTTTCCATCTCCTAAGAGGAGAAGGAATTTAGTATCCCAGAGAAGGACTTGGTTCAGCAAAGCGCCTAGTCCCTGTGTTTCCATTTTTGTCCTGAGACCTGCCTCCAACCTTTGACACAAGGAACATTCCAGAAACTGGGCAGTGGGGACGCACACTGACCGCTAACGTCAGTGTCCATGTGAAATAGTGGAACAGAGAAAAACATCAGGGTAACCTCCCCAGGTGGCTCAACTGCCTGTTAATAGTGAGTAAAGAGATTACTTAAAATACTAAGTAGTCATCAAGTCAACACAAGTAATAAATAACAATGACGCACTGTGTTCAGGCAGCTCTATTTTAAAAAATATTCTGCTTACCAACTCCTAGATAACTGCTCACTTTCTGGCTGCATCATCCTTTTTATTTTTACTTTGTTATACTTTGCTATAGTTTATTTTACTTTCTAAATATTTATTCTATTTATTTATGCATCTTAGAGCTGGGGTGCAGGTCAAAGGTGGGGGGGGAGGAGACTGGACTCACCAGAGTCAGCTTGGGGAGCAGAACAGGCAGATGGACTGAAATCCACAGCTGAGGGGAGCAGCGGGGAGACAGGAGGGGTCTCTGCGCCCTGGGGGTCACTCCCTGGCCGGGATCCCGCTCAGGGCACAGTGACTGGTGATAGCTTGACAGTGCGAGACTTTAACCCCTGTGCCACCAGGGAGGTCCTATTTTATTTATTTTTATTTTTATTTTTCATATACTACTGCATTCTGACCTTTCATACGTTTGGGGTGTTGGTTGTTGAGAACCATCACAGACAGGTGCTACCTTGTTCCAGAGGACTGTGTGAACGCCTCAAAGTCCTGCTCTGTCAGACACCCTTGTCCACTTGGTCCCAACTGACAACTCCCCTCCCCCCTCCCCAGTCCTTCTTCCTCGGGGGAACACTACTTGGTCTTATAGTGCAACCGGCTATATACTCAGAAAACAAACAGCTGCAATAAGGCATCACCCCCTTTAATCAAAACAAAGATTCCTTTCAGACTCCAACAACATTATGGTAAAAAAAAGGAAAACTAATTTAAACTATTTCTGAGCATTGAAATAGATGAAGAAGAGTCTCGAGGTTTTTTTATGAAATTATTTTAGCAACACAAATCTGACAACAATTTACTAAAACATAAAAGCGAAGAACTCAGAGCACTCTCACCTCTGAGTAGCGATGCAGAAGTCTTACATAAAATAATTGCTCGTTTACAAGGACATTATAATAATGTCACCTCATAAGCAAGTGGCGATTAGTCCAGAAATGGAAAGACCGTTCCCTCAGGGAGTATGCTGATGTGAGTCAGTGCAGTAACAGAGCCAACAAAGGAAGCCGTGGCATCATTGGCAAGGGTGTTGAAATGAATCTGACAAAATGCAATCCCAGTTCTTAAAAGATGCAGCCCTGTTAAAGAGGAATTAAGTGACTACTCCTTTAACACTGGGGTGGGGGTGGATATCTTCAAAATCCAGCCTTTAGCTACATCTGTGATAAAGGGAAATGTACAGATGTTCCCACTTGAACAGGATGGTGCTCCCCACTAGATTAACTGTGATTTTGAGATATATTGGAGATGGAGAAACACACACACACACACACACACACACACACACACACAACTAGAGATATAGAACTTGGGAACAAAAGAGAACTGCCTCTATTTAGAGAGGACATGATTATTTATCTTAAACACTGAAAAGAAAAATCAATGGGACAGCTACTAGCTACAAAGAAAGAATTTAATAAAACAGCAGCACATAATTTTAACATACGGAAATCAATAGTCTATATATAATTAAACAAAAATAGGTTTGAAATTATGATGGATGGTTTTACAGAAAACTCCTTTTTCCTCAATTTCAAGCAGAGAATAATGAGAAGATGTTTGTGTTGCACTAACAGGGGAAGAAAAGAAGGCAGAAAAGGAAAACATGAATACATATGCACAAGCAGAAATTGGTACAAATGTGCCCTTGTTCTTTTTGAATTGACAAAAAGCTTGTTTAGTTTAAAATCACTTTTTTATGTACAGAGTCCCCTCTCCCCCCTAGATTTTCTTTTTCGGTGGGGAACAGATATATAAAGAAAGTAGACCCCCATACAATTTTGAAAGTTGTTTTTTTTTTTTTAATTTTAGTGTTGACAGCTTACAATCTGTGTAAGCAGTGCTTCCTTTCAGAAGCCGAGCGCATTCTTATTTACAGTTATTTAACAAATGACCCTACTATTAGTTATCTAAATTCCAAAGTCCTCACAAATTATAAACAAATAAATAATCTCTATGCTACATACATCCTGAAAAAGAGGAAAAAGGAAGAATATTCGAGATGTTCTTATTCTTGAAATCCCTGATTTTAAAGAGGGAAGGTCTCCAACCCTTTCTTGTGTTATTTCTTCTTTTAGGAAACATTCAGACACTGTTTTGTTAGGACAGATCTGCCTATGGTTTGTTATTATTATTATTTTACTCTAGAAGGAAGGACATTAGTTTATTAAGCTATTTTATTTTTTATTTTTTTAAAGATTTATTTATTTATACAGAACTGGGGTACAGGCCAGAGATGCGGTGTGTGAGAGGATTCACCAGAGACAGAGTGGGGAGCAGAGCAGGCAGATCGACAAAGTCCACTGCTGAGGGGAACAGCGGGCGGGTCAGGAGAGGTCTGCCGCGCCATGTGGATCTCCTCTGGGGCAGGCGGGGATCGAACTCATGTGAAAGTGACTTAAGCTTCTTAGTGCAGTGCTTTAACTGTGGTGCCACCAGGGAGGGCCATATTAAGCTAAAACAGTAAAGGTGGTTAAAAAGTGATTACGTTGTTTCCATATTACTACCAGAAAGCACACATGTATTTCCCTAAGTTCCTACCTGCATTAAGAACTCCACTGTTTTGAAAACCAACATAATATATCATAAACTGAACATGTTCTAATTATTTATCCACCTGCTTAGTATTGAAAAGTGAATTTGATTTCCGCTATTGGTTTTATAAATAAAGCCATGGATCATTCTCAATGCTTGTCCCTACTTCCAATTACATCCCAAATCCATATGAACTTAATCAGATTACAAACTCTTGATGATGAGGCTCTAAGATGTCTGCTTACTGAGAGGGAGAGATAACCATGGCTTAAACTCCTTCCACCAATGAAGGAAAAAGGGATAAACTGTCACTTGAAAGATTCTACAACTATGGCAGGATGTGGACAATAGTCTTGCCAGGAAGAGCAAAAATTGAAAATCGAATATGCGTGAAGAGACCCTGAGGCTGAAGCCCTTGTCAAGCCACTTTCTGCATGGCAAGAGAAGTTTAGAATACTCCGCAACATATGTACCTTCAGCAATTAGGACCCAGGATCTAGGGTGCCCAGTAGATAATACTCATGCATTCTTCCATGAAATGAAGGGCATTTCAGGAACATAACTTTTATCTAAAATATAATAACACAGAAAAATATCGTATGGATCTAGCAGAGACATTGTTTGAGCTGTGTATAAACACCTTGGATTGCAATTCCAAATAAAGAGAAAGGGGAGTATGTTGGTGCACCATCAAGGAAATGGAATTTTCCTCATGGTGCCACTCCATTATGGTTTACTATTCCCAGAACATTACCTGAATGGTTCTGTCTGGCAGAAATTTCTAGAATGATGGACATACTCTGTATCTGCACTCCCCAGCAGGGTCACCACTAGCCACCGGTGCCTGCAGAGCACTGGAAATGCAGAGTGCACCTGACGAAATGGGTTTCTATTTTCTTTAATCTTAATTAAAATTTAAGGATTCACATTTGACTCGTGGCAGTCCTATTGAGCTAATCCGTCCAGTTCCGCATTCCTTCTCTCCTATGTCTGTGTTCAAGATCACAGTTGACGGAAAGGCCCACCTCTCCTTCCAAGATCTCCTTAGAAAAGCAGCCCCACCCCACCCCCACCCCAGGGCCCCCTCTGGTGGCACAGCGGGTTAAAGTGCAGCACTGAGAAGCTGGCTGCCTTGGTGCACCTCATCAGTCTGCCTGCTCCCCACTCTGCCTCTGGTGAATCCTCTCACAACCCCGCTACCTCTGGCCTGTAAACCCCAGTCCTGTATGCACAATAAATAAATCTTTAAAAAGAAAAAAGAAAAGCATCCCACTTCCTGTGGTAGGCAGGTGAATGACTTGCCCATGGTCACCTAGCCAACCTGTGAATGTATCACCTTGACAAAGGAAATTCACCAAGGAATGAATTGAGGCTTTTGAGATAGAGAGATTAGCCTGGATTATCTGTGAGGGTCCAGTTCATTGTGATTTAATTGTTCTCCTCAAAGGGAGCAGGCAGGTGAGCGCTAGAAGGAAGCTGTGAGGCTGTAAGACAGAAGCAGCGGCCAGGGAGGGTAGAAGAGCCTGTGCTGCCGGCTTTGCTGGTGGAGGAAGTGGCCCTTGCACACGTGCAGAGGTGCTTGGCGGGATGGCAAGGCAGTTGCCCTCAGATCCTCCAGAGGCAAACAGCCTCGTGCATATTCTCGCTCTGACCCCCAGCACGGTGAGGTCACTGGTTTGTGTTGCACTAAGCCACATCTGTGTTTTAGTAATTTATCACAACAGTGATAGAAAGCTAGCACACTGCCCTGGCAAATCTTTCCAAGTACACAGTTTTCTAGTGAAAGCTAGATCTGCAGTGAAGCTCCGCAGAGAGGATAGGACTAAATGCACCGGCTGTTGTCTGCACTGAAGCACTTTATGCTGTCTGAGACCGGTGAGTGCGAGGCAGCAGGATGCTTGTGGATTCACTAGCCCTGTCATTTCACCTGTGCCGACACGAGTGGTCATCTATGCGAACATCTACGTATCTGCCATGTTGGGGTGGATGAAGGACACCTCTTGGCCAACACTGGGCAGGACCGCTACCCTTCCAGACCACCCCCCACACAGCTATAACTGTTTTACTCTCATTTTGTTTTACAATTTGGATGAGATTTCCCCTTAAAAACAACTTTAATTTTTGGGTCAATCCTTTCGAAATTAGGCTTTGACTGTACCTAAGTCAGACTTGCCCCATCAAGAAACAAGTGTTATCATTATTTTCAGAAAGGTTCTTTGCTTCTCCATCAACACAAAGCCCATGTATTCCACAGTGCTCATGGTCACGTTATATGCAGTAGCTTGGACACGAAGTAGCCTAAGTGTCCATCAATAGATGATTGGATCAAGGAGACATGGTGTGTGTATGTGTGAATATATGTATACACACATGCATATACACATTCTGAAGTATTACACAGCCATTACAATGATATTCAGCCATTTTCAACAAAATGGAGGAAATTGGAGAGAATTGTGTCCAACAAACTAAGAACAATAAAAGCAAAAAACATATACATAGCAGACAAATCGATAATGTGAAAATACTTGGACATCACCAAGTAGTCCTGAGGGCCATGAGATTAAGAGGGAGGCAGAGCACAGGGACGTGGGTGCACAGAGATGGTTGGGAGACGGGAATGAAAGATTTCTTTGGTTCTGCTTGAGTTTTTGCAAACTCACTCCTGTGTGAGTTTCACTGGAGAAAAGACGAGTTATTTGGAAAGTTATTTCATTGAAACTGCCGGCAGATCCTACCTGAGAGATCAGCCAGTACAGCTGTGTGCACTTGGAGTCTGGAATTGAATTTTGATCTCAGTACTCTCATATGGTTCGGGCAGTCAGGTTTTCTGCTTAGTCAAATATTGGCTGAATACATTGACTAATTATTTTAGAGATTTTTTGAAAAAAATTTTTTGGGGTGGGAGGTAGAGTGTATTCTTTATGGGTTTCTTGAATTTACCCCAATCATGAGGTACCAATAATGAAATCCTACATGTGTATAGAAGGAAAATGCTAAGCACTTTCACCTACATATCTATATAATCATATATATGTGACCCCCCCCACACGCAGATAGTTAAACACACACACATACACCATGAAGACCATCATCCACATGAAAAGGAAATATTTGTGAATGAGATCTGCTTTGCAATAATGACAAAAACTATCAACACTAAAGAAAACTAGATGCCAAGCAATAAACTCAAGTTTAGGTTTGAATAATTAAGTTTAGGCTTACATTTCTGTAAGTCCCTGAAAACCCACAGTTTATAATATCTGAAATACCTTATCAACTATTTTACATAAATATAATGCCATAATAACTTACAATAAAAGCAGATTGACTCGTTATTTTAGAGTTTCCTGATTCTTGATTCGGATCTCTAACCAGAAGCAAATTATAGCCTGTCAGCTTTTCTATGGGGCAATCAGACAACTTTTAAGTAAGATAATAAATCTGCACAAATGGGCTGTTTGTAATTAAAATTAAGCATGGCAAGTTATTTCATGACCATTTATAAAGTCAAGTGCCTGCCAATAAAACAGTTACATTTTCATTGTTATTACTTTCCTTTAAATTATTCCCATTCAAGATGAATTATTTCCTGAAAAGTGGTCCAGCTTTAGGGAGTTCTGAAATGTAATTATTCTGGGCTGCGAAAAACTGTAGATGTCTTCCTGATTTCCACTACTCTACCATGTGCTAGCATTGAATGAGATCCAATACTTTGAGTATTGAAATATCGCACTAATGAATTTTAACAAACACAGAAATTTGTGGTTTTTAGACCTACACTATATTTTTGTTTCCAGTGAACTCAAGAGCAGTAGAATTATGAGTTTGTATATCTGTCATACAGGTGATGACTAGTGTAGCTCCACTGCCAATTCCTTGGTTGGTCCTTTTTTTTTTTCTTTTCGTGATTGTCATTGTCGTTTTTAATTTAAATTAAAATTAAATTAGTGATGAAGTTTGTCTTGTTAGGAAATAATAGAAAGTTAAATAAATGTAGAGTCTACTTTCAACTATGAATCACATAACATCTGTTCATCACTTCATGCCATCATTAATACAAAATATATCAAAGAGCATCTCTTAACTTCTGCCAGTTTTGCTCTGAGACCTCTATCAATGGAAGATTGTTAATGCGCTCTTGAAAGTGGTCACACCTATGCTTGCCTGTTCTCACTCCCAAGAGGAATGTCTTAGATTGTCTTAGAATGGAATGGAATGTCTTAGATCCCTCCTGCCAACAGTTGAAGCATTGTATCCTGAGTTTCTATGGTGATCAGTCATCTTGCCCTCACCACAATATCTTAGGAACACCACCCTTGTCTTTCCAGGCACCCCGCACATGACTCTACATGAGACTTAACTGATTTAACTACAACATTGCATGGAGCATAAAAGACTTCCAGTGAGTACACTCTCCATCTGTAAACATATGGAGCACCCACCTCTCATAAGTTATTTCTTCAATGAGTCCTAAAGATAATTTCTCTAGAAAGGATTTCATTTTCCAACCTCTTCCAATTTCATTTTTTTTTTTTTTTTGGCTAAAATGTAAATTCTCAAAATGTAAACTCTAAAAATGTCAGTGTGTTCAATTCCATGGAGAGACAAATAGGACCCTTTCTGGTAGTTTGTTCTAGAACAGAGTTGTTAATGGGATAGTTGTTCTATACCATGCTACCCTGGACTCCTATAAGTGAGTTAAGATAAGTTAGGCTCTGCCATATCAAATATTAACATAAATAGTCATAATGGTGGGTGACGATCTAGGACTGCCAGCCAGCAGCATACCACTGAGAGAGATTCCAGCAGGGAATGTGACTGTTTTGAAAATGCTAAGTCTCCAGAAAAAAAGAAGTAACAAGATTTTACTTAAATTGACACATTGTTGGCCCTCCTTGGTGGCGCAGCGGGTTAAAGCACTGCACTGAGAAGCTAAAGCCACTTCCACATGAGTTTGATTCCCGCCTGCCCCGGAGGAGACCACATGGCGCGGCAGACCTCTCCTGGCCGCCCGCTGCTCCCCTCAGCAGTGTACTTCCTTGATCTGCCTGTTCTGCTCCCCACTGTCTCTGGTGAAGCCTCTCACCGCCCCTGAGCCTCTGGCCTGTACCCCAGTTCTGTATGTACAAATAAATAAATCTTAAAAAAAAAAATTGACACATTGTTAAAAAGTCAATTTAAGACCCTCCCTGGTGGCCCAGTGGGTTAAAGCACAGCACTAAGAAGCTTAAGCCACTTCCGCATGAGTTCGATTCCCGCCTGCCCCGGAGGTGACCACATGGCGTGGCAGATCTCTCCTGACCCGCCCGCTGCTCCCCTCAGGAGTGTACTTCGATGATTTGCCTGTTCTGCTCCCCACTCTGTCTCTGGTGAATCCTCTCACCCTCTGCAACTCTGGCCTGTACCCCAGTTCTGTTTGAATAAATAAATAACTCTTAAAAAAAAAAAAAAGTCAATTTAACATGTCCATCCTTCCTAAAAGAAAATGTCGGATTCTGGTGAAAGGACTAGTTGCTAT
Organism: Condylura cristata; assembly: GCF_000260355.1. Lineage (NCBI taxonomy): Eukaryota > Metazoa > Chordata > Mammalia > Eulipotyphla > Talpidae > Condylura > Condylura cristata. The sequence continues at coordinate 2,801,779 of NW_004567143.1, forward strand.
CCATCTCCCACTGTTGGCGTTTTGATTTGATATCATATCTGTGCACTGGTATCCTGTATCTTTTTATAACAGAAAGGAGTTTGGGAAGATTAGCGATATTAATCTGAGAATTTTATCTCTGGAAATATCAAGCTGTGAGACCTTTAGAAAGCTGTTTACAGCATTTGGTCATAATTATGATGACTGAAGGAGGTATTAAGGACAGATTTTTTTTTTTTAACTTCCTACAACCTTAAAGTTCTTTGATTCTTTTTGTGCTGAACCATCTGTAATCGGTGAGAAGTCCCTGTGCTGTTTTCTTCAAACCCAGTCGCTCCCAGAGAAGCCTCCATGGAAGTCCATGGAAGTCCTTCTCTGATGCACGTGACTCTGTGCTTGTTGATGTCAAGTCAGTCTGGACTATAGCTCAAACACGGTAAAATAACTAGAGGCTAAGTCAAGGTCACGTGTCACATAGTCCTTAAACCAGTGTCCTCTGGCTGACTGCAGGCCATTGCTTCCTTCCCCCTGAACGTTTCTACATCCTCCCTCTCCATTACCATGGTACCTTTTCTTTAGTCCTTAGAGAGAGTCGAAGCTGACATGATTTGTACTAACCGTGTCAGTCAGTCTAGGGTAGATTTCTAATTCTCAATTCACAAGATCGCCTTCCACAGACAGACACCTGTTTTCCAGAAAAAAAGGCATTATGTTAAACAGTGAGGATAATAATGAAGCCAGAGCAATGGTTTAAATGACTACCACACTGTTTGTTTTGCATCAGCTATGAAGATGTCAGAAATACTCATTTGAATCGCTTAGCTATACAAATACTAAAAATCTACATCAACATAGTCTACCTGTGTGGATCCAGTGTTAAGAAAGAAAACAAGGCCAGAGCCAGACACTGGAGAGAATGCAATCAGCCACCACATTGACTCAAGACAATAAAACATGTTTTGTTTCTTAACTCTTGAGTGGGAAGTAAGGATTACTTTTCTGTATATTATGTGTTTCCCAAAGATCTCTACTTATAGCTGATTCTCCATTGTAACTCAGGGTAATTATGTGGTATTTAAAAAATTACTGGGCAAGCCTCCCCACCTAAGCTTCTCTATACCACACATTTGCTCTGTTCCTGCAACTTCCCAGAATTACAGCTTTTAGTTCCTTCACCTGTAAAATAAAGGGGTTAACAAAGTGTTCTAAAATTCTTTTCAACTCTGAACTTTCATCTCACAGGTTCAGGAATTTGAGTTTCCTTTTCACCCAGAAGTAAAACGGCGTGAACATCAGCATTTAAGACAAACAGCAAAGCATAGATTGCGATATTTCCATGTCATCACGATCTTTGCAGGTTATTGCCCTAAGTTTTGGAACAAAAATTAAAGTATTTCAACCATCTGAATGGAAGCAGGTATAGCAAAACGTATCACAGACTGAGACCACATAAACAGCCTGAGTGGCAAAGATTTTAATTACCTGAATTCACCCTGTGTGTTCTTCATTTAGGGTTTCTGCTCTCTACAGCTC
>NW_004567143.1:2804490-2811415 GCF_000260355.1 Condylura cristata
TTTCTTTCTTTTTTTCCAGAATATACTGGCTTCATCACGTAAGATGCCTTTTAAACCACCTGTCCACACACTGGGACATTGTAAACACCCTTCATTAGTAAGCAGAAGCTGAAAAGGCTCTGCTGTGTTATCAAAGGGTGCAGTTTCCTATCGATTTCAGAGTTAGAAGACATGATGAACCAATTAAGAGACATTTGAGTTCAAATCTTGCCATTTGTGTGCAGCTTTCCCGAATATGTTCAATTCTATCAGTTGCTTTATAAATAATGTGAGCTACTTCTGTGGCTTCGGAGCATAAACTTTAACACAACATCACTGTCTCGGTCACTTTAACTTCCTTTAAAATATTTAACCAACGAACAAATGCAATTGGGAACTGAGAGCGAGGGGGGGGAGGGGGCTTTGTTTCAGTTGAGAGGAGTGAGTGTGTAACGAGGGCTTCATTCAGAAGAGGGAGAGCATGGTGGCTCTGGAGAGGGTAACCATGCACTGGCCAGCACCTCGAGAAGCCAGAGCGGCAGGTTCCAGCCAGCCCTCAGCTAGGGGCCTTGCACAACAGGCAGAGACCCGGCAGGCTCGGCACCAGCTGAATACTGTGCCGGCCGTCCAAACCGCTTCCTTACTGTTTTTAAGAATTTGTTTTAATAAACAGCATAACCAGCAGCGATAGTTTAATTTCTCAAAATAATCCAAAGAGGCCTGGCTGGAAATGCAAGTTTCCCCTTGCCCGGCCGTCTCTCCAAGGAGGCCAGTGACAGGATCTAGTGAAATATTCTCCTCACTTGCAAGAACACTCAGGACCGCCTGCAGCTGTGTCTGCCCAGCGACATGTATGTGTCCCTCCGTTTCTATTTGTGTGGGACTCACAAGGGGGAGCTTTATTTGCCAATGTGTCACGGTGGGGATAGAGGGAATCTTGACCGGTGCACAGGGCTGGCGTCCTCCTAGCCCCAGAGCAGGGGGAAGGAGAGAACCCCGAAGTGTCTGTGACTGGCCCAGGCCGCAGGGGCGCAGATGAGACCCCCAAGGAACAAACCAAATGGGCAACCTCAAGAGGGAACCCATCATGGGGCTGTCACGGGGGCTTGTCCCTCCCTCCCGCCGCCCACCGGGGTCCCCTGTGCGTGAATCCAGGGAGAGTCAGGGTGAGGCTTTCTCTGCTGCAGGGTCCAGCAGCAAAGCACAGCGGGAGACTGGGGGGCCCAGGAGCGTAGGGCGCTGTGTGGCAGGTCCCAACAGGTTGATGGACGCACGTCTAATGTGACTCAGTGGCCACGACGCTACACGCGGACTCATCCGCCTCCTCCCAGGCTCCTGGGTCTGGGAAGATCCCTCTGAGCGGCTCACGCCACGCGGTGGGCGCCTGGAACTCGGTCTCGGTCACCGCGGATCTGGACCTGTGTAGCCACCGAACATGCGCCCCCACTGGCCACCTCAGCACCCACACTTTGCAGCACAGCTGCCCTGCTTCTCGTGCTTGGTTCCTTTTTGGACCCCCCAGAAGTGAGGTCTCGGGGCGTTGGTCTGCTCTGCTGTCTGCTGCCCGGGAAAGTCTTGACTTTCTTGTCTCATGCGCCGGCCCTCTGCGCAGCCAAACGGTGTCACTCAGCCTCTCAGAACCCCGTTCCCAGGTCGGCTCCCTCCCCCACAGTGTAGCTCAGGGTCTGGCTGGTGGCTTCAACAGCTTCCAGAGGGTTCCAGAGGACTTTGTAGACGTGGGCTGACCTATCTGTGGGATCAATTCCTCAATGTGATTAGCTGATTCAAATCCGATGTGCATCTGACATGAATAACGCTCCAAACGCTTGGGGTTCTCCTCAGGAACCCAGAAGTGCTTTTGCGTTAAGTTTCAGAGAGAGGATCAGTGGAATCTCATGGAAGTAAGCTCTGTGCTTCTTGAATATGGATGGCATTGAGTGCTTTTCTATATTTAAGTATCCTGGGTGCTTGATTATTTGCCTCTCCCTATTTGTGCACGCCTTTGCTTCTGTTGTTTCTTATTGAGTAGTAAAGATTCTTTCTTTCAAATTAACTCATTTTTGTATTGCACTAACAGGTTACAGCATTTAATATGATTTAGGGTTCAGGGTCACACCTCCTCCGATGTATGGTGCCAACAGCCCCCGCAACCCACATTGGCTCCCTCCCCCACCCCCCAACCCTGCACCCCCACACTCACTCCCCTGCAGGAACCTCAATTCTGCAGTCATAGTCTAGGGTTTGTTTTTTGTTTTGTTTTATTTTTGTCATTTCTTTTATTTTTTCTCTAGCTTCCATATGTGGTGTAGCCTTCTGATATTTCTATTTCTCCTTTTGATTTATTTCACTTAATATCATCCCCTCCAGGCCCATCATGTTGTTGCAAAAAGCAAAAGTTTAATCTTTTTGGAGCTGAGTAGGACGCTTCGTGTCACAAAGAGCTGACTCTTAGGCATATTAAACATGTCTCCCCCTCTGCTGCTGCTTGTGTTTGACCTTGCCGAGGTTTCTTAGACTGCCACGTGGCCACTCTTCACTGAGTGGTTTCGGGTTTGGTGTCTTTGTAAAACTTTTTTATACTATAGTCCTTGTACCAGCCTTCATTTCTGTCCCAGGTGTGGGTTCCCGCCGGCACCATCACGACGGTCCCCGCCTCTGCACGGCTCTGCCCAGCTCCTTCGCCCTCCTCCCCCTGTAGGGTGTCTCTGATCTATAGTTGCGTGATGCTTTTGTTGTTTATTTTATTATAGTTACTTTTTTTTTCCTCTGATTCCTTCCCTTGTCTTCTCTACACTCATCCTACATGTGAGACCACTTGCTATATTTATTTTCCTTCCTGGCTTACTTGGTGTCTTCTTTGGAAACACCTTCTGCAGGCACTGATTACAACGTAAAGGCCATCACACTTCATTATTATCATATTCCTTTTTATTTTTAAAACTTGTGTCTATTTTGAATTTGTGCTGGGCTGAGAAAAAAGTAGGGAATTTCACTTTATTTTCTCTCACACAAGTAACTGGTTGTCTGAGAGCAATTAGTGATTAAGTCATTGCCCACACTGATCTAACATGTCACCATTGGTACGCCTAATTTGTATATATTTTTGTATTCATTTCTGACTTCTCCATTCTATTCCACCAGTTTCTCTTCCTCTTAATGCACCAATATTTAATGCACCACTATTTACAATAGACCACTTAAGTCTTTTATTATCCAGTAGGCGTATCCTTAGTGATTATGCTATAATTTTAGAATGCCTGCCATGTGTACATATATGTACACATACATGTGTGTGTGTACACACACACACACACACACACATATCCCATATATATTTTAGAATTCAGTGACTTTTCTAATTCCCCATTAGGAATATATGCATTTTCCAGCAAGATTGAGGCTCCTTGAATGCCTTTCGTTTTTCTTTCTTTGTCTCTTCTTCCTTCCTCCCAGCTACATTTTCATACATAACTTTCTTTCTCTTCCAGCTTTTATCTTGCCCTAAGTTTGACCTCATGTGCTCCTGCAGTTAGTGATTTAAGACCCAGCAAAAGGTGGTGAAGAAAGTTACTCATGGACAAGAAGTTGTCACTAGGAAATGAGTAATCCGAACCTGATTCTTACACAGGTGTGGCTCGTGCGTGCCTGCGCAGACTAGGTGTTTACCCCCAGCCCCCACCCCGGAGGTTCAGGAACCGGATTCTCACACTCGGTAGCTCCTTCACACATCATTTTGTTGTGATTACCTCTTGCCCTGTGAGGGGATGAGGCTTAGATAACAAGAGCGTCTTCAGAAGCCCTTACAGTCATTCTAAATTACAAAAACAAAACATGACATTTAGTTTAAATTTAGAACTTACTGTCTTAAATTTTTTGATCGGGTTTGAAGTTTCCCCACATTTAGTTAATAAGAAAAGTCATTGCTCAGACTGAAAATGTCTCTGTTTATCCCTGGCTCCTAAACTCAGAGTATCAGAGGCATTCTCGTTAATTCACTTCCAGCGCGTTATTTAATAATGCAGCCACCTTAATCCCCTTGTTCCCTGCAGTCTCATTATACTTCAGATTTATGTGATCTTTTCCTCGGAGCACTCAAACAGCTATTTTGCAGATCGCCTTCCTTCAGTGGCCCCTCCAGTCTGCTGTGTGTGTTATTACCAGTTGAAAATCCGGAAAGATCAGTTCGAGCAACTTCACTGTTTAAAAGTCTTCGGTATCTCCCACAGTTAGCAAAAAATGTTGAAAATCCCCAAGTCAGTGAAAACCGTTCTACTAGGTGTCAAGCAGTACAGTTCCACACACACTTCTCTGCTGCTCTCTGGCTGTATTTTGCCTGGGGATAGATTTCAGGATCCTTGAGATGTGGATGAGCTGCACATCGTCACACAATCTCCCAGGAATATTGCGAATAGCAATTAAACTTGTGGGTAAGAAAGTTTGACCGAACAGCAGGGGCGCTTAATCGCAGTAGACACTGAAAAAACACACAGGGAATGGATCTATGAGGCTCTGTTCTCTAGGAAAATGGCTGCTTGTCAACAGTATTTGTATTTTTAAAGATTTATTTACTGGTGCATACAGAACTGGGTACAGGCCAGAGGTGCAGGGGCCTCACCAGAGAGGCTTCACCAGAGACAGAGTGGAGATCAGAACAGGCAGATGGACGAAGTACACTGTTGAGGGGGCAGCAGGAAGACCGGAGAGGTCTGCTGCGCCCTGTGGGTCACTCCTTGGCCAGGGGTCAAACTCGCAACACAGCAGTCATGGCCAGCTTGCAGTGCTGCATGTTAACCCTCTGCACCACCAGGGAGGCCTGATGTGTCATCAGTATTCTCTGCGGTTTGAACTCAGTGTGGGCACATTCGTTGAATATCCACTGCTCCGGCTACTTTCGGTTATAAGTGACACAAGACCACACATGATGACTCAGCAGCAATAATGTTGAGTAAGAAGGTTAGATGTAGGTCGGCATGGGGGGAATTAACTGAAGGTCTGTATTGGTTAGGATATGTTTGCTTTTTTTTTTTTTAAAACAAACACCAAAAATAATAGCAGCTTAAATGACAGAGAAATCTATTTCTTGCTCCTAGAAACCTGATAAGTTACTGATAAGTTACTGAGAACCCTGGTTCTGACCATTTTCAGTCGCCAGCGCTTGTGAACTGAGATCCCTGCTCGGGGTCTCCGTTGTAGGGTTATTGCAGGAAGGAAGTTGGTGTCTCCTGGCAAGGGCCTCACCCCATAGGGCACGTGTCCACGGCCTTGGACTTGCAGTCCGGTCCTAGCTGCCCTTTCCACATGCTGCCCCCCCACCCCCTGACCCCCACCCCAGCGCTCCCATCCTGAGCTTTTCTCCTCCACCCCCTGGTGGGTGTCCTGCTCCTCCCCAGAGGCCCCTGGAGACCTGGAATCCCTAACGCCTTGCGCATTTGTGTGGTTCTCTGCTCAGTGGCAGGAGCATCACCAGAATCAGCCTCTGACTCATTCCAGACCAAGAGTGTCAGAATCTTCACTTTAACAAGAATGCCAAGAGCCTCCTACGCACATAAAATTCTGGCAAACATGGTGTTTTGCGTGGCAGCCGCTCAGGACATGGTGACAGCAGCTGTTCTGACCCTGCTCCCAGCTCCTGGTTCCCCCACTTTGCACTGGAGCAGACGTAGGGAGACTCTGTGGTCTCACACTGGGTTTGACAGAGCTGAACGGACTTTATAAACAACCAGAGATTTGACTTGACTTCACGTAAGCTGATGTTAACTTTTCCAAATAGAAAACATAGAGAACATTTTCAAAGTGTTTTGAAGACGGCCGGAGCACTCAGGTGTGCTGTCAGAATAACACATATTTCAGATGTGAAAGGAAATCCTTGCTCTGGCCGTGTTTAATTGAGGAGCAGCCAGACTAATTGGGTGCCATTTGCCAGATTCTTCTATCTGTGAATATCTGTTTTCTCAATTCTTTGCAATTAAAATCAAGCATGGAAATAAAAGAGATCCTCTGGATAAAACAGCCTGGCAGCTGGCAGCCAGCCCCATCACCCTGGCTAGAGCTGCCGCATCAAAACAGCTCCTCTGTCTACACTGATTCATTTTATATTTGAACTTGAAAAAAAAAAACAGCTTGTTTCTGTGTGTATGGCGTGTGAATGCCTTTCGTTGGAAGTCAAATGCATCCTGCACCTACAGTGATGAGAGAGAATTCCCGTACTGGGTTGCCCAGCACAGACCCTCTGACTCCAGGGCAGTTTGGGGGCGCACTCATGGGCAGCAACACTCCTGGGGCCCTCTGATTACGACAGACTGACACCCACTGGCTTCTGCCTGTGTGTGCCCTATCCGGTCACGTGGGGCAGCCAAGCAGCTCTCAGTTCTCATTCATCTTGACGTGATCAAACTTGCAGGCTCAGACACGTTATGAAGCAAATTACACATTTCCTGTGGCCTCGGAAGATAATTAGTTTACTAGAGCAAGAATTTGGATTTGAGTTCTAGTATCACACGCTTTTAAAAAAATCCCTCTGTTTCAGAGTAAAGGAGGTATTTCCTCTGAAATGCTTCGGTTCGCTGGAGAAGACTACGGCACTGCAATTCTCTTTTCTCTCTGGAAACACACATTTCTTGAGAGTGAGCTGAACACCGTATCATGGACAGAGTCATGGCCTCAAAATCTTTAACTCTTAAAAAGACAGATGCTCAAACAAATAATTACAAAACCGTGTGACGATATGTAGGTTGAATGCAAATAGTCCATGGGGCTACAGGAGAAGAAACCAGTCATTAAGAAGGGGGAGCTGTGCATCTTGTGCTTTGCTTGATCACTGTGCTTAATTATTTTTAATATAGCAAAAGAAAAATATGTAAGGGTTTGCCATTCCACTTTAATGGACTTTAAAGCCTTCCTCACCACAAAGAGTTAAAATACCAGCAATCGGAATAAAGATAATTAA
>NW_004567143.1:2812270-2903007 GCF_000260355.1 Condylura cristata
CAAATGGTTTTCGATATTTTAATTATTTTACATTTATTTACATCCTGTTTCATTAGTTTATGTTATTTACATTTATATCATATAAATATAAGATTTTATATTAAATGTATGTATTTTAATTGTAACAATGCATTTGTTTTAAAATTAAAAAACAATTCCGGGTCCGCAATACTCCAGACTTTATCACGTTTAAATTCTCCCAGCAACTCCTCAAGCTCCCCAGTGCCTGTGGCATTTCCTGCCTCGTCCTGACTCCTCCCGTTGTGCCTGCTGGTGTCCCTCCCGTGAGCCTTCCCTCCCCCTCCCCGCCGGGCAGGAAGGTCTTTGGAGCGCGAAGACACCTGTTGACCGGGATGACACAAGCCAGATTCTTCTGAAATGTCACTGCTCAGTGTGCACAGATTCCCCACCCCCCGGGGGAGGGACCCCACGCCTTTCCTCTCACTGGCTCCCCCAGCAAGCCACATCGTTCCTTTTTCTCTCATTGCCCAGTCCCCTCATTCAGGCCGAACCTCAAGTTCCACGGTGCCCTCCATCTCCATTTGCTCCGTCCTGTGAGCCCACGGTGCCTCGTCGACCCTGTGCTCGCCCCTGCTTCGCTCCAGTTGTGCCAGCAGCATCATACCCACTTTCCCGGCGTGTCAGGCCTCCACAGGCAGCGGCTGCAGGGTGTTCTTCTTCTTTTTCTGGCAGGGCTATGTGCGTTCCAAGCGCTCCACGCCTGCCCCTTCCGCAACTAAAGGTTTGCAAAGATTTGTGCAAGAGCAGCCCTCCCCACCCCACATCCGTGCCCACCTGGGCGTCACCGGCACGGTGGGAATCCGGAATGAGGGCCGGAGAGGGCCCTGACCAGGAGCTCCCGGAGCGGGGTTCTCGGCCCACTTCCTGTGACCCCCGGGTGTCGATTCTGTGGATGTCTTCTTAAAATCTACAGATGTTCTGTGAACCCCAGCACTTACTCATCTGCCTTGGGTATTTGTGAGCATTCTAACCAGGACTTTAAGTTACAATCAGGCGTGGGGGAGTTGCAGCGAGGACTGGGTGGGGTAGAAGGGAGGTCAGCCGTGGCTGAGACAGGAGTGTGCAGAGCAGACTCCAGATTCACTCTTGCTATGATGCGGTCAAGCTGTGGAACTGTCCTGGGAGACTGTGATGGGACATCCAGAGCCCCCCTCTCGTGGCCCTCCGAGTGCTGACTGCCAGCCATCTAGTTAACGAATAGACTCTCTCAGCCGTCCACCTATTTATAAGACAGCTTTCATTATTTCGTTTTTTTAATGAGGAGTTGAGGTTCAGAAAAGTTCAATTACAGCTTCACCGTGGCTGTTAATAAATAGAACGTCAGAGATGTGACGCACCCTGCATTCCCCCCATATTGTGCCGGCTGTCTAAGAAGGTGACTTTCACCAGCCGGGTGGGCATGGGAGAAGGAGGGAGGCCAGCATTTTCTCCTTGTGCCCTCTCCACCCGCCCCACACACACACGGCATCACTTCTAAAACTCAAATTGCTATGAAAATCTCAGTGTTTCCCCGTTGTGCTTGGTGCCGGCATGCAGGAAAATCAGCCAGGAAGCAAGATGGCTTCTCTCTGAGCCCTCACCAGGAGGAAATGTAGCCAGTGCCGTTGTTTCTGTGCAAAAGAAAAAGAAAATGAATGTGTGGTATGCAAATGAACCTCTCCACTGTTTGTTAATTTCTACTGTTTACTCAAAAATGGGAACCACCGGCCTGCGATACATCATCTTTTGTGGGCTCGGCACCTTCCATCATGAATCCCATTAATCTGCTTAAACTAACAAGGATTAATTGCCTTGGGAAGGCAACTTGGCATTGAAATGATATATTGCCCAGACAGCTTGGAATTCGGCCGCTCGTAAATCTCATAGTTTGTTGGTTTATTTCTGTTGTCTCTTTCTCTGACAGATGTGTGCCCAATCACTGCGAGCACGGCGGCAAGTGCTCACAGGCCTGGGACAGCTTCACATGCACCTGTGACGAGACGGGATACAGCGGGGCCACCTGCCACAACTGTGAGTGCCAGCGCATGTCTCTCTGCGCATCGCTGCCAGAGAACCCAGGGTCTCCGCGACACATCGCCTCTCAGCAACCTCACAGGCCACACGAAAGCCCACAGGGTTCTGGGGGTCCCGGGTCCTGTGGTTCCTTCTCCAGAACAGCATTCCATTGTCACGTACAGCACCCAGGACCTGCTGACTCAGAGCCAGCCTTCCCATGTTCCCTCAAGCTGTGTCCTGGAGGTGGGCAGGCGACCATGGTTGCGCCTCTTGGAGTTGCAGCCCTATGTCTGGATAGGTTGTCAGGGCTCTGGTGTCCGTGGGATGCGCTAAGTGCATCCCGTTAACACGGCATCAGAGAGGCAGACCGTGTCATTCGAAGTTTCTAGAAGATGCCTTGTCTCTATCACAGTGATTCGGCCACTTTTTTTTAGAGTAGAGTTGAAAAATAGAAGTCCCTTGAAGTTGTAGATCTAGGGGGAAAAGCATGAAAGGACAACAAAAGTGTAAGGAATCAGCGGAAATTTGCAGAGATGATTGGGGGGAAATACAGGAACGCCTCATGCACGTGGCGCGTTTAGCCTGGGAAGTCAGAGTAAATCCTTGTGATTCAAAGAATATTTTAAGCGGAATATTGGTTAACTCTGTAGTTGTGATGTCGATTTCCCAGTAACATATTGTTTCCAAAGCACTTTTGAAAACAGATTTGCCATAAAACATGGCTTAAAGAGGCCCATCTGTTGTGGAGAAAGGGGTGGGGACAAGGAAGAGGAGAGAGAAGGGGAGGGGAGGGAGTCAGCCCCCTCAACACGCTGCAACATGGAATCTGTACTGTCTAGACCTTCTCTTCACTCTTAGGGAACAACAGCATCACAGTAGGTTTCTAGGGACAGGAAAAATGCAGACGGCGCCCTCAGACTCTCCTATCACAGTGCGTACGGCAAGAAGTTGTGTTCAGAAGACAGGGCAAGGCCTCGGCTAAGATTAAATATTGGCAGCTTATTTTATCGCACATAGTTATTTAGGAAGGCATTTAAAAACAAAGAAAAAAAAAGAATTAGAAAATTGACACTAGTGGGAAGATGTGTAGGAAACATACATACTTATTAGATTCCTCATCTGTGAAACATCTGTAAGTAGGTATCAAAAAGGTAATGCGTAAAAATGAAACTGATTGATATTGAAGTTGATTGTAGTGCTAAACTACCTTTCCAGTTACTTCAAAATGCTAAAATTTTGCAGATGATGGTCACTTGATAAGCCGCTAGAATTAGGTAAATTGGATAAAACTAAATATCTTTACTCCATCAATATAATTTATATGTATTGTTATAAATACCATCTTTAACGATAAGAGATCTTCGTTCTGAATATGGAAATTTTAACTAAAGACAAATAACAAGAAATTGGTGGATGCAAAGATTTCCCTCTCGGTTGCCACTTTTTTAAAATATATTTTTCTAAGTTTTATATTTATTTGACCTTTATATAGAAGACCTGGAGTGTAGTCCAGAGGTGAGCAGTGAGAGGATTCACCAGAGACAGAGTGGGAAGCAGAACAGGGAGATTGACTGAAGCACACTGCTGAGGGGAGCAGCAGGGAGACAGGAGAGGTCTGCCGCGCCCTGTGGGTCACTCCCTGGCGGGAGATCGAACTCAGGCCCTGGAGATGATAGCCCTGAGACTTAACCCCTAGACCACCAGGGAGGCCCTCAGTGACCAGTGTGATATTGAATCAAAAAAAATAATAATAATTCCTTTTTATTTTTTATAGCAGCTTCCTTCACAAAAATACATGGCAAAGAAAAAGACATTTTAAGAATAGATTTTTTTAATTATTATTTTAAATACATGCTCTGGTTAAGCAAGTGTGAGACTCATGCTTCAGCATGATCTCATGGCCAGCTCTGGATGTGGAAGAGGGACATTGCCACCTCCCTGGTGTGTATTCCCAGTGGTTCCATTTTTGTATCTACCAGGATACAAGCACTCATTTAACAAGGGAAGCGTGAAGCTTTATCTTCCATAAAAGATGCCAAAATCTCGAGAATCAAGTGAGAAGGCAGCAGAACAAACTTCTGGAAGGTTCGACTGGACAGTATTTTATTGTGAAATTATTCTTGAGGCTTACGGAAGGGTTACTCCTTCCTTAAAAGCTGAAGGGTTTGATATATACAAATTAGGAAGATCTGACCCGAAACGTAATAATACTACATATATAATGTGTGCCCTTCGGGCAATAGAGACAAATGATGCTTCTGTGTGTGGGTCTCCCTGAAAAAAAAGCCCGAAGTGGGAACCCCTGGCTCCTGCTGCAGCGGGGGGCTGGCTGGGGTGGCCCTTGCAGCAAGCTGTTGGCCTTGGAAAACTCTCTTTACTCCTCTTCTGTCTGGATGGCTGGATGCTGGGGCCTCTCTTAGTCTAACAGCTGATGAGCTGAGTCTTCCTGTTGCTTATTCTCTTTCTGTGGCTTTGAACTTCCTGGACTTATTCAGTATCATACCTTGTTATTTCTTGCAAAGGACCAAGCATCTCTTGTGACCACTAGTTACGCTAATTTCCTAACAGCACTACTTTTGATAGATGAAGAACAGTTGCTGACATGTAAAAGTCACTATAACTAGATATTTCATAGATGCAAACATCGCAACTAGACTATGCTCAGCTCCTTCCCTGTACTGGCCTGGCTTGGTCAGGATGACAGCACTATCTCTAGGCTGACCCGTGCTCATCCGGGCTAGAGGTGGTCCTGTCCGGGACATGGATGCCCTTTGGGGACAGGTCACCTGATGGAGTTTGGATTTGGTTCCACCACTTACTTTCTTGCCACTCGGGCACTTAAACTCTTTGAGCTTCAGTTTTCTTGTATTAAATGGGGATAGTCACAGCATCCCCTCAGTAAGCCCTGGGGAGATTCATTGAGGTGATTTATGGGAAACACTGAGAAGAGCTTTAGGATTTATAAGTCCTCGCTACAGTTTTGCCATTTCCTCAAATTCAGCACCACTGTCTCTTTGCTCTGAACTTTGTACCAATAGCTGCCGATACCACATCATCTGTCTCCTCATTTCAGGCTGCCGTCCGTAATTTGCTATTGCTTCCATGCAACCAAAGACTTACAGTGAATGACTAGCTTCCTTATTTTTTCAGAAAAAAAAAAAAGTGAAGAAAATTGAAAGTGACTCTGATACATCCTGGGCCTTTGTCTAGCAGCTTCTTTGAATTTATTTTCAAATAGGATAGATTCACGGGCTTGGAGATTGTCTTTACGAACCGTGCGATTAGGGAGTGAAGCCCGCATCCTCTAGGTGAGGAAATCCCACCGCAACAGTCAGAAGTGACTGGAACAGGTCAGTGGCAGTATCCTGAGGTCACAGGACAGGGCAAACAGGTTTCATTGTCCCCAAATGGGAAAGGCTGGTTTGCTACCATGTGTAAGTAGTTGTGTGTTCTTATGTAGGTGCTTCGTTCTGAAGGAATGTCTCAGGACTGACCAGTGGCCAGAAGTGACAGGGTAGAATGATGGTGCTGACCTGTAAGTGTGGACGCTCTATTCATGGTCCCCAGAGCGAAAGCTTGTACTTTCATGAGAGCAGAGCTCGTGTTCAGTGAGTCTGTCCCTGGTGGCCCCAGGCCAAGGCACGTGTTCTGCACACTGTCACCAGGGCACCGGTCCCATAAGCTAAACTCATAAGTCCCCTGCCCCAGGGTTAGAAGATGCCTTTTCTTTGCTGCTGGGAGGTCTCCAACCTCAGCTTCCCCATGTGGAAGCCTGTCCCTTATGTGGAATGGCCCTAAACTCTCCCCAGTTGCCTCAGTCGTATGGAAGCACTTGACTGTTTTCACTAATGCAAGAAGATTTTCACAAATACATGCAGTTTGGGGGTGGAAAATTTAGAATTATCATTAAATACGAGATCATTTTTCTGAGCTCTGTTTTCGAGATGTTTGATTGAAGCAGAGTCTCACCTTACTCAGATACAAAGACATAACTGTTTTGAGAGCGAATGAGAGAAACTAGATCGTCTCAATGCCCACTTCCAAATTTAAAATAATGCCATTGCTGAATCCTGAAATCATAAGACGAAGCAGGTACTGATGTGGCCACGTGAGTACAAAAGTAAAATGTAGCATGTTAGAGGGAAGCTGAACTCGAAAAGCGCGGCCCCACCCACGACCACATCCACCATGAAGCCCCTGCCCTCATCACTGACCACAGAGAGTCTGGGGGTTTCAATCACTCCCCCAGGTTGTCCCCAGGGCTTCATACCCGGCAGCCATTTAACGCAAGGCATACGCTTTCCGAGGACGTTCATCTGTCCTGCCTTCAGTCGCCCTGACCCCGGGGGCAGAAGCACTGAGCCTTCTCATCGGGAGGAAACTCCTCTGTGTGTCTGGAGCTACCACAGACAGAGGCCCGTGGGGATAACGTGGAATCCTAGCAAGCTCGCTGGCTGGAACCATGGCCTGATGGGATTGGCGTCCCTTCCTCAGATGGATGGATTAGTCGCTGGTTTACAAAGTCCACATTCTCCCCATTGGCCTCCTCCGTGTTCCACCTGCTGCCTGCCACTGCCCAGTCTGCCTGCACTGTGCTGTCCCTTTCCCTGACATAACCACCAGCACAGAGCCTGTGCTCCTCCTCCCGTTCTGCTGTGGCTGATTCCTCCTCACTCGTCCGTTCTCAGCTCGGTGATCACCTCCTCAGAGAGCTTCCCTCGGTCGCACCATTAGTGATATCTTCTGAGGCATCTGTTCTGTCAGTCTGTCCTGTCAGCAACCTGTCAAGCTATGCGATGATATCGACCTCTAAGGACCAAGGATGGTTGAGATTTTGCATTTTTTTTATTTGTGCTTCTTGAATAATGTGTGTCTTCTCCACTGAACTGTAATATCTAGAGGAGACAGTGCCAGGTTCTACCCAGCCTTTCACCCCCAGGCCCACCCCATAGGATACAGGATGAATCAGCATGGATGAATCAGAGTGAAGGCAGCCAACAGAAAGAGCGTCAATGGTTGGGTCTTTTTTTTTAAGATTTATTTATTTGTGCATAAAAAACTGGGGTACAGGCCAGAGATGCGGAGGGTGAGAGGCTTCACCAGGGACAGAGTGGGGAGCAGAACAGGCAGGTCGATAAAGTCCACTGCTGAGGAGTAGCAGGCAGGTCAGGAGAGGTCTGCGGCGCCATGCGGTCACCTCCAGGGCAGGCGGGGATCGAACTCATGCGGAAGTGGCTTTAGCTTCTTAGTTCTGTGCTTTAACCCGCTGCGCCACCAGGGAGGGCCTGGTTGGGTCTTTTTTTTTTGAGGAAGGAAAAATGGAAAAGGAGAGGAAGGAACATAAGCTGGGAAGAGGGCAGGCAGAAGCAGGGAGCGGAAGCCAGGACGCAGCTGGCTGACGCGCAGCACTGAGAAGCTAAAGCCACCTCAGCATGAGTTCAAACCCTGGCCAGGGAGGTCCCTTGTCGCTGAGGGACCTGGGGCTTTGGTGGCAACTGCGCATTTCACATCAGCGAGGAAACACTCTGCCCTGTTCGCCACATTCATTGAAGTCGCTGGTGGCCACAGAGCACCGCGGCAAAGTAAGCGCAACGGAACCGTCTCCTAGGTACAGTGCAGTCAGCTGCTGCTTCTGCGTGCGCTTCTCAAATACAGCTGTGTCTGTACTGAGGAGGGGCAGGAGTATTTCTTCAGACTTGGTGCAAAAACTGCCTAAGATCCAGGGCTCTGGTTTGGCGTAGTGTCACACGAGCACCTTGCTGCAAGCCGATGACCAAGAGGGAGAAGAGCGAGGCTGGACACTGTGCTCTGCTGTCACAGGACATACTCAGGCCACACAGTGTCTCCCTGGACTCCCCGCTAGAGGACAGTGGCGTGTCCAGCCTCCCCCTGGCCTGCTTTCCTAGTCCCTCTGCGCTCCTGGCCTGCCCGCTGGAGGCATGGCTCTCCCGAGAGGCACCCAGGCCCCGCAGCTGGGACAGAGGGGTCTGGAGCCGTCCTGCCTCGTCCCTGCCTTTCCTGGGTGCTGGCTTTGTTTTCTCTGTTTCTGAACAATCACTTAATCTCTCGGAACTCAAGTTTCCTTTTGGGCCTCAGTAAAACTTGGTCTCTTCATGGACTTTGTCAATGTAGTAAGCAGCCTATCTTTTTTGCAACGTTCACTGTAACCACTAAATCTTTTAAAAAATCAGCCAAATTTCTGTCTGATAAGTAGCTTAAAGATACTGAGCTCTGATAATTGACTCTCAAGGAACAGAGCAGAGGGTGTCTCAGTATTTAAGCCAAAGCGGGCCGAGAAGATAAAGGGCTTTATTAGCAAATGTAATGGCTGCAGGGTCTGATTTATGTACACAGAGAGCGTCTGCCCTTTCGAATCTGCATGTGGCCTCATGGGCCCAGACGCTGCTTCCCAGGGGCCCAGTCTTCCAGATCACCTCCAGCTCAGCCTCCCTGCCCTGCCCCACACCGTGACCTACTTCAGATGCTCATGGCCCCTCACTCCCGTGCTGATAGCTAACTCCATTCTGCATGTGGGATGAACTGGAACATGGAGAAGAGATTGGCCAAGGATGGGATGCTAAGCCCGTTTTTAAAAATTAAAGTACTTATCGTCTTAATTCATTTCCAGATCTCTGGACCTTTGGGATTGTACCCTGAGGATAAAGGGTAACCTCTGTTTACCTGTCATTGTCTAGCCTGGTACTTTTCATGCTAACAAAATAGGCGTCATTACCTGAAAAAATTATCTAACATGGTACTGTGAATTCTTGCCGTTCTCAGAAATGCTGTCATCTTAGAGAGATGAGTGCCAATTTTATTTATTTATGTTTATTTCTTTTTACATGGATAAGAGAAATCGGGGTGTGAAACATCAGCCTGGTGTTGGGTGGAGAGTCCCGTTTTCAATAGAACAAATGCAATTAAAATACTAGTAAGTCCTGGCCTGGTTGTCTGTTCTCTCCATGAGAAGCTCACTCTCACCTCAACAGAGCCGAAGTATTTGGGGGAAGAGGAAACTGACAGGTGTCGCTTCCCAGAACCACACTTATTACAGAAAAACAGACTAGAATCCCACTTGCTCCTCTGCACATTTTCACCTGGTACCTCCAGATAAGGACTGATGGAAAGAAATGGAAAAGTGTCCTCTGTGTGGACATGTCGGAAGGGGACTTAGAAGCCATTCCATCTTTCAGCTACAACCAAATAAATTGCACTGGATTAAAACAGTGCAGGTGATTTGGAGCCGCATGGCCATAGCAGACCCGTTCGTTCCTCAGGCAGCCCCTGACTTCACCTTAATCCCGTCTTTCATGCCTTGCTTTGGAAAGATGGCTAAGATTAAACCGAGAGAGAACGGATTTAATTTCTGTTTTACAAAGACTCTTTCGAGAGTTTCAAAAGTCTACCTTTCCCTTTGAGTAAAGAGCTTTTGCAAAAAATTGACCTGCAAATGCATATGAAGAAGCAGCCCTTGCCAGCCATGAGCTGTGATCCTGTGAACCTCCCAGGGGCTGTGGGATGCCACTGCCAGGCCCGGAGGGAGTTGACATTGCTCATTAAACTCCCCTGCGATTTGAATCCCAGTGACTGTCTCATCCAGAGTTCAGAGTGGAGAGAAAAAGGAAGGGGGCGGCACCCCCCAGAGCCCCTCTGTCAAGTTTGATTAGGAGAAAGAAGATAAAGGGAAGGAGGCTGTTTCATCAGAAGGTAAAGAAGGAAACTTAAGAGACATTTGTAATCACTCAAAAACAAGAAAGGGTCGCCAGTGAAAGGAGCGTATGCAGGCCTGTGGGCTTTCATCTTCCAGATTAACATTTTTCGATTTGCTTCCTGGGGACACAGTCACTGTGTTCCAACCCCATAACTTTGGCTTTGCGGACTTGGCATAGAAAGTGATCTCGACTTCCTAGACATGTCTGATCCAGTCAATAATATCTGCCTCTGTGCAGCACATGGAGTAGATACAGAAACGTGAGCTCGTTGCCTTAGCAAATAGACAAGAGCATTAGGAAAGGATGCAAGACAGTGAGGAACAGCAGTGTCTTGCTGGAAGGTCACAGCTGCTTATGTTCATGTGCTGTCATGACCTGTGTGTGTGATCTGAGAGAACCACGGTGGCTGGGGAAGGGTTTCAGGGGCCAGTGAGCTCTGGGTGGAGTTCCTGGGTGACATTAAAGAGGAGTTGTAATAGTAGAAGCTAAAAGCCAAGCAGAAGTAAACCTGCTGGAGAAGGAGCCTCAGCTTTAGGGGTCCACACACCTCAGTGGACTTGCTCATAGAGAATTCCACCTGTGTGGGTGAGCGCCTGAACCTCTCAGAGTCCCCCTTGTGAGGGTATACTGGAGCCAGGAATGCTAACCGTTCTGGAATTTGGCGAGTTGGTTATTAACTAGGCTGTAGCGGGAGAATTTACTCATGAAAATTGACACACCCCAGCAATCCAGGCTGCCCAGAACCCTCTGCCCTGTTTCATGATTAGTAAATGAGACTAGAAGTGTCCACCTAATGACGGAGTTGTGAGGGGTATACAGATATGTAGCCGTCTAGTGCGACACCCAACACAGGAGTTAACACTCAGCTCATCAAGACCTCAGTGCCATGGGTAGCGATGTGCCAATGGGAGGGGATTGTACCCGGACGAAGCAGCAGGACACAGGAATGGGGGGAAGCTTCTAGGGCTGGTGGCTGCTGAGCCTCTCAGTGCTGATAGGTGGCTTCAGACGTGATTCTTCATCACTTATTTTTATTACGAAGCAACTTAGCTCTTTACAAGAGTTGAGTTCTTTTCACTTTAATCACCCATCAGTGACATTTGAGTGTGTCCTGACAGTGTTGACAGGTTCTTTGTGAGCTAAGGGCTGTGTGGCCCCCGGCGCTACGAAGAGCCTCTGTGGTGAGGGGTGTCACTTCAGCTGGCTCCAGTCTGTTACTCAAAGTGATGGAAATGTTTTGGGGTTGCTAAGGTTTGCCGCAAGGCTTAAGTTATAACGATCGATGAATAACCAGCACTGTCACCATACCAAACTCATTTTAAAATTGCTTTGTGCTTGCTGACCTCAACCTCAAGGACAGGACAGGTCCCATCAGCAGTGACCCCCCCGCCCCCCCCATTTCCCTACTCGCACCCCCACTGCCACCCAGCTGAGGCAGATACAAGCTTCTTAAATTCAAGACACTTGGAGTTGTCGCAAAGTGCCCTCTGGAAAAAAACTGAAGGAATAAATCTCAAGATCATTTTCAGTGCTCACTTGATAAAAATCTGAGCAGTGAATTACTGACTCTTAGGTTTTTTGTTTTAATAAATTGTAGTGAATAGAGGCTTCTTTGTTGTTGCTATTGTTGCATCTCCCTCCTTTCACGCCCACCTGGCAAAAGAACGCTGAGAAATGCGCAGCTCTAACTGCTGGCATCTGCAGTGCCGTCGTGCAGCCACCCAGACACCACCTCACACTCTTCTCCCGCTGTCTGTGCTGCCTGGGGGTGCCGCCGAGAGTCAGAGCCCCCCAGGAACGGCAGTGGTGCCCTGGAGGCGTCGCTGGTTCACTCTGGCTGTTGTCACATCCGTCTGCTTGCAGGTTATCCTAAAACATTTTTTTTTTAAGATTTATTTATTTATTCATAAGAACTGGGGTACAGGCCAGAGGCTCAGGGGCGGTGAGAGACTTCACCAGAGACAGAGTGGGGAGCAGAACAGGCAGATGGACGAAGTACACTGCTGAGGGGAGCAGCGGGCGGGTCAGGAGAGGTCTGCCGCGCCCTGTGGTCACCTCCGGGGCAGGCGGGGATCGAAAACTCATGTGGAAGTGGCCTCAGATTCTCAGTGCTGCGCTTTAACCCGCTGCGCCGCCAGGGAGGGCCCTACCCTAAAACATTTTATGAGAAAATTGTTTTACTTAGGCAAGTAAAATAGGAATTCTGTAGATGGACATAATTAATGAAAAACTAAGATCTCATTTTCGAGTAAAACAAGAAAAAGACCCAGCCCCTGCAGTTTCTTGCTCTCAGCATTAGTTCTGTCCTGAAGCTGCCTTGGTGGGTCTCATCTGCAAGACACCTGCCCCACACCGCAAGTCCGCCTTCCGCGCCAGATGCGGCGCCAAATGCCGAGCAGAGGTGCTGCTGTTGCTCATGGCCAGCGGCCAGGTGCCCTGACTACCCGCCACGTCCCGGCCCATAGGGACGCCACACACGCTCATCTTCTCGCCGTGTCGTACGATCCACTTTCTCTCTGCTGGTGGAGGCCGGGTGAGGTGGTGCAGGTAGCTTGGAGGAAGGGCGTGCCTCTGGGAGCCTGGCAGCTGCGAGGGAAATCCTCTCCTAGCAGTGGAATTCGGGGGGCTGGAAGACCCTTCGTGTCGTGTGCGCTCCGGCTTCTATTGAACAGCCTCACTGAAAGAACAGTCAGGATCCAGCCGGGGGCATAATCGCCGTAGGAAAAACCCGCCCGTTCAGGTACCTGTAGGGCTCCAGCGATGTAGAGATGGACTTTATGAATGAACGAAACCCGACGTTTGGCTGGCTCAGTTATTCTGAAAGGTTCTAAATTGCCTGACATGAGGTGAGTGGCCTATGCTTTGTCCATTCATCATGCGGAGAAGTTATTTTCCTTCTCTTTGTACCAGTCTTTAAATCAGGCTGCCTGGAGCTATGCGAGAGAGAGAAGAAAGTTCCCGCACATTCTGTTGTCTGGAAAGGGAACTGTCCAGCCCCCTGGACTCGAGGCTGGGGCCGGCCGCCGGACCTGAGCGTTCGGCGGACACGGCCTTGAGTGGGGCAGGAAGGCAGCTCCGGGGTGACACCCCGTGACTGTGGAGGCAGCGACTGAGCTGTGATCTCAGGCACCGAACAGGAAAGCTCGGCTGAGATAAAAGCGTTCTCGGCAGGCCATGTGGCCAGTGAGGAGCCACAGGATGGTCATCGGGAGGGCACGGAAGTGGAGCAGGGGCTGGCGAGGAGGCAGTCAGTGAGGGGAGACGGAGGAGCAACGATGGCCGCCAGCCCCGGCCCCCACGGAGCAGGCCTCTCCGCTCCGCCCAGCGGCCCCACAGTCCCCTGCCGTCACAGCTCTGCCGGTGACGGTCGGGTCACCCAACTCCACGAGCGTCTGGACTAGGTTGGGGCAAACGTGGACTTTGGAAATGAGAATAATGGTTCCTAGGGCAGAAGTTAGGCGGACGACAGCTTCCTGAGTAGTTGAGTTGCTTCTGCAGTCTGGGAAGAGCCTGCATCTGTTAATAGGAAGCACTTCCCAGACCCTTTATACCTATAAATTCAGTGTTCAGAGACCTTATACACAGTAAATGCATATTGGTTGAAAGCCCAAGTAGTGTACTTACTGGAGGAAAAACTCAGGGCCGTTGACTGAGGCTTTTAGTTGGCTTTCATGGTGGTACCTTTGCCTGTGTTTCCCAAGTATCTTCTCTCTTAACATGAGACAAATGAACGCCACACCCTAAACTCTACCACATGTGGTTACTTAGCCCAGGAGTGGGTTCACTGTGACACTTGATTAACATCAGTTTCCATGTGGGAATCAAAAACAAAACAAAAGTTGAATCTGCACAACTGTAATTTTCATGCTGGGATCATTTAGATGCCAACAGTCTCTTATTGATTAGATTCAGCAAACTGTTTCCATTGTGCTTTTTTAATGAGGCACATTCTTATTTGAATCTCAAGGAAATGTCTGCTTTTCCATAGGACACAAAAGAGAACGTTGATCGGTGGGGAAGGTGGGTCTGTTATCCACATCACCTGAAACATCTATGAGCTGATGCAGTGTTACTTCAAGAAAAAATTTAGTTAGAAAATTAAGAGTAGATATACAAAGTTTGAGGAAGGGTAGTTTTTTTAAGATTTGTTTTTTTTATTTGTGCATACAAGAACTGGGGTGCAGGCCAGAGGTGTGGGAGTGAGAGGATTCACCAGCAACAGAGTGGGGAGCGGAACAAGCAGGGAGTCTCGGGGCATGCTGGCTCCTGGCTCAGAAACAGTGCTCTCAGCATTCTCCTGACATTATTAATGGCCCTCATGAACAAACCCAGAATAAAATAGAATTAAAATCCAAAGTTAATTTCAAGCTCCATTAGAAATTAAAGGTGTTGAGAAAGAAATCAATATTTGCCCAGTACAAAATGACTAAATTCAAAGCAATTAATTCTATTATTTTGTAACTTCTAAAAACTATGAAGGACCTCCCAACTATAAAATGTGGCCACGCTCACCCATAGATGCGAGATGTGACTAAAAATAATGAGAATGATCCCAGAAGCAACACACAGAAATCTGTTTTACTACTTTATAGCCACACCATGTAGTTTACACACTGAAATGTGTGTCTTAAAATAGAGCCAATTATTCTGTAAAATTCGTGGCTATTTCCAGCAATTACCAACACTCCGTTGTAAATCGGGGGGATTTAAGAGACAGACATGATGTGAAAGAGCAAAGAGATTTATTGAAATGGAATGAATGTATCTGTTTCCTTAACTTCACTTTCTCTTTTCTTCAACTTCTTCTTGTGGAATGTTGTAGATTACCAAACAAAAGCTCTTAAAGCACTGTCCTCCAGGGAGTGGGAAGTATTCTGCAATGTATCCGGTGGCCAGTCCTAAAGACACACCCCACCCACTAAGAGCTTTTCCATGTCCAAACCTTTGCACCGCTTCTCTGTCTTGCCTTCTGGAAAATCTGAGATAACAGTGGATCGTTTGTGGTTGAAAAAAAATCGAATCCCAGTGGGTCTGGGTCTGCCCTTGGAAGGAGAATGGAATACGCCCTGTTCCTTCTCTCACCCCTCAGACATCCTGTGAGAACTGACCCAGGCACCACTGAGCAGATGAGGGACAATTGGGAAAGACAGAGTGGGACCACCTAGTTCTTAGCCAAGGGGATGGCAAAGAGACATCCAGTCAAACCTTCCTCTCTTTGAGATAAAAACAGCCAATACAGGGCCTCCCAGGGAGTGCAGGGGTTAAGTCTCAGCACTGTGAAGCTGTCACCAGCCCCTGCAGCCTGAGTGTGATCCCCGGCCAGGGAGTGACCACAGGGTGCAGCAGACCTCTCCTGTCTCCCCGCTGCCCCCCTCAGCTGTGGATTTCAGTAGATCTGCCTGTTCTGCTTCCCATCCCCTCTCTGGTGAATCCTCTCACCCTGTAAACCTCTGGGGTTTGTATGTATAAATATGTATAAATAAATAAAAAAATCTTTAAAGCAATAGCCAATGCAGAGTTAATCCTGAACAGTCATGGAAGATGGAGCTGGGCCCTGAGATCTTGCTGGGACAGTCAGCCAGTGAGAAAGAGCAGTTGTTGACAAAAGCCACCTGACCTGGTTCCCACCTGGTGGCCCTCCTTCCAAGGCTGTCATTCAGCCCGTGACCTCCCCAGCGTGGTGTCGGGAAGTGAGTCCAGGTCGAGTTCCAGCCCCGAAAGCTCCCTCACTGCACAGTACGAGAGGCCCCTCCCCTCTTCTGTGTAAGAGAAAAGTAACACTTTCCCTGCGCACTTTTTTTAAAGAGAATTTAAGATGCACGTGCAGTGGGTGCCAGTTGCCAGAGAATGGGCCCTCAAAGGTCACAGCCGGAGCGGCCTCACAGACGTCCACCTCTGCGTGTCCAGGCAGTGTGTGTTCCCTCTCCCCGTCCATCAGACAGCCCCTGGCGGCTGGCATAGAGCTCGTGGGTGACAGGAAGGCGAGTAAGGAATGGTGGAATTCAGAATGCAGGAGAGTAGAGATGGGGTAGGGGCTGAGGAGAAGCCCGAGCTCAAAACCCTGAGTCTCAACATTTCTTATCACTGCATCCCAGCCCTCTGCTGACTCTCGCCCCTAACACAGGTCGACTCCTACCTACGGCCTCCGCCCTCCCAACTCTCTCAGAAACTCTCTCGTCCATATTGGCACACTGATGCTAATTAATGAAAACGCAGTCTCCCTATTTTATGAAGTTCTTTTTCTCTGGATCGACAAGTGCTTTGTTTGGCCCATCTTGGTTGAGTCCTCTGTTCTCAGTCTCCGCCCTGCCTCCCTTTAAGTCTCGGGCTCAGACTTTTGCTCACTTCGTTCCCCCTCATGTCCCTCGACATGGCTTCAACTCTCACTAATATGGTGAGGATTCCTTCTTCTCTATTACTAGTCTAGAACATTCTGGATCCCTTCCGTTTCTTAGCAGTGACCAGTACACAGTAGGCACTTAAGAGTTGCTGATGGAGGAGTACCTCGATACGCTACTGCTGCAGTCAGTGTTAAAATCTGACTAGCTCACGTCACAGAACGCGGCTCCATCTCTTTCCCGACATCTCCTTACACCCCAGCACACACAACCCCCATCTTCTCTGGGCATTTGGAACATGTTGTGGTCATTTGGACAAACCATTGCACAAAGCATAGCTCCTCCTCTTCCTCTTCTGGTTAATTGACTTTGACATATTCTTCAGCTGAAGTGTCACTTTTGCAGGCGAGTTTCCATCCCATCTGATGTAAGACCCCATCCTCCACCCCTACAGAATGCTGAGCAATCAAAGCAATCATCAGTGACAATGCAAAATCGTTGGCTGTTCTGAATTATCACTGGATGCACTGGATAGTTGCTGGGTAATCGCTTCCTGATATCAAAGTGTCTTATTTAATGTCTCAGAGCATCACAGGACAGGAACGGTGCAGCAGACTGTCCGTGGGTGCTTGTTCTACGATGAGTGAGAATTCTACACGCCTGCCTTAGCCCTCAGCAGACCACCCATCGGTAGGCTCTTCGCGGGAAGGAAAATGGCAGGGCTCAGGCTGCAGTTATATCCCTCTCTGTGTCTGTCCTTCCCCTTTTTATTAGTTCTCCAGGCACTTGCAATGGGCTTTGTTATAAGCAGGATTCAACCACTGCCGCTGTTCCCACGTGTACTCAAGCTGGCTTATATCCACTGGTAAAAGGAGAGATTGGGTTCCCAGCTAGAGAAGTGTCAGGGCAGAAATAACTTACTGTTCCTTGCTGTCTTACTGTAAACTTAGCTTTCAATAGGAGGTTTGATCTTTTATGCTGCCTGGATAGTGTTGGAGGTTTTATCTGCCAATTGCTTCATCTGGCAGTTAATTCCTGGGAACTGAGGAACTGAGGGAAGCAGCGTTTGAACCTCAGTCACAGAAGCAGGTATCACCAGTCAGCCTGTCTGTGTCTGCCTGGGTCTCACTCACACACACACTATAAACATATTTACATATATTCAGTGTAAAATTGGCTTGCAACACTGTAAGATTCTGACTTTCATGTTGTTTTCTCTAAGAAAGCGATTCTGAAACTTTAGTTTGAGAAGGGCCTGAGTAAATCCACAAAGTATGGATTCCAGGGTGCCTTCCTGAGGGTTTGGGGTCTCTAAAGTCTGTAAGGGGCTTAAGAAATCTGTGTTTTAATGAGCTTACCAGGAAATTCAAAAAGATGCTAGAGCCAGTGACATATACCAGTTTGAAAGGGCTGTTGTCTCCCCTCTGTCCATCCAGCCAGGAAATGGGTTCTCTCTGGGGTGCTCCTGTTCTGCCTCTTCTTCCCTTGCCTTCGTGTTCACAGGCTCTGAGGGCTGAGACCTGGCGCCCAGAGTCACCTTAAGGAGTCTGTTTGCTGTCTGCTCTGCAGGGTCATCTCGGCCCTGCCCACACCGGCTCTCCCTACCCTGGCGATGGCGCTTCAGCCTCTGAGTCCTCGTGCCCAGGACTCCGGCCAAGACCAGCAGCAGGCTGCTGGAGCCCAGTGGCCAAGGAGCCTTGGGAAGAAAAGTGGGGGCCTGACCCCCAGCCACAGGGCCAGTGGACAGGAGGGCACAGGACTTGAATCTCTCATTCAGGAATCTTTTTTTTTTTTTTCAACACCGAATGTATGTTTGAGTTAACTTCATGTAGAAATGGGATAAAATATGGTACCCAAAAGTAAAAATCACACATGATGCCAACACAGGAGAGACAGATGCTCCGAAAGCTTAGCTTTATGCGTGACATCCACAGGTTTCGATTGTGTATTCGTTCACAATTCCCAAGCAAGACAACATTCGTGCATTTTACAAAAGATGCAATAGATGAATGTTTGTTCGTCTGGCTCACCCCTTTATTTCTAATCTGTTTAAATGTCCAAAGTGCCCCTGCATCTTGCTCACAAATGTCTGGTGTAGCCAGAGCGGAAGCTTCGTTTTCCATTGTAGTGCATTCAGACCAAATAGGCAGGGAGTTTGCTGTCTGCATACAGACAAGCCAGGGCCTTTCTAGTCTTCGCCCCTCTGGTGACCATTTTTATGTCAGTGACAAAGGGTGGTACATTTAGTCCATCATGGACACTAAGCTGGCACCTCTTTGAACCCAGCTAGCACTCGCTCCTTTTGTTCTGATCTTCATTCACTATTTAAGAGAGTGCAGACCCAAGAATTCACGGGCAATGATCTCACTCCTTATGCTATGTTTCCTTAAGGAAAGGGTTCTTTCTTCCTCAAACTCCTTTCTTTTTTAAGTGGAAAAGCTAATTATCCTTTAAAGCAACATTTTTTTCCATTTTGTAATAAAACTAGGAACTAATTTAGTAGCTTTCTAATAGTAAGTTAATGAGTTTTATCCAAGAGCTCGTATCATGTGGTGCATATTTTTTTATATGTTCATAATGTTTCTAAACTAAGCCTGTTATTTCTCTTTTTTTTTTTAAACTTTTATCTGAAAGGTGAGGCTAAAAACAGACTGGTAGGGCTTGACAGGCTTAGCAGGACTATTTCACAGCATCCAACATTCTCAGTCACAGTGTACATGGGAAACTCGACAACAGAGAACAAGGATCAGAGACAGATAGCCGGTAAAAGCTAAAAGCCCGTCTTTCTGTGGGCCTGCTGTGTGATCATCCTTGCAGAAACCTGACCTAGTTCTTCGACCTCACCTGACCCAAGCAGCCTACCTGTCCAGATGGCAGTGTAAACCTGAGGAAAGCCTGGTCTGTTTTATTTTTAGTGCCATTTAGTCCCATAGCCACTGGAAGTATCCGTTACCCTGTGGGAGGATGATGGACAACGGGATTCTCTAAGCAGAATCTTGCTAAGGAAGATACAAATGGTATATATGTATATATTTCTTAAGATTTTATTTATTGGCCCTCCCTGGTGGCGCAGCGGGTTAAAGCACTGCACTGAGAAGCTAAAGCCACTTCAGCATGAGTTCGATCCCCACCTGCCCTGGAGGTGACCACATGGCGCGGCAGACCTCTCCTGGCCCGCCCGCTGCTCCCCTCAGCAGTGTACTTCATCGATCTGCCTGTTCTGCTCCCCACTCTGTCCCTGGTGAATCCTCTCACCCTCCGCATCTCTGGCCTGTACCCCAGTTCTGTATGAATAAATAAATAAATCTAAAAAAAAAAGATTTTATTTATTTATGCTTAAAGAACTGGGGTACAGGCCAGAGATGTGGTGGGTGAGAGAATTCACCAGAGACAGAGTGGGGAGCAGAGCAGGCAGATCTACTGAGGTACACTGCTGAGGGGAGCAGGGGGGGACAGGAGCCGTCTGCCGCACCCTGTGGGTCACTCCCTGGCGGGGGATGGAACTCGTTTTGCTGTGGCTGCAAGCGATTCATAATGCGGTGTTCTAATTGGTTGCCCCACCTTGGGGAGCCCTCAGGGTGTATTTTTGAGGGAAGAAGTAGTAGTGAACTGAATGAGAAAACACAAAGGGAGGGGTTACTCTGGGCGTCCAGGACTGCAGATAGCACCCGACGCCCATGCCCATGTTCCCAGGTTTCTCCTGTTCTTTGGAGTTTTTTTTGTTTGTTTGTTTGTTTCCTGGAACCACCAGAGAAGAGCCCGGAATATTTTGTCTTTCTCTCTCTGAGTCTTCAGTGCCAGGTTCGTGTGAGAGAGTAAGAGGTATTTCCCCACTGCCGTTCATCACGGCACAGTTTACGCCGTTTCTGCGTTTCCTGCTCCAGCATCTGGCCGTATTCAAGTCTCAGACGATGTTTTGTTTTGTTTTTCTCATATCCCAAATAAATCGAGGCAGTAAGACAGTTTTCATGATAAGACAAGGAGACATGTGAGACGTCAGCTCATTTAAACTCCGTGACCACTAGGAAGGATGAGGATCTTTCCTCTCACTCAAAGACTTCCAAACTGAACTTCAGTCAAGATGTGTCCTCACTCTCCAGAGCCCATTATTTCCAACCAGCGTGGCCTTTTCAGAAAAGAGCTTTAATTGGCAGCACCCTGGCTAGGTATGGGAAAGGGTTATGTAAAAGGAGGGTGGGACATAGTTACCAGCAAACGAGAAGATTATCTCAGATAAACCCCCCTCCCAAGGGGTGGTCTTGCCATGCAGTGACCTCACTGGTGCTGGTGAGGAAGCTCCTGGATTGGTGGGTTTAGGTGACTCTTGAGAGCGAGGGCAGCTCTCCAGAAGTCTGTGGGGGGCCTGGCACGGTAGGACTCCATTCTGGGTCTGCCTTTTCCTAACAGTGACGCCGCCTGTCACGATGCTTGAGGGCTTTACCTCAGCCGGATAACCAGACCTGTCATAATGCTTTAGAACTGCCCTTGACCTGGGTGTCTCCTGAGGAAAAGCCTTTACCATGGGATAAGAACTGAGTTAAGTCTGAATGTCCCGCCCCACCCCAGCAGAAACATTACTGCCATCTCGTTCAAAGGAGCAGTGGGGGAATCCACAGGGAAACATTTCACCTGCCATAGCAGATACCACCGCCGCGGCATTTGCTCAAGGGCAGGTGGGACTCCCTGCCACCTCAAACCCCACCCCCAGACTATCGTGGCGAGGGAGGCGTGACCCCAGAGGTGCACATGATTTGTCTGTTGAGCTCTGAGTGATGCAAAGTAGGAACCAAAGTGGACACGCCCGGTGGAGGAACAGGGTGCTGGGAGTCCGTCACCTAGGAAGCCCAGGGTATGCTGGGGACAGAAAGCCCCAGACGCCTGCTCTAGGCTGTGAAGAGAATGATATTTTAAGCCAAATATATAAATCAAGAAATAAAAAGTATTAAAAGTATATTTAAATATAGGTATTTAAATATAAATATATAATATTTAATATAAAATAGAATATAAAAATAAAGATATAGACATAATAAATAAAAAGCCTAAGATGGTATATTTTACAACTTTAACGGTGACTTTGCCAGCTCACAGGATTACAGCTCATCTTTATATCCTTTTTCATATTTTTATCATCTTAGTTGTATTTAAGTGAATAGAAATGATCTGCCTAGGAAGTGACAAACTTACTTCTTCCAAAGCCTTCTACCCGCAATCCTCTAAAAAGGGGAAATGTGGATATATGGGAAATATTTGGAAAGTAAATATACAGCATTGGCTTCGTCACTTTCCTTCCCTGGGCTTCTTTTTCTCATCTACAAAGTAAACAGAAGGGGCTCTATGTTCTCTCCCAGCCCCGCTAGGGTTGCTGGGGGGCTGAATGAGCTCCGCACCCCGGCAACGCACATTTCTCAAGGGAACATCAATTTTGGCGCATGCTCAGTGCAGATTCAGGGAAGGGTTTGCTGGCGGGAGATGGGTGGGTGGGTGGATAAATAGAGGGGTGAATGTATAGCGTTTGATATGTTATTTTTATTTTATATTTGTGTGAAATATATAAACATTTAACTTATGTGCTAACATATCAACAATTATACATCTGTAGATGACAATGGTTTATTTAAAAACCTTCAGTCTACTTAAAACCTCTACAATTAAATATGTACATTTTCTGCCACAGTTACCATAGGTATTTATAGAAATGACTAGCTACAGAGAGAGGGCTTTACAACTTTCTAATGTGTTTATGTCTGTGAAGAGGATATATGTGCTTATGTGGAGACATTCGTAAATATATCTAACAGCAGTCTGAGGGTAGAGAGCTGGGACATCATTTTCATAAGAACAAAGTAACATACACGCTTCAGAGGCTGCCGTTCCGCGTGGCACTACAGTGAGCGTGAGGTGGCTCGGTTAGGGGAAGAAAGGTGACATTTCCCAGGGGGAATGAGTGTGGCCGTGGATGAGTGTGACCACCCCGAGCAGAGTTCACCCCAAGAAAACGGGCCTCGCTTCAGCCTGCTGTGGCTGGAACACCCCGGATGCCTTGATCCCCCACTCTTCACGTCCAGTCTCGGCCACTCCCCTTCTCACCTCCTGCCGCTGGGCCAGACGCCATGGCCTTTGCCGCGACGGCCTCCCGCACGCTGTCACCCTGTCTCTCCCAACCCTCTCATGCTGGCAGATCCCCTCAAAGACGATGGCCCCTGACACCCTAAATGCGAGACTGGCCTCCTCCCCCGCCTTGATCCTCACCCTCTTGTCCTTACTGGACTTTTTTTTTTTTTAATTTTTTAAAGATTTATTTACTCATACAGAACTGGGGCACAGGCCAGAGATGCGGAGGGTGAGAGGCTTCACCAGAGACAGAGTGGGGTGCAGAACAGGCAGATCGGCAAGTCCACTGCTGAGGGGAGCAGCGGGCGGGTCAGGAGAGGTCTGCCACGCCATGTGGTCACCTCCCCGGCAGGCGGGAATCAAACTCATGCAGAAGCGGCTTAAGCTTCTTAGTGCTGTGCTGTAACCCGCTGCGCCACCAGGGAGGGCCCCCTTACTGGACATTTAGCAGCGCCGTGAACAGAGGAATCCATTTGCTGGCCCCAACCTGCCTGCCCGCGCACCACCTGCTGCGTCAAATCCCTGCTCAGATGCCCCCGCTCCCTCAAGCTCGTCCTGAGCACCCCACTGACATCTGCCATCGCCCTCAGTTCTCACCTCCCTTGCCTACCTGTGTCCCTTCGTGGCGCTGGCCACTTCCTAACGTGCCACGTGACGTACAGTCGCCTCCTTGATTACCTGTGTCCCGCAGCTGGGGCGTAGCTCACGCGAGCACAGGGATTTCACCTGTTTTGTTCATTATTGTAGCCCCACCATTCAGAATAGTGCCTGGCAGGTCAGTTAAGTCCCCGGTAAATATTTGTTAGATTAAATAAATGTACTTGTGTTGGAAACAACAGGGGAAATCGTTAGGAAAGAAGTGGATAAAATTAAGCCTCTAAAAGATTTGTTCAATAGACTTCCAGTTGGAAACTGTTGAGGACTTGTATTAAGATAGTAGCTATGGCTTGGGTGCACTGATTATTAAATGAGAAGTAGGAATCGAAGGACAATGTAGGATACTGAAAGAGTTGAATAGAAAAATAAATATTTATTTTTCCTTGAAAATACAGTTCTGCTACTATCAGAGACAGGATTTACAAAATCTAGATGAATTCCTGAAACCTCTAAAATGTTTGAAATATGACGAGGAAATTTAATAAAACCCTCACAATGTGATTGTGAAAAATGCACAAACAAATATTTCCAGGGATTGATAAAAATTATCTCCTGCTAATCCTATATTTTGTGCTTTTTAAAAATTTGCTCATGTGTAGAACACAAAATAGAACCAATTAATCATAGGCTGAGAATGACTCACTCTACAGTTTACAAATGAATTAGCTTTCTCTTAATCTTCTCAATTAAAAAAGTGTTAAAGCATTAGTTTATTGCTTTCTTTACTAGTTAATTGCAAAGCATTATTAGGGGCTAATATTAAAATCCCACTTACAAGCATCATGGAAACAAAAAGCATTTAAGGTTGATTTGCAAAGGCAGCTTTCCACACAGCTGGAGTTCAAGCGACAGGGCTGAAGTCTGGGTCCTCACGGGTGGTGTGTGCAAATGTTTCTACACGGATGATGTGCCCACGTACATGTATATACGTCAGTATCCTTCATTTTTGTCATAAACTCGTAGAATGCACGGTGAAAAGGGTGCACGCACAGCTTTTTATCATCTGCGAAGTCTTAGCCTGCCGTCCGGGTGTTTTCCCTCTCAGCTGTCTGTCAGTCCACCTACTGGCTTCAGCTCTCAGATCTCTTTTGTTCAGACACCCCAAGATGGAATGAACTTGATGACCATTTGGGATCAGTCCTACAGAGATATTCAAAAAGAAAAATAGAAAGTAGGCTCTGTAGGCGTCCTTGGGTGTTGTGCTTCATGCTTTGAGGCAGTCTGGCTTGCAGGAAGGCCAGTGGGGCTGAGGCCGCCTGGCTGAGGTCCTCGGCCAGGCATCAGCAAGTGTCCCGACCTCTGGGTCGGCGCGCCCTGAGTGAGGGGTGATCCGGGGATGGAGCCCGCCACAGACAGCATGCCAGGTGGGCAGCTGAGAGAGAGTTATGGATGTCAGGAACAATATCTTTCAAAACATAAACAAGGGTGCAGCGCCAGAGGCGCCTAGCAGGGGGAGACAGTGAATGTAAGTCAACTGTCAAAACAGCAAGGAGAGCAATCAGGATCAGGGCAAGTTCTTTCACATGCATGCAGGAAGGTTAGTTCGGCTTTGGCTGCTTCTCGGTCAGGATGTTTAATTACAGTACCAGGAACTTAGATTTCATGTCCTTCAAAGGAATTGATGAAGTAGATGGAATCAAATTAGGCTATTTTAGTTATCTTACAGTCTTGAAAAAAAGACATGTTGTCATTTTAGAAAAATATTTTTTCAAGGTGAGATACGTCATTGTAGATACATTGGACAGTTTAATAATAAAGTTTAATAAACATAATAAAAAGGAGGGCTCTCCTGATGGTGCAGCGGATTAAAGCACCACACTATGAATCTCTCCACATCCCCTGCAGCACAAGTTTGATCCCCAGGCAGGGGGGTGATCCACAGGGCGCAGCAGACCTCTCCTGGCCCTCCCACTGCTCCCCCAGCAGTGGGTTTCAGTGGATCTGCCTGTTCTGCTCCCCACTCTGTCTCTGATGAATCCTCTCGTCCTCCTTACTTTTGGCCTGAACCCCAGTTCTGTAAGCATGACAAATAAATCTTTAAAAAAAAAAAAAGAATGAAAAAGGAAAAAGAATTATCCACTGCATCACTCTCCAGAAATACCCTCTAGGTTTGATTTAGAGACATTTTCTTGTTTTAGTGTGCATATATGTCAGTTCATGACAGTCACATTTCATTTTTGGTGACTACTTTTAAACTTAAGTACACAA
This sequence comes from Condylura cristata, assembly GCF_000260355.1. Lineage (NCBI taxonomy): Eukaryota > Metazoa > Chordata > Mammalia > Eulipotyphla > Talpidae > Condylura > Condylura cristata. The sequence goes on from NW_004567143.1 coordinate 2,837,316, forward strand.
GCTGGAAAGATATTTTAAAATATCTATTTTATAATGCAGTATATTACGATTAAAGAAGAAATGAAAATGTATTAGAGGAAGGAAAGTGACAACAATTTTAGACCAATATAATGAACAAATTTGCCTTTAGTTCCAAGTGAAGAAAGAACAAAGAGAAAAAGAAGAGAACGTGGGAAGTTAGGAAGAGAATCAAAGATGAGAGAAGACAGAAGACAAAGCCCCAGGCATAGGGGGAGAGAGGTGGGGACATCTGGCATCTTTGCTGGGTGATCGCCCCTCCACCACCACCTTAGACCCTGCCGTGCAGCACACCTGCGTGCAGGTTGTGGGAAAGGCATCTCTGGAAAAACATCAAGGTGTCTCTAGACCAGCGAGCCCCTTCCAGTCTCCGGATGGACAGATTGTGTGGTGTGCTCACTCCAGAGTTCATGAAGGCCGAGGACCCAGCGCTGGACAAAGGAGACCCTCCTGCCCCCCACTCCCCACACCCCGAGCCTGTGCTTTGATTTAAAAGTCAACTTCCCTAAGGAGCCCTTATTAAATAAAAAACAGATAATAGTGTCCCATTCTGCTGTGACACATTTCTACAAACTTATGGCAGAAAATAACATAACTGTACTACTTCCTGATTGGGGAGGTTACAGATCTGAAATGAGTTTCCCTGGATCAAAATCAAGGTGTCAGTGGTGCTGAATTCTTTGTGGAAGCTCCAGAGGAGTCTTTCCTATGTCTTCTAGCTTCTAGAAGCCACCCTGATTCCTTCATCCTTGGGCCCCTTGCCCCCAGGAAGGCTGGGCCAGTCTTCCTCACATCACATCTCTCAGTGTTCTGTCTCCCTCTTCAGTAATGAGCACCCATGTTAAACTGGGCTCATCCATACAGCCAGTATGACCTCCCTCCTGAAGGGCCTCACTTACCACATCAGCAAAGTCCCTTTTACCAGATCAGCTAACACTATCATAGTTCCCAGGGACTAGGAGGTAGACATCTTTGGAGTGTTACTCCTTTTCATCAACATGAAGTTGTTTTCTGTGATTATTTTAAAGGATAAACTTGCAAAAGAAAATGTTTCCCACTTGGCTACCCAAGCAGAAATTAAAAAGCAGTATGGCCATGCAAGCATCAGAAAGCTTTAAAAAAAAGGACCTTGACATTAACCTCCCTCCATTGCCAAGATCCTTTCTTCCATGCCCAAAGCTGTCTCCCTACTATTTCAGAGCATGATTTTTTTTTAAGATTTATTTATTTATTCATATAGAAGTGGGGTACAGGCTAGAGATGCGGAGGGTGAGAGGATTCACCAGAGACAGAGCAGGGAGCAGAACAGGCAGATCGAAGAAGCACACTGCTGAGGGGATCAGCAGAAGAGTTAGGAGAGGCCTGCCATGCCATGTGGATCTCCTCCAGGGCAGGCAGGAATCGAACTCATGTGGAAGTGGCTTAAGCTTCTTAGTGCTGTGCTTTAACCCGCTGAGCCACCAGGGAGGGCCGCATGATGATTTTTAATTTCAAATCTTTTCATATACCTTATGTGTTACTTCTCTCCTCTTTGCTTTCCCCTTTCTTTCTATTTTCTGAAGAGTCCAGTGGCTGCTTAGCGACAAGATATTAGAAGAACGGGAAGGTAGAGAGTGAAAACGCAGTTAATTTTCTCCTGAATTCAAAATTGGCAGTGGTGTGGAGGTCAGAGTTGCCTTCAGCATGTTTACATATGTCCATAGTAACTCAGATGAGGGATAGAGAGAGAGAGATGAGACACAGCTTGTATTATAGCTCCCGGGACAACCTCATCAAGTGGAGCAAGAGATAGCTCCTACTGTATCTTATTTCTCTCAGCAGAATGCTTTTATTTATTGCTTTTGTCCTTTACACATCACATTTTGAAGGTCGGTCTCATACCACTGGGTGTGTCCGCCCGTGGGTCTGGCCCTTCGCGGCCATCCTGGGGCCATGTCCATTAGGTGAGTGACGTACAAAGCTGACTTCCTCTACGTTGCCAGCTTCCAGGTACTAGCACTTCACTGCCCAGATGGAGCAAAAGTCCTGCGTTGCTGTCAGCCTTCCCGTCCATTCCTCAAGGGAAGGAGCACAGTCTTACTCATTCCCAAATGGGTCAAGAGCATTTGACACCACTGAGCATTCTAAACTACCTACCAGAATTTAAATTTTTTTCCAGAAAATTCTAATTCACTAACTTCTTCTCTTGTGAAAGTATCTTTTTCAAGGTCTCCTTGGTCACCCCTTTGACCACCATTTCTGGCAGCAGCCAACAGGGGACCCACTGTGTCAAGGGACAGCTTAACATTTGCCTATGTTTTTATATAGCAGAAGTTTTTAACATATCTCATATGCATTTAAGTTGAGATTCAATGACATATCTTTGATCTATTGTGTTGTTAGAAAAATGGTGTATTTTGTCTATTCATTTTATTTTATTTATGCATACAAGAGCTGGGATCTAGGTCAGAGGTACAGGGGGAGTGAGGAGGAGTCCTCTGGTGAGAGGACTCCCCAGAGACAGAGTGGGGAGCAGAACAGGCGGATCTACTGAAACCCACTGCTGAGGGGAGCAGCGGGGAGACAGGAGAGGTCTGCTGCACCCTACGGGAAAGCTCCCTGGCGGGGATGGAACTGGGGCTGCAGTGGCTGCTGCATAATGAGACATAACCCCTTGCGCCACCAGGGAGCCCTTTTCTATGTTTTCAATATAAAACAAAATAAAAAATACACCATGACATTTCCGACAGCCCAATAGTTGTGTTTTCTAGAAGAAAGGATAAAGGAACAGGCACCCACACTGTTGTAGTCATTCTAAGTGACAAGTGGGCGTCGGTCATCTTGTGGGTACGAAGGAAGACAGTGAAAACAGAGGAGCAATCACAGACCAACTCCCACAGCCACTGAAACGCATCCCCATGGGTAAAAAGAGCATGTCGGGGGGACTGGAGGCCCTGGGACAGCAGAGACGCTTGACCAGTCCTGTCCGGAGCACCTAAGGACCAGCAGGTATACTGCTGGATGGTTGGCAGAAAACTGCTGTCGCAAACTCAAGTCCTTGAACTTTATTGTTGAAGGTCTTGACCTAATAAGGCTGCACTTCTTAACATGAGATCATGTTAGTGTTGTTCCTGGGGAGAAAGGAAGCCCTTTGTGACCGAGCTACTTAGTAAACATATTTATCTATATCGATTTAAGGACTCTTTAATATTCCAAGTATGTTCTTTGCTTTCTCAAATTATTTGAGAACAGAAACCCTTTCTTGGGGGCTATTCATTACAACATTTCAGGGGACCAGTGTCCCCAAAACATGCTTTAGAAATGTTGTGGAGTGAATTATAGAAGCACTCGGTAGTTTTTCATCTAATTCACAGTGTTCCTGTGGGTAAATAGGTTCATTTCTTTGGACTTTCTTTTTTTTTTTAACTTAAAAACTAAGGAAGTAGAAGAAAATTAAATAGTCTCTGTGATCCCTTCTAGCACGTATGTTCCGGTGGTGTCTGGGAAATAGTCTTTAATCAGCCTGTCTGGAATACTGATATCAAGCTTGGGGTGAAGTTTCATTCAGGAGGATTAAATATGTCAATGACAAGTGACGTATTTAGGAAAAATATATTATGAACTTCAATAGTCTAATAATGGCTTAATGCACCTTGCTTGAAGGAATGATTTTTAACAAGGTCACAATTTTAAAGGCTAGTGCTCATTTTCGCCCCAACTTAAGAACTGGAGGGTGGAGTATATAAGTCAATACACTCTAAGATATATTTCAGTCTGTGCTCACCAAATCAATCAGATTTTTAAGTGAAAATGAAAACCCATTTAAGACCAGACAGAGTAGATACAATCTGTCTAACTGGCAGAGATGGGCAAATGGCACACTTATTAACGTGCTTCCGCCAAAACATCCAACAGGTTAGAAAGAACAAAGATATCTCCAAATAGCTTGATTAATAAAGTACTTTTTTTCATACGTATTTGTTTATTCACTTAAGTAAGACTTAATTTATGGCTTATATTTTATCACTTAGACCCATCCACTATTCAATCAATGGAACACGGAACTCTTGCTTTGCATGAATCATTCGAGACAGGAATTTAGTTCTTCTCGCAGGTTATTGCCCTAAATAACAAATTTCATATGCAGAGTCTTAAAAAGTTGCAGAATTAGAAATGTGGTGTAAGTCTTCTTGGTGTAGCACAGGCTCCCATGGACACCTGAAATGCACTCTCAGAGTCTGGCTGCAGTAACTTTTCACCGAGTAGCATCAGAGGCTGATTAGGTTGCAGTGGCTCAAGGCTTCTTTCTTCCTCTTTGGTGTTACGAGTCTGTCTTGGTTCCGGTCTCTCCCAAAGTGGTTCCTGAAAGTAGGCTTTGGCTGGAAGTTTATTTGGAGGTTATTCTGGGGAGTACAAGTGACCCGGAGAGGTTGTGGGAATGGTGAGAAAGGATGGGAGAAGAGCGTGAAAGTAGGTTGTAAGTGAATGACTGCTATCACCGACCAGGTGGGGCTCAGCACCCCCCCCCATCACTGCCCTGCCCTGCCCCCCACTGGCCCAGGGTGGCTCTGCAGGTTCTGGCAGCTGGAACTTGTGTGGCCAAGCAGGTGCCCTTGAGCCCAGGAAGTCCTGCAGAGGGAAGCAGGAAACTGTCGGTGAACTTGACATTTTGCCCCAGTCTCAACCAAGGCTGAACTCAGAGGTCTCCCAAAGGAACAAAGGAAATGTGAGGTCGGGCTTCCCCATTTATAGGCATCAAGATCAAATAGCAAACCATTGTTCAGGAACCTTCTGGGCGCCAGGAGCATAAGCGCATAATGCTGAGATCTCTCTGGCTTTCTGGGGATGCAGGTGTGAGTCATAATATGCACAGGCAGAGAACTGTCCAGAAAGGAAGTCAAGGACAGGCTGACCTCTGTGCTTTAGTAACAATTCAGTATCCCTGTGGAAAGACCAGACTGAGCCACAGAATGGGCATAGGTATAAGTTGGATTTGTAAGTGGTCAGCAAGAGAGAACTGTGACTCCATGTATAAATCTGGAACTGAACCACCAGGACAGAGCGATATTTTGCCAACTAACCCCATGGAGGGACCCGGAGACCTGTCTGGTGTGCTTTATTTAAATGATGTTGGTTGAGCCCGATAAGCAGAGGGTCATGAGTCTCCATCTGCCCTTGAAGACTGGAAAGGAGAATCGGGTAGGACTGTTATGCAAACAGAAGGTGGAAAAGATCTGTGTCCACCTTAGAACCAAGTGGTATACAAAAATGGTGTGTCCGCGTCTTTATCATGTTCATTCATAGACCCTGGCATTCGTGGCACCGTATCTTTCAAAGCCATCCTGAAGAATGTGCACCTTTTTGCAACATGGTTCTCAATGGGCAGCTCAGGGTTTCTCTCCCACTGCAAAGAAAACATCGCTAGCATGTGTTCTGGTGATGCAGCTCAGCTTTTCAAAGCAAACCCCAGAATAGTAGTGCAGGACCCCCTCTGGCCTTCTTCCTTCCCGCTCCTGACCTCCCTTTGTTCTTCATTCACCCACTGGCTCATGCATCCTTAGTATGCCACAGCTGGTACTGTGCCCCATCCAAATAAGCAGGGACACACGAGACAGGCCCTGCCCGGCTGTCTGCCATCAGCAGGTGACAGCAGAGTCTCCTGGCTGTCCAGAAACCTGTCCCGCTCACAGTCTGTTCCCTGAGCAGAGGAAGGCTGTTTTTCCATGGAGCTGTTAAGGTGATGTTCCTGACATCTCCTGTAGCAAAGCAGCAAAGTTGGAAATAAGGGTCTTATACCCACAAAAGCTACATATATGTGTGTATATTTTTTTCTTGGGTTAGGGCAGCAGGTTTCCATAGCATAAGACTTTAACTCCTCAGCAATGAGAGATTTCAAGGAGAGCGTGTCATCTGCTGTCTACAGAGAATAGAAGTAACATGCACTGCAGGGGAAGGAGGCTTCTTCCTGTTCCCATGATGCTCTGTTATGCTGCTGAGCGTGGACAGATCATCTCAGTCACTGGGAAATTGTGGGACACGCAGTGTTGATAAGAGTGTGGGGGTCTCCTTGCCTATTAGGGTTAACCTGTTTCTTCAGGCGAGGTCCAGAGGCATCTGTCATTCAGTGTGGTGTCAGAGAGGATGGCCGGGGACACGTGCAGGGACCATGGTGCTTTGCTTTGCTTTTGTGTAAAGCACTAGAATTCTTTAAAAGACAATGATTTATTTATTTATGCACACAAGATCTGGGTGCAAGCCAGAGGTGGGGGAGGTGACAGGATTCACCAGAGACAGAGTGAGGCGTAGAACAGGCAGATCCACTGAAATCTGCCGCTGAGGGGAGCAGCGGGGAGACAGGAGAGGTCTGTGCGCCCTATGGGTCACTCCCTGGCTGGGGATCGAACTCGCGCTGCGGTAGCTGCGGACAGCTTCATAGCGCTGCGCTTTAACCCACTGGGCCACCATGGAGGGCCCAAAGCAGAACGCCAGGAATCAATCCAGCCTGTTCTTTACTGATGAGCAAACTCAGGCCAAGGGCCAAGTGATCTGTCTGAATACATGGGCAAGGATGTCAAGGCTCTGATAGGACCCAGTGTGCTGGAGGATATGGTTTTATCTCATTTTGGTGTTTACAGAAAATAATGAAAAGTCTTCCAGCAAGTTCAATGATCACAATGTTAATTTTTAGCCGAGCCCAGAATTCTATTAAAAACCAAATGTTGGGCCCTCCTTGGTAGCCCAACGGGTTAAAGCACAGCACTGAGAAGCTAAAGCAACTTCTGCATGAGTTCGATCACCGCCTGCCCTGGAGCTGACCCACTTGGTGCGGCAGACCCCTCCTGACCCGCCCGCTGCTCCCCTCCGAGGTGTGCTTCGTCGATCTGCCTGTGAAGCCTCTCACTGCCCCTGCATCTCTGGCCTGTACCCCAGTTCTGTATGTATACATAAATAAATCTTTAAAAAAACAAATGTTACCAAAAGCCATTAAACACACACACACAACTCATGTCCTCATTATATTTTTAACACAAGTATTCTCCTTTCCTAATGGAAGCTTGGAACATCAGTTCTTCCCAGAACTGACTTGCATACACTGAAAGTGGGAAAGAGGAATGGGCTGAAGGGACCCTTACTAATTGGACACATTTTGCAGAAATAAAAGTAAATATTTATAGAACTGAATTAAATCTTTTAGAGTTCGCTGACAAGTCAAAAGGGAGATACCATTTTTAAGCTTCGTGCTTTAAGACATAAACTTGCATTATTATTTTGAACACTCACATAATGGGGTCATTCCTTCTGGGACACCAAGCAGCCTTCCCACTGACCTGGTAATTGTAGTTCTAATTGTAGTCATGGTTAAGTTGAGTTCAGTTGTACTAAGAATACCATATAACTTGCTGTAATCAACATTCATGCACTATTTTTTTTTTTTTAAGATTTATTTCTTTACGCACACAAGAGCTGGAATGCAGGCCAGAGATGCAAGAGGTAAGATGATTCACCAGGACAGAGTGGGGAGCGGAGCAGGGAGGTGGATTGAAACCCACTGCTGAGGGGAGCAGCGGGGAGACAGGAGGGGTCTGCTCGCCCTGGGGGTCCCTCCCTGCCCGGGGGTCACACTCAGGCCACAGCGGCTGCTGATAGCTTGAGCACCCTGTGTCTTTAGCCCCTACACCACCAAGCAGGCCCCACAACCACTGACTATTAGCACGATACCTGAAGGCTTATTGCAGCATCGCCTTTGACATGTCCCTTCATTTCCAGCTGAGGACGGAAGGAGGGCTCTGGACTGCACCCTGTCACAATAACTACTTGCAGTCCCAAGTGTTGCCTGGCACTTCTAGCACAGAATTCTACCAGCCCCTGGGCCCTCCCGGGTAGTGAAGTGAGTTAAAGAGCAGTATTATAAAATGATCTGCAGTCACTGCAGCACAAGTCCGAGCCCTGGCCAGGGAGTGACCCACATGGCGCAGCAGACCTCTCCTGGCCCGCCCGCTGCTCCCCTCAGTAGTGTACTTCGTTGATCTGCCTGTTCTGCTTCCTGCTCTGTCTCTGGTGAATCCTCTCAACCCCCCCCCCCAAACACACACCTTTGGCCTCTACCCCAGCTCCTGTATGCATAAATAAATCAATCTTTAAATAAATATGAAAGAATTCTACCGGCCCCATCAACATAAGGCTTGCCTGATTATAGGCATCCTACAGGGAATGGCCCTCAAATGGGGGTGATTTTGTCCCCCCAGAGGACATCTGCCTACTTTGCCCTGTTTGCTGCTTGCATCTGGCACATGGAGCCAGTGGTGCTGTGGTAAACATAAGTGACAAGGCAGCCACACCCTGAAAACACAGAGCAGCCCGGCAGCCCAGAACTGTCAGCACAAGGTGTTTATGAAGCTGAACCTGAGAACCTCTGGATCAGCCCTTACGACTAGATAATAACAGGAATTTTTATTTCAACCAGTTGATACTCTACCCTTTAGAATTTTATTTGTCATGAAGATGGAGCTCAAATTCATCTGAGCCCAGCCTCCTTCAGGTCACCGGAAAAGCCAGTGGTAACTTCAGAAAAACAAAGCTGGGTCAGATCAACGTCTCCAATACCAGAGGGACTCGGGCTGATGGTTTTGTGGTGATGAACACTTCGATGGCTCCCCAGGAAATGACTGAACCCCCTGTCTTTTACAGGAATGCAAAGCCTGTGGATTTCATAAAAATTAAACCTTTCTTTCAAAGATAAGACTTTAAAAATTTAAAGTGTAGACAAGTTGCTTCCAGTTGAGGAAGGAAGAGCTAGAAATCATCATTTCAAAGGGCAGTGATAACAAGTGATAATTTACTCGGACACTCCATGATCAGAAGCACATTGTGATAAGAGTTTAACCCTGTCATCCTCCCCCGAAATATATCAAGAACCTCACCCTGGTCCTGCTCTCACTCCCCCCACCCTACCTGCTAACCCAGACACAGGCTGGGTTTTCCTTCAGTCCGGCCGCCTGGCTTAGTCTGACAGATGTTTGTCTGGGTGGGCCCGGAGGCCCGGTCCTCTCTGCCCCCTCGGCTCCCTCTCCCTCTCCCTCTCCCCTGTCAGCCTTGATTAGACACCTAGCACTTGATGGATATGGGGGATGGAGCTGTTCAATAGCGAACCATGGTTTGGTAAAGACGGGTGGTAACACTTGGCCAGCAATTGTGCTGAGATCACCTGGTCACAGAGAGTGGGGATCAGAAGGCTTAGCCGAAGTATTTATATTTGGAGACAGGGAGTGAGATGTCAGTGACTGGCTGGTCTTTCACATCCCACCAGCCACCTTTGGGTTTTCCCCACCTGTAAAATGAGAAATTGAACAGGGAATCTGGAAGACAAAGATCTCTGCCAGTCATAGCATTCTGCCATTTCTAGTGGAAGAAGAAATGTAAAAGTTCAAATTCAGATGCAACATGAACAGCACTACTGACAGGGCCCTCAGGTGCGCTCGAGGCATTGCTGGACAACAGTAAGCTCAGGACATGACCGGACAAGCAAAATATTGGATGGTTTCGCTCCTAGCAGGAGTGTAAAGGACCGGGGGAGGAGAAAATAATAATAAACAACAAGTATATACCAGAGACACTTTACGGGGGTAGAGTGGGGAGTCGGATCAAAAATGGGGGTGGGGGAGTGCACGGAACGATGGTGATGGCACACGGGTGATGGGAAGCCTACGGGGATTACAGCTGAGACAGAAAAAGGTGCAAAATGATATAAAAATAAACTATTTTAAAAAATCCCCACCACCAGTTCACCCAGAAGCATCACCATCGGTGCTCTTCTCTCCCCTGTTTTTAGCTCTTTTCCTCCCCTTCCCTCACAGAATGTCTCCTATTTATGGTTGCCTGCTAGTTTTTGTTGTTTAATTATTATCATTGTTGTTTTTCCTCTGATCCCTTATTTATTTCCCCTATATTCCTCCTGTAAGTGAAACCATTCTATATTTTCCTTTTATTCCTCTGACTTATTTCACTGAGCATGATTCCTTCCACCCATGTTGCTGCAAATTGCATGGTTTGTCTTTCTTGATCACTGAGAGGTACTCCATTGTGCATTCCACTTCTTCCAGTCATCTGTTTTTGGGCATTTGGGTTGCTTCCATATCTGACCTGTTGTCAATAGTGCTGCAGTAACAAGGGGTACAGGTATCTTTTTGAGTTAATGCTTTGGGTAGATTCCGAGGAGTGGAATTGCTGGGCCACATAGCAGCTCCATGTGAGATACCACCTCACACCTGTGAGAATAGCACACATTAAAAATAAACAGACAACGATAAATGTTGGCAAGGATGTAGAGGAAAAGGAATGCTTCACTGTTGGTGGGAGTGCGTAGTGGTCCAACCACTATGGAAAACTGTGTGGAAGTTCCTCAGACCACTAAAATTTCTTAATAAAAATTAAGCATCTCATCCTGTTTTCCTTAAACTCTTTCAAATAGGCCTTCACACTGTCAGACTAAATCAAGCACCAATTCTTTGAACACCGATCCTTCACTTGTCTCCAATTTCAGCTCCTACATGTGCATCTTCAGCTCTGGACTCAGGTCTGTCCCTAGTGGACACCCAACCTCTGCCCAGAGCCCCTCATGCTGGCCACCAAGCTCTACACATCGTACACTTGCTTTTAAAGCCTCCCCGAGCCCCCACCCTCATCTCCACAAAACAACTCAGGTTCTCCCAAAGGAAAGGACTCTAACATGAGAGTTCTATGTTTGTTTTGTTTCACTTTTCATAGTTTCCCAACTCTTAATATATAAAGAGATTGTATTTCTACAAACAAGACAGGTGGAATTAGCACAACATCCCAAGTAATAATGCAATGTGGATAGTTGGTTCTCCTTAGAACAAGGGGAACCAACAAGTCAGCGAGACAAAGACTTCTGGGATCATTTGGTGAGGGTGTCAGGTTGTTAACAGTACAATCCAGTGATTGATGTAGGTAATTATGAAACCTGAGTCAGCAAGAAATGGCAATTATATTTAATAGAATATGATTAAGGAGGCAGAAAACTGTGCAATAATTTTGGGAATGATTTGCATTGAAAATGTTTAATATAAAATGCGTTTTAGTGCTAAGAGGAAGGAAAATAGTTTATCAGTTCCACTTACATTTACATTTTGTGATATAAAGGAAAGGTAGTAAGAGTCAGGAGACCCAAGTTCTGCCATAAGAATTGATACTGGGTTAGTGAGCATCTGTGTGTGAGGAAAGGGCCTCACAACTTGACCTCAAAGCTGGTGTAAAATAACAACTCAGAGCTAAGCCTCTGAGCTCACTCAGGGCTCCACTGCTCTGAAGCTAAGGAGCCTTCAGTTATGTTAATTTCTCTAAGCCTCAGTTTCCTTGTTTGTGAAATAGAAAAGATTCCATGACCCACACCCTCCTGGGGTTACTGTGAAAAGGAGGTGACTTAATGGTTTCAAAATGCTCAGCAAAGAATATAGCACATTGGAAGTGCTCAAGTTAGTGCTGTTTTAATAATTATAATTATTTACGATGAGGGACATAGATTCAGTGACTCCAAGGTCTTCGAAAGCCCTCAAATTCTATGGTTCTGTGAGCAGCTCATTCGCAAATGATGTCAGATAAATGAGATTTCACTGTATATTGGGCAGGAAATCAATATGGCCAATTTTCAATCATGCACAGTAAGGAAGGTGTGCAAACCATGAATTACCTCAGACTTTGGTCACACTCAATATATTTCTATTTGATCTTGGAATTCATAGAACTTTGGAAAAGAATGTTTTCCAGCCTTTTCATGTTGTGTTTAATGATTAAAATGAGGTTGGCCTTCCTGTCTTCACCAAGGGCAAAGAAACAGACCAGTGTCAGCTTTGGGATATGCGACATCTCATTCAATCATTCATGACGTAGAGGAATCATCGGGCAGCTGACTGGGTCATAGGAAGACCAGCAGGAGAACTCAGCTGTGGCCCAGAGAGCTCACCTGCAATCCGAAGCCAGCTTCTCAGCATGTCCTCGTTAAACTTTCTCGGAGCCGCAGGTGTTTCGAATCCTTATGTCTTTTGAAATCCTAAGAGGGCGAGCAAGACTATCAGGTGTTTCTCTCACCAACACGCTAACTTTCAGAATGACCTTACCCACCGGCCACACAGTCTAATTAGGATTCTGTGGCACCATGGCAACTGCCCAACACATAAATATATTGAGTTGTCTGAGCTCTCACCTATCATTGACTCTGATGGCTGCCCCACTATCACCACACTTTTTGTATTTAGTAGAGAAATTACTTTTTTTTTGAAGAATTTTTCCAAGAAGATGTGAACTATTCAAAGGTAAACAGCACCCAGCAAGGAGAGCAGACAGCAGGAGATTGTGCTGGACAGAAGGAGATTATGCTGGACCACAGGAGGTTGTGCTGGTCTGCAGGAGATTGTGCTGGACCGCAAAAGCCGCATCACTGAGCAGAGCACGCCCGGGGTCGGGATTCCGCCTACTGACTGTAGCAGCGTCTTCCTAAGTTTGTGTTCCTCCATCTGGAACTTGGGGACAGGCTCAGGATTCACTGTGAGGCTCACAGAGCTCACACTCCAGAGCCCGCACCTGTGCACTGTTTCAACTGTGTTAAATTCAACCACTTTCTTAAAATTAGCCTCCGAAATGGTCTGTCTTCATCACCCAGAAAACCTCAGAGGATGACTCCTACGTCAAACATTGTTATGAATTTAAAGATGGACATTTTCTCTCCACTTTTCTTTCTCCTCTTTTACAATGTCTTCCTTTTTAAAAAGTTACTTATGCATGCTAACTGGGGTACAGGCCAGAGGTGCAGGGCGGGGGTGGTGGTGAGAGGATTCACCAGAGACAGAGTGGGGAGCAGAACAGGTGGATGGACTGAAGTACACTGCTGAGGGGAGCAGTGGGGAGACAGGAGAGGTTGCTGTGCTGTGAGGGTCACTCCCTGGCTGGGGATCTGGCTCAGGCTGTGGCCGTGATATCGCTGAGATGTAACCCTTAGGCCACCGAGGAGGCCCTCAATTCTCTCTTTCTATAATAGAAAATAATTCCAGTGATGTTACACAATGTCTTTTCTTACCATGCTATCCTCAGTCCATCTAACTGTTAGGATTACGATAGTAAATCAGTTTTTTTTTTAAAGATTTATTTATTTATGCACACAGAACTGGAGTACAGGCCAGAGGCTCAGGGGCAGTGAGAGGCTTCACCAGAGACAGAGTGGGGAGCAGAACAGGCAGATCTACGAAGTCCACTGCTGAGGGGAGCAGCGGGCGGGTCAGGAGAGGTCTGCCGCGCCATGTGGTCACCTCCGGGGCAGGCGGGAATCAAACTCATGCGGAAGCAGCTTTAGATTCTCAGTGCTGTGCTTTAACCCGCTGCACCACCAGGGAGGGCCCAGTTTTTAGTTATTAATTAAAATTTAGATGTGACGCAAACTTCTTAGCAAAGTTATTTCTGAATATTCTTCATGTCATGTAATATAATTCCAGAGCAATTTAAGATGTACATGTAAAACAAAATTCTAAAAGGAAATTTAGGACCCTACATGGATTTGCTTTTGGGGTGACATCTTAACGGAAGCAGGCAACCTGGGACACGGTTACCCAGGGCTTCTGTTTGGTAAATGCGCTCTGTGTAGTGTCATCGTATACATGGCAAGAAATGTCTGCAGCAGTTATAATAGATACCAACAGCTCAAATAAAAAGAAACAAAAAAGAGTGAAGTGACAGCCTTTATCGATGAGGACATCCACATGGCCAGGAAACTTACAAAGAAAGTCAACCAGCCTGGAAGCAGGAGAGATTCAAATTAAGTGGCAATAAACGACCACTTTACATCCATTAAAGTGGCAAAAAATTAAGAATGATAACACCGACTGTTGCTGGGAGTAAGTGCAAAAGCAACCTCCATCCATTGCTCATAAAAATGGAAATTGTCACAGATTTCAGAACGCAATCTAGAAACATCTACTCAAATAAAATATACAAGGCCACTTTCCAAGGTGACAGTTTGACTTTCATCAGCCCCGGGAGCCTTCCTCTTCATGGCATTTCACTGTACTAAACACACACATACCCAGAGGGGGAGAGAGGGGATTTGCTTTATGACTATGTTGATGTAAAGATGAAAAAAATTGAATATAATCCACACTGGATTTATTACCATCGCATTCATTTTTCCTTCTAGTTTTAGAAGACATTGAGATAAAACACTTGCTGGGCTGTGAGCATTATACCTCTGCGGCTAATGACATGTGTCCCGACTCTTCACCCCGAAATCCGCTGCCTGAAAGCAGGGAGCTTCACGATGCTCACTACAGTGTGGGGGTGGCAGCAAAATCTCGAACAAGTAGGAGGCCTTGGACAAGCCATACCCAGTAAACCATGTTAGCAAAATCGTCAAGCCCATGAAGAACAGGTCTTTGGATGTGAGCTGTGTTGTGTGTTGGTTATTACAGCTGAACAAACTGCCTGAAATATAGTGCTTGAGAGCACCACTGTTTTTCTGTCTCCACTTCTGATGGGGGAGCCTCAGGGAGAGGACTGTGTTCTCGCTCTTCTCACTGGGGTGCCATTCATGAGGTGCCAGTAAATGGCAATTCAGCAGGGATTGGATAGCCTGTGGAGCCTCCATGCAAGGCTGATAGACAGTCTCCTCAGCTGGTCACTGTCTCCAGCAAGCTTGCCCAGGTTTCTTCAGAGGTAGCAGAAGTGTCCTCAAGGGCAAAAGACAAGCCCAGGGACCAACAACCTTGTAAGCTAAGCTTGTATCGCATGTGCTAATGTCTTATACGACAGCTTAGAGTCGTGACTGCTGGCTAGAATAACAGTACCAGTGACAGTTATACAAAGTTTATGAGCATCAAAGTGACTTGAACAACGGAAACATTCTGACAGGTTCACTCTGCGAGAACTGTGCCAACCGTCACCAGTTGAGTTTAATTTATACAGGTAGAAATGGCGAGTCATTGGCATTGAAAAGATGTAGCTAGCCAGAGCAGGGCTTCTGACTCTAAGTTGTTTTAACCTAAAGTTATCTTGTGCATAAGAAGGCAACCGTGGGATTTAATCTCTTGGGGTTTTTTTGTTTGTTTGTTTTTAGTTTAGTTTATTTATCTTTGTATAGAAGAAATGGGTTGGGGTGGGGATTGTGGAGGGGGAGGAGGTGTAAGGATTCATCAGAGAACAGGCAGACTGACTGAAATCCACTACTGAGGGGAGGAGCAGGGAGAAAGGAGAGGTCTGCTGCACCATGTGGGTCAGCTCCCTTGGCCAGGGTTTGAACTCAGGCCATAGAGGTGATGGCTCTGAGACTTAACCTCTAGGCCACCAAGGAGGCTTTTATCTCTTTCTTTCTAAAGAAAGCCCTCTGGAGATGCAAAGCATGGGTCATTATTCAGTCTTCTTTGTCTGGCACCATGATGGTCATAGGAAGCGTAGGAAAGACCCACAGATTCCACACAAGCTATTTCAGACTCTGGTCTATGCAGGTCACTTTGGTTCTGGGCTGCCTAGCTGGCAGAGATCATCCTCAGCACATTTTACAGTGCATTCGCATAATGACCTATTACCTTGAGATATTTTTGAAAGGGGTATATGTATATAACACATCTCAAAAGGAGACCAAGAAAGTCATTGTTGAAGATGCCCTTCATCTTCACTCTGAAGTTGATACTAATGTTCCACTTTTACCCAAGCAATATCAATTTATTCATTGATGGGTGTTCTCTATTTTCTCACTGGATTATCTATATTGAGACCTCAATTTAACAATGAAGGAATTGCTCTGAAATCACCAGTCTTTTTTTTTAATAATATAATAGTTTATTTTCACAGCATTATTTTTCCATCTCAGTTGTAATCCCTGTGGGCTTCCCATCACCAGATCACCCATGTGCCATCATCATAGTCCAGTGCATGAAATTACCAGTCTTTTAATCACTCTACCAGTTCTTAAGTAACGGACAAGATTGTAAAAATGCTTAACAAAGTGCTCAGGCTATTATGAGTTTTTGAAAATAGGAATCATATTAAGATTTCTGAGTAGTTGGCCAGAATAAAACTGGAATATCATCATAGTCTTCCTTCCTTAGCTGAGAAATTCATAGTCAGAAGAGTTAAGTGATAAACAGTCGAGGTTATGTGGATGATAAGTTCCATGGAGGGAGTGAAGGTCACGGAATACCAAGCTTAGATGTTGACAGCATCAAGGGTTGTGGCAGCCTTGTGAATATAGAGACAGAGCTTTGTAGTTTTGTGACTAGTTTTGCAACGGGACAGGCCAGTGTCTTCTTTGTCTTTAAGTGAATACAAACAGTGGAGGACTTGGGAAGGATCAAACAAAAGGCCAAGATGGGACGGGTGTAGGGAAGAGAGAAAGTAGAAATTACGTAAGTGGAGGCATACACTTGATTTAATTATGTAACTGTATGTGTCTAAACAGATATGATAAATGAAGATTTTTCTCCAAAAAGAAGGTTTCCAAAAAGAAGGTTCTTTGAAGGACTTGTCAGGCAAGAGAACTATGAGCTGTTGTTTTATTAACAGGAAATCAACAGCTTTGCCTTTCTTTTTTCCTCATTTACACCTTTCCCTTGAGACTTGGACAGGTAAAGAACCCATTAAAGGACAGTAATGAATAACATCTCTACAGAAATTACATTCATGAAAAGATCATGACATAATATTAGCATGCAGGATATCTGTTTTTAGCCCACACTCTGATTTACTGTGTGCCAATAACGAGACAGAGGCTCTCAGGGGAGATGAGGCGGTTTACTCAGGGCATTCATTCAAGCTTGAAAAACCCAAGGGGACAGAGAACATCCGAGGTTAATATTCAAGTGCTAATGAGGACTTAGGTATTGTGAAGCTTACATTGTACTAATTAAAAATAATTGCGTGGTCCTAGAAGTAGGGAGCTTTCACAGAGGAAGGTCTCAAGGCCGATGCTGTTTCTCTGGATTCCCAGCTGGCTGTGTGCAAGCCTCCGTCGTTATCTTTACAGGAATAATTAGATTCTGGGAAAACTACTTTCTCCAGCCAAATGTCCTAGCACCTGACTGAGATCGGAAAGTCAGTGTTATAGTTCCCAGTGGAAATGTCCTCTCTCCAACATAGACACTTACTTTGGGTAGAGGGAGGACACTGGGCAGGAAGCAGGGTCAGGCTGAAGGCCCCAGAGACCGTTCTGCACTGAACACCACCAACTCAGGCCCCTTCCAAGGAAAGGGAACTGCTTCTGGGGTTTTTCTGGTGTGTGTGGGCTGTCTATATGTGTGACATGCTTCCTAGTTCAGGGATGGCGTGTCCAGTGAGCCTGTGCTCCTTCTGAGCATCCCCTCACCGGGCCCTGAGGCCAAGCCTGAAGCTCCTAGCTCCTGTGGTCACTTATGCCACGAGCACACAGGCACGAGGGCCTCCTGACCAAACCTGCTCCAGACACCGGTGACAGCCTGTATCACCCAGTGAACTAGAAAGTTATTTTATGCTTCTTTCAGTCTTTATATCAAATCATTACAAGAGAACTTTTCCCTTTTGTGCAATCAGGAAGCGATTATGATAGTCCAAAAATAGCCTTCACATGTGACTTTCTTTTTGGCTCGAGATTAATTTTCTAACACATTTCATCCTTGGCCACTTTACTGATCTGTCTGCTCGGGAAGGTAATGGCAGGAAGCGTGCTCACCTCGTGCTTAATTGTCTCTCAAGTGTGAGGTGTATTGTAGAAGGGGAGGGGATCATCCCCCTGGGCTCTTCAGCGTTCATGGGTCCCTGTGCTGGTTTCCTGAGCTTCTGGAATGAAGTAGCAGACTTGGCACGCAGGTATTTCCTCATAGTTCTGAGCAAGGTTGGTTCCCTCTGACGGCTGTGAAGGAGGTTCTGGCCCATCCTTCTCTGCTTGCTTCTGAGGGCCCCAGGCAGGCCTCCGTCTCCCCGTGTTCTGTATTGTCCCCAGTTTGTAGAAAAATATTGGACGGCTTCACTTATAGCAGGAACACAGGGAAGCCAGACAAGGCATTAGGAAAGAAATAAAGACAAAACCAGCAGGCAAGCTATAAGTTGGAGACAGTCCTCAGGGAAGGCGGAACGGAAGGGTCGAGGGTGTCTTGGTGGTGGGAATTTTATGGGGACAACACCTGAAAGGAGAAATCAAACACTGCACAAAAATGAACAACAGTATGAAAGTATATGAATAAATAAATTTCAAAATAAAAAGCAGCACACAAAAAGGGTTTAAGAAAGAAATAGTCCAATTCTATAAAACTCTCCTCAGGCCCTCCCTGGTGGCGCAGCGGGTTAAAGCACAGCACTAAGAAGCCAAAGCCACTTCCGCATGAGCTGGATCCCTGCCCTGGAGGTGACCCACATGGCGCGGCAGACCTCTCCTGACCCGCCCGCTGCTCCCCTCAGCAGTGTGCCTGGTCAATCTGCCTGTTCTGCTCCCCACTGTCTCGGGTGAAGCCTCTCACCACCCCGCACCTCTGGCCTGTACCCCAGTTCTATATGCATAAATAAATAAATATTAAAAAAAAAACTCTCCCCAGAATCATAAGATTAGGGACTACTTACCAATTCATTCTGGGAGGCCAGTGATTCTGATACTAATAAAGCTTTTGCAAGAAAAGAAAAAAAATTCGATATGCTCAGTGCTTTCCATTTACAAAGTGTGTGATTCCATTTTAATCTTCACAGTAACCCAAGGAAGCAGGTAGTATTGCCTTCCTTTCATAGTTGAGATCAGTAAAAGTTAAGGAGAATTCCCAGATAGTAAACAACAATGACGATGCTGGAATGCAAGTCTCTAATTACATATTCAGTCATAAAAGAATGCAACTTTACTCTTGACAGACACCCTTGCCATTGTCCTCGCTGCTATGACCCTCTCTGTGCATTTTGCAAGTATATATTTTTTTAAAGATTTATTTTATTTATTCATACAGAACTGGGGTACAGGCCAGAGATGTGGTGGGTGAGAGGCTTCACCAGAGACAGAGTGGGGAGCAGAACAGGCAGATCGACGAAGCACACTGCTGAGGGGAGCAGCAGGCAGTCAGGAGAGGTCTGCTGTGCCATGTGGGTCACCTCCAGGGTGGGGATCGAACTCATGCAGAAGTGGCTTTAGCTTCTTACTGCTGTGCTTTAACCCGCTGCGCCACCAGGGAGGGCCCTGCAAGTATATTTTAGTGATAACATAACTCACGGACAGTATACAATAATGCACACTCAGAAAACTGGAAAGTTTTAAATTATCTTACCACTCAGTAGCACAACGGTAACTACAGATCTTTCCAAATATTTTCCTGGGCAATCTCCAAGTTTAATTCTTTCGAGACTGTATTTTTATTTCATGTTTTGTATCCCATTCTGCTTTTGTTATTTTGAATGAAGTGAGGTGGCATCTAACCTTACTCTATGTAAACTTCTACTCTGCTGCCTTTCAGCAACCCAGCTATACTGAAACGTAAAGGATCCGTTCACCTTTGTGATTGAAGGATGTGACTGCTTGTGGGTGTATTTAGGATGGAAGTCCTGTTTCTCAAAGTACAGCAGGACCTGCAGCAGCAATACCGAATAGCTTGTTAGAACTGCAGGTGTCTACTGAGCCACAGTCTCAGGGATGAAGCCCAGAAGCCCCTGTTGTAGCAAGTGCTGCAGGTGATGCTCACACGTGATATTCTTTGGGCTGAAATACTTGGTTGTGCATTTGTGTTGATGAGGCCAAAGCAGTTAGCAGGCCTGTCTTCTTGTCATCAGCTAGAGACATGTACAGTAACTGTCACACTGGGAGAAGAAAATGGACAGAACTTCTTGTTCACTCAGGTTGCCCTATCACATGCCTGCGTCACCGTGACTAGTTAACTACTGGGCTTCAGGCCATTCTCCTTCTGCCCTTCCTTAGACGGGCAGCAGGTACCTGGCCTTTGTACCATCCCCCATCATTCTCTCTCATGCACATGCTTCTCCTGATTAGCCAACTGATCTTCTCTCAATGTCAGGACAGGAGGAAAAGAGGTCTGTTTTATGTATAGTTCTGACAGCTTTTCTTAAACTTCTACCATGTTGATTAAGTGGAGCAGAGAACAAAGCCACATTTTCTAGAGCCTTCCCTGGGAGGGAAGAAGGCGTTCACATAGGAAATTCAGTCCGAGCATTACAGTAACGGGCTGAGCGATGAATGTGAGGAAGATCGGCTGACTAGGAGCGCGTCCCTGGTAGCAGAGTGTGAATGGAAGCTAAGTAGGGATTCTTGTATTAATAATAAAAATGCCCCCCATTAAATGTTTACCATGGTCCAAACTCTCTATTAAGGGGTCGATGTAGATTATTTCCCCTGTTCTCATAGCACCATCTAAGATGCCTAGGATAGGTCTTCTGGAGACAAAGCCAGTGAGCTTTGTAATGTTGCAACGTATAAAGCAGTACACTCCAGTCAGAATTGAAACCCAATCTTGCTTGAGTGCAGAGCCAGATTTCTTACCACTTCTGCCACGAGAGTCGATGCTAACTGAGAAGCGGTGTAGATTAAGAAAGAGGCTTATCGTATTATTGCAGATAAAGGCAAGCTCAGAAAGGGGCAGCATGCATGAAGCAAGCCCGTGTGGGATTTGCCTGCTCTGAGCACAGGCAAGTTGCTCAAGCTGAGAAAGGTCTATAAAGGACTGCAGAAGGTCTTGCGTAAATAATGCTGATATCGCTGATTCTGAAGAGCCATGAGCAGTTTTTAGCAAAATAGCTAACATTGTCTAAAAAGCATCATTTCATGGAAAGTAATGAGATACTTGAGTAGTGTAACTAGTTAATTTTATCATTGGAGACAAGATGCCAAATAACAAAACTGACTGGGGTGTTGGCAGGGAAAAGAGAACAATCAGCCGTCACATGTTGGGTCAAAAAGGTGAAAGATTCAGTCCCAAGGGGATCACTGGAAAACCTGAAGTTTTGAACACAACATTCTGAGCACAAAAATGGTAATAGGTCATCAAAATTAATAACACATGTTTCTGGCAGAGATGATGAGAGTTTGGGGTATTCTGACTCCTTTTCTTCCTACCTGCCTGTGATCTCCATGACCTGTGACCTGAAGGCAGGTGAAACAGCCCCATCTACTCTGTCTGCTCTCATGTGACTTAGTCCCTCCTCATTGCCTATTCCTCTGGTCATCTCTCAACTGACCCATGGCCAGAGCAGCCTGGACCCTCTAATTCCCTTCTCAATCACCCCCCTAAGATCTGCTGTTTTACTGCTAGGAGTTTTGCTTCTAGAACCTTCCTCAAATGATGGCATCTTCCTGTTTAAAGTTTAAAAACACTTTCCCATAGCCTTTCATTATAATATTTCACTTGATCCATTATTCAAAATGAGAACAACTGTAGTTTATTCCACTCTCAGGAGATTGAAATCGGGCATAGTCTTTGCTACACTGAGATAGCAGCATGGATTCTGCTTAAGGTGCCGGTCACATCCTCCTCCAGGAACCCTCCATGCATGACCAGTACCACAGTAATTAGTGAGCACAACCTGCTGCCCGGGTCCTTCTCCGGGTTGTTTACAGCTATTCTTTGTGGTCTAATCCGCTGCCAACATCAAAGGCACTCAATAAATACCTGCAGAAGGCAGGGAAGGCAAGGAGGAAGGGCTTGAGTAAATCAAGTTTGGGTTTGGGAGTTGTCTCAGTCTAGCGTGCTGTTGTTGAAAAGGATGAGCGTCGGGTCTGGCATGCTTGGGGAGAGGGAGCCAGGGAGACATGAGACAGGAAACAGGAAGAAAACGCAGCTCCTACTGCCTGGCCTGCTGCTTACTGAGAGAACAGACCACGGGTACCAGCATGAGGTCAAGTTCATGTCGCCAAAGGCCCCTCTACCTGCCATTACGTAGATTTCCTCCAGAAGTCTACTTTAGTTTTTGTAAAGAGCGCTTTCACATTCATCACAGATGTCAGTGTGGATCTGACTTCAAAAGTTTTCTCAATAGTATTTTAGACGTTCTCTTACTAAGGAGCTATATAATGTCTGTTTTGTACTCCTGAAAGCAGGTACCATTCCAGTGAGCAAAGAGTGTGTGTGCAAAGCTTGGGAATAAAAAGGAAAACAATGGGAAGAGGTCAGGTAATTTCAGTCCACAGATGTCAGCTTTCGGTACAAACTAAATGATGTAATTAAAGTAACTGTACAGATCGAGTGAATCAGGAACATCCCTTTTTCCTGAAGTAAAGGAAGATTACAAGTCGCATGCTATTTGGGGAAATTTGTGTTATCTATGCCCCAAAAAAGGTGTGGGTGTGTGTGAGGGAGGCAGCTAGACAGGCAGGCAGGCAGGCAGGCAGGCAGGCAGGCAGGCAGAAAGGCTGAGATTTTCTCAGATCTTTGAGTTGATAGTTCAACAAATCAGCCAAGCAGCCATTATGACCTTTCAAAATAAGTTGCTACCAGTAAGGAGACGATACCCTTAAATAACTATATATTTTTTTCTTTTCTTTTCTTTTTTTAATTCATTCTTTTTTATTGAGGTAACATTGGTTCCCACCACTGCCCATGGTTCAGGGACATAGGTCCACCTCGCCAGACACACATTTTTAATTATCATAGTCTACAATGAGATAAGCATTGTCTGTTGAACAACTACTGTTCGTTTTAGACCTTTCCCCAACTGTCAAATTATAGCGGGAACTTGCTGTTGTCTCGTGAGATCAGAAATGAGTGTAGAGACAGAAGCAAATGATGAGTCTCAATGGAGAGAAAAAGAATAGGGATCTACAATCCCTGAGCTCTTCCCACTCCTGTCCTCCTCCTTGCAGGGTGAACTGGTGGTGGGACTCTCACAGGGAGATCATACGTTGCACAAAAATGAAGAACGATGTCATACATACATTTAAATAATAATAACAGGGAAAGTAAAAAGGTATGTTTATGCATACAATAAATGATGTATATGTCAGCAAACAACTGTGAAACGGATGTTATATAGTCTCTGTGCACACAAAAAAAATGGTTCTAAAGTCAAATAGAAGAGAAAAATGCATATTATCTAGGACTATGTGAATTAAAAGCTTTTTAAGATTTAAAAAAAAAAAAAAAGGCTCCGTGGTCTAAGGAGACGATGTGCCGCTTACGCTGCGCTAAACTCGGCGTGCGCGGACCTTCCCACGCCCACCTCTGCTCGCTGCTCACCTGGGCTCTTTCCTTCCAGCTATCTACGAGCCGTCCTGCGAGGCCTACAAGCATCTCGGCCAGACGTCCAATTACTACTGGATAGATCCCGACGGCAGCGGGCCCCTGGGGCCCTTGAAGGTCTACTGCAACATGACAGGTAACCTGCAGGCTGCGTTTGTGTGCAGGAGATCGGTGTTTGCTTGTGGTGGGTGCGTGTCTCTGAGCTCGGTTTCTTCCAGACAGTGTTCTGTCAGCACGCGCTGTAAGGGCAATCTTGCTGATTGGTTAACTGAGATCTGAGATACTGACAGGGATTTCCAGGTATTTCTGAGTCTGTATTCATTTTTTAAGATTTATTCATTCATGCCCACACCTCTGGAGGTGCTGGGGAGGGGGATGGGGTGTGTGGATTCTTCAG
This sequence comes from Condylura cristata, assembly GCF_000260355.1. NCBI lineage: Eukaryota > Metazoa > Chordata > Mammalia > Eulipotyphla > Talpidae > Condylura > Condylura cristata. Next base: position 2,860,896 of record NW_004567143.1, read on the forward strand.
AGACAGAGTGGGGAGCAGGACAAGCGAATCTACTGAAACACACAGCTGAGGGGAGCAGCGGGGAGACAGGAGAGGTCTGCTGTGCCCTGTGGGTCACTCCCTGGCCAGGGACCGAACACGTGCTGTAGTGTCTTGGGAGCTTCATTGTGCTGTGTTTATTATTAGTATTTTTTTATTTGTGCATGTAGAACTGGGGTACAGGCCAGAGGTGCAGGGGTGGTGTGAGGCTTCACCAGAGACAGAGTGGGGAGCAGAGCAGACAGGTGGATGAAGTACACTGCTGAGGGGAGCAGTGAGAGAGGTCTGCCGTGCCGTGTGGGTCACCTCCGAGGCGGGGATAGAACTGGTGCTGAGGCCGCTGTGGCCAGCTCGCAGGGCTGCGTCCTAACCCTCTGCGCCACCAGGGTGGGCCCTCTAAATGTTTTTAAATTCTACCTCTGACCTGAATAATTGATAAATCAGGGTGTTCAAAAACCACTGTGAGGTGCAAGAAGAGAGGGCACCATGAGTGAAATTGAAAGCGTGGCCGTGGCCTCTGGAGGCCCCTGCTGGGCCCATGTGGCATTGCTGCTCCCCGTGCCCCCACTGCCGCCCTGTGAGGGAAGCCCAGGGCCCCTCCGCTGTCCTCAGAGCCCCAGAGTTCCAGAAGGAGCCTTTCTGGGCACTGCGGTCCCACAGGGCAATAGTAAAATTTATTTACAGCTTCCATGAAATGTATCTGGAGTTTTCTGCCTGGGAATAATACCTACTTTTTTTCACTTACACGTTCAGTGCCAACGCAGGTTTTGAAATGAAGTGGTGGGTTCTTAGACCTTTCTTCATCATATTTAAGGACAGCTCCAGATTTTCTCAGTAACCTCTTACCCTCCAGGAGAAGGGGGGAAACAGGCGTATTTAATGCCGGCTCCAGGAGCATCAGCATTTGATGCAGACGCCAGAGGCTTGTGAGGTGTGGGTGACGACAAGGCACTGTTGATGACACTGGCTGCTGACTATCTCAGGTCCTGTGACACCACGATCAATTCCTAGGCTGTGATTGATTCTCTGCTCAGGACTTAGATCCTGGCTTCATTCATCAGCAGATGTGTAATCTTGGCTAGTTATCATCTTTATCCAACTCAGGGAGCCGTGGTATCATTACATGTGAAGTGGGTAGATACGGAAACCCACCTCACAGCATTATTAGATGATATAAGATGATCCACTTACCCTCTTTGCATATTTTCTGACTCTAGTAAACTTTCAGAGGAGGAATAAGGTGTGTTATTATTAGAGAGCTAGAGTTAAAAAAAAAAAAAACACGTATATCATTCACACAAGATTCAAGTTCATGCCCATTGGAAGCCAGTGGTGCTCGCAGCTGGCTTTGCTTCCAAATCCTTTATGGCATTGACGTTCTTTCTTTCTCATACAGACTGGGTGGCCCCAGCCCTGGAGGCTTTGATTTTTATAGGTGCAAAGTGGAGACAGAGTTGTGCAAATTGGACAGAGAACCTTCCCCAGGGCTGTAGGCAACGTCAGGAAGGTGCGAGGTCACAGACTGGAGGGAGGTTGATGAGGATGTGATTGCAGGACAGAAAGGTGCAGAGAAAATGGCCAAACGGGAGCAAGTGCCCCACGCTGGTCAATGATGGGACCCCACCCCGGAGGAGGTCCTCGTCACTGAGCGCCCACTGACGGGGGACTTGTCACTGGCCTCACCTCTCTTTGATCTCTCTCATCTGTAATACAGTGTGCAAGACCTGGACTTAATCTGTAAGTCATAAAAATTACCTAAATGAACAATACGAGAGCCAACTATTTCACCTCGAGGGACAGCAGCACATCCTGACTGGCTTGGAAAATTGAGCCTTGCTTTATTTTCCTATGTGTCTAAAACGAGAATTAGAAAACAAAACAGAACCGTAATACATAGACTCTTCATACAGAGAACACACACAGAAGAAAGGCTGCTTTACTGAGAAGCGGGACATGCCTGTTCTTTAGGAGAAATACTATAAAGTAAAGTGGGTGTAGAGCACCTCAGGACAGACACGGACTCACTCGCTCACTTCAGGGGAGGTTCCCTTCCTACAGGTTGAAGGCTTGCTGGGAAACGCCACACCCGTCTCCACAGGTATCTCCCTTTGGGGTACGGCCTAGCACGCCTCAGTCCTTGGCATGTGGCCTGAGCAGGGAGGAGGCCATACAACTTCCTGAAGCCAGAAGGTTTTTTCTCTTTCACTCAAGGTAGTTATGAGCATCAGTATGTCAGGGGCCCTTGAAGGTCACCCACCCAGCCTTCCTCGTGGAAAGAGCGTGAACTTTGGCAGCAAGGGAAGAGCACGGCCGCAGCTTGACTTGGGCTGTTGCATTCCCATCAGCTTTCAGATGAAGAAGAGGAGGGAGCCAAGGTGTGATTGTTTTGTGAGGCTGGGTCGATCACTCCATGTCCTAAGGTGCTGTACACCCACATACTTATAATACTTTACTAAAGAACGGACGTGCCCCACTTCTCAGTTACCCAGGAGTAATTGCCATCATCCGTGTTGAGTATATAACATTTTACAAACAGGAGCAAGACATCTTCCCGATGAAAGAAGCAATCTCATGGCAATCACCCTCTTTTCCTTTCTCTTTCGGAGGCTGGAGTCACGTAGGGGAGTTTTCACTTGTCCAAGCATAGTCAAAAGTTTAAGAGAAGGGATCTGGTTGCAGCCAACCCCTGAGATGAATAGAGACAAACAATACTCTTTTGTTGAAAATTACTTTGGATTTAGAGGAATCTTTGAAATCCTGAACTTTTCAAATCACTTATTAACACTAGAAAAAAAAAATGAAAACACAGTCACTGAATTTGGACCCTGGGAAGAAGATAGGAGTCATCTCTGATTTGGGGATGAGAAGTCACTCCAAGTAATCATGACAACACCACTGTTAACAACCATCTCTGAATTTTATTTAACCTTATAAAATAAGCCAAGTGTTCCTCCCCTTCTCCTTATCTTCTTATTGAATCTTAAGGGAAGACTTGATATTACTCAGCAGAGAAAAGGGAAGGACTGTTGATGCAAACCAACAACATGGAGAGAATCACAGTCTCAAAATACGACTCATGGTGTGATTTGGTTTAACATTCTTGAAACAGCAACATTATGGAAATAGGGAACAGAGAATGGCTGGCAGGGGTTAAAAAGGTGCAAGCAAAGACACCACACTATAGAATTGCAAGGTGCTGTTGCGGGAAACTGAACAAAGGCACCAGGGATCACTGCATTATTTATTGCAATTTCTTCTGGATGTACAATTCCTCACAGAGTAGTTCTAATTAAAAACTATATCATACAAAAAACATGAATTTTCTCACAGTGCACAGTGTTTGCAGGAGGAGGGTGGAGAGGAGTGAAGTATTTAAACAAACATCTTGAGGATCCACTTCTTGGCTTTAATACATTCTCTCTGTGCCAGGACTGAATGCATACAGCAAACGCCTTCATGGTGTTCACAAGTTAAATTAAACACTAAAAGGAAACTAGTAAGTAATTGTTCACAAAAGAAAGATAATGGAATCGCAAGTAGCGTTTATTTGTTGATTTTGGATAAAGGATTTTAGAAAAGGCCTCTCTCGGAAAGCAAAGTTTTAGCCCAAATCTAAAATCTAAAAGGAAACTAAACACTCAGCAAAGGCCAGGAAGGGGAAGGAGCCTGAGCAAACTCCCAAGACCCTGCCCCCGACAGAAGACCCTGTGACTGAAGGGCACGGAGGGGCGACCCCAGCAGGCCAGGCAGTGAGGACGCAGTGCAGAGAAGTTGGGCTTTGAGAACTCACTGAGCAGTTTCTGCAGGTGAAAGGTCTTGAACTGTACTCCTGGGGTGCACTTGAATGATCCACGGGACTGGTCTCCACAGTTCTGAAGCAGTAGTAATGTCAAGGAAAAAGTAGGTTTCCTTGGGCCCACGCGGGGCATGTAGGGCCAGAGAGAGACGAGTGAAGGCGGAGCTCTCAGGGATGGTGAGGGTTCAGACAGGGTGGTTAATGAGGACCGTGGTCAGAAACAACGCCTGGCTCTCTGGGCTCACTACAGGGTGAGCTCCGTGCCACTGGGGAGGTGTGAAGCACCTAGGAAGCAGATTGAGAAGTTCAGACAGCCAGTTAGGACTAGTTCCAACTAGCTAGCATTAGTTTTGTGCCATCTTATTTGAGATGCAAATTTTGCAGTTGGATAAGCCCTAAAAAGGCTGTTTGGGTTAGAGATAGACCGAGTTCCTGCTAGCATGTGAGTGCATGCAAATGGTAATAACTGGGAGGGGATGATGCAATAGAGGCAAAGCATTTGGGCCAAGGGCGCAGCAGCTCCAGGCAAAGCTGAGGGTGAAGCTGAATGCAGCTGGGAGCTTGAAGGGAGCGGTGAGTCATGGTGTGGGCGCTGAAGAGACAGCTTGGGTCCTAGAGGTTAAATTTCAAAGGATGGAGAGTGACTCAGCCACTGCAAAAGTAGACAAGGAGTGAGGCAGTGTACCCCACTGGGATGTGGGCATGTGGCCCGGCAGAGGTCGTCCAGGCAGAGGTCGTCCCGGCAGAGCTATGTGCCTCCTCGGGAGCCTCGGGACATCTTTGGGGAACCACAGACAAGAGATTAACTTAGATCAGGGACCAGCACAATCTTCCGCAAAACAGCGGACTCTGAGCTGAATCACAGAACAACGGGGTGCTTTGGGGAGGTGGGGGTGGCAGGGGAGTATAGATGAACTCTTAAAGCACAAAGCAGTTGAAACTTGGTCCTAAGGGAAAAAGCGAGCGATTGTTAGAATTGTGTTTTTAAAGCATGGCATTGATAGCAGAGAATAGGGTTTCCCCAAAGGAGACACAGCACAGGGAGACAAATCACAAAGTCCCAGTGATTCAGGAGTTGCACCTGAGATTTCAGAGGGTCGCAGCTGAGTAAAGCGGGTTGGCGGGGGGTGGGGGGCAGCTTTGAGGGACTGTTAGAAAGATGAGTTGGCCAACTGCTGCATCAGGTGAGAGCGGAATGGAAAATGATTCCCCGGGGGTCTGTTTTGGAAAAACCCTGAGACAGAAGAGTGGGCCAGGAAAGGAAGTGAGTGGGGGGGCTTCATGTTGCCCACCCTGAATTCAGCCTGGGTCACAGTCCTCTACCTCGCCAGTTCCCTGAAGGCCCCGAGCACCTCTGTCCATCCCCTGGTCTCAGTTTCCTTGTAAATAAAGTGTAGGAAGTAGAGTAAGTGGATCTCACTATTGCCTTCCATTCTTAAAAGAAAAAAAACATTCAGTGACGACTCTACAGTATGAAAGAAAAATTCCGCCACTTGCAGTCAAATAATTTAGAGAGAGAACCCTCTTGTCTCAAACTAGCTTGAATTTACTCATTTCCTGGTCGAGTTTGACACAAATTGGCACTCTCCACATTTTATCATAAGGCGGTTCTTCTACTCTGCAATTCCTCTTGGAGTGTGTGCAGTCCACACTCCATTGCTGGGAAATGAGGGGGTGCCCTAAATGACAGAGCATTTCAAGCCCTGCGCAGTTGCCATAGAGGGAGAATATATTCATTGAAGCCTCTGCAGAAGAATTCATCATCTCAAGCAAGCCCAAGCCTGCCTGCCTTCTTTGAGGTCTTGGAGCGCATTCTGCATGGAGGCCTTGTATCCTGGCCTCCTTCGCCATTTTTATCCTCTCTGAAAAATTTGGTATAATAAATATAATCTCCAAGGCATGGATACTGTCCTGCATTGCCAGAAACTCCTGTTTTATTTGTACATTTTTCTGATAGCCCAGCTTCTGATTTCTCTCCCTAGAAGCCTTGAACTTTGGTTTCAGACTTCACTTACTTCTTTGGGCCACTGATGAGGAAGGCGGTAAATAAAGCAAGACCCAGCCATTATCTTGCAAACATGTTGTCAGTTGATCCCAAGGGATTTTCTTTAATAGCCTGCGCTCTCATTCATGTTCATTATGGCTCATTTTACATTCATATGTAATTTTTTTTTAATTTATTTAAGTTCAACATCTGCCTGGGGGTGTGAAGTTGCAAAGTCCGATCAGGAACACCCCAGCAGTCTTCTAGCACTGGTTTTGTGTTTTATCAAAAAGCCATTACGCTTGTTTACATAATTTTGCTTTATAAAGCCCTGGGATTTAGCTGATCAAACTCTATTACCCTCTATAATGGTAAAAGCTGTTCATATCTTTTTAATCTAATATTTATAGAGAACGTGTTGCTCAAGTTCCTAAGCTCTTGCACTCAGTAATAGCATTTATTAGCTTCTCAGAAGTTTTCGGAGTGCAGAGTGAATGTGGGGGCCGTTGGGGGTGAGCTTGGCTCTAGTGAAAAGTAAGCTTCCCCCCTCCCCCCCTTCCTTCTCTGCCATAATCCTTTCCTTAGCAGCTACAATAACAACAATAACGCCTCTTTTTGTTATCACGAAGTTTCCTAGGGCAGGTGTCTGGCAGAGGTTATCTGGGTGGGTCTCCAGGGGTGCTTTGCGCTTTCCCTCAGGCTGCCACAGAACTCAGTGCCCTGGCGGTGCAGATCTCAGCCCTTCCTGCCAGGCTGGGTCAGGGTTGCTCTGTCCTGCACACCCGCAGGCTCCCCAAAGGGGAGCCTCTGCACCCCTCTTCCCACTCCACCTCCAGAGCCCAGCGCATTAAGTCAGCCCATCCTGGAAAGCTGCCCCTTGGCCCAGTCCTGCCCCCACCCCGACTCCCTTGCCAAGTCTGCAGTCTCCAGGCCTTTGCTTGGCATAAGGAGCTGCTCCAGGACTTCCTTCCCTCACGGCCCCCACCCTCACGCCCAAGGGGTAGCGCTTGAGCGGCAGGTAGTCCCCCCCCCCCCTTTGCCCAGTTCGGGCCACACCTCCCCGCCTCTGCACCTGAGTCTCACCCAGGCACGCCCGAGCCACAGCGCCACCTGCCGGGCCTGAAAAACCAGGCTTCATCGCTCACCCTTGCTTTTTTTTTTTTTCTTTACAAATTTTTTATTTATATCTTTTACATCATTATGTATTCCCTGTACAGTTCCCACCACCAGGTCACCTGTGAACCAAAACCACAGTCCCTGTGTTGTTCTTTGCCGTTCCACCCCCCCCCCCATGACTCATATTTACAGCCACCTGCTAGTTCTGTTTCATCATCATCATCATCGTTGTGATTACTATTGTTGTTGTTTTCTTTCCTGGCCCCTTACTTGGTTCCTCTGTCTTCCTCCTAAAAGTGAAGCCATTCGATATTTTTCTTCTTCTTTGCGGCTGATTTCTGCCAGCATCACCCCTTCCGGCTGCATCCATGTTGCTGCCAGTGGCCTGAGTTACCTCTTACGATGTGACCTGGCTGCTTTTCACATGTCCTTCAGCCTAGGATATTCTGAAAACACACAGGAGGAAGCGGTGTCTGTAAGAATTACCAGTGTGTTGGGGACGTGTGATCGATGTTTATGTTGACACTGGGTGCATATGACAGAGGGGAAGTGAGCACCCCACATGCTTCCACGCAGACCCCCACACCCGCTAACACCCCCAGAGCTGACAAGGACTTCACAAGTAACATGTCTTTCCGTTTCCTTTCCCGTGTTTGCATGAGGAAGGTAAACCTCAGCGAAACCAGGGTCTCCCCCACCTCCCTGAAGCTGCGGGTGCCCACGGTCAGCCAGGCTGGAGGCTCTGTGGCGCCTCCGGCTGCCGCCTGTGCCGTGGAGTGCATGCACCCCCCCCCCCATTGCAGTCCGTATTCTGAGCTGTGTCACGACTTGGAAATGAGCCTCTTACTCAGATCGCTTCACTGTCGTCAACATTTCCGATATGACTCCGACGCATGACCTCCAGTTCCAGCAGCACCTTTGCTATAAACCGTTTCCTTCTTAATTGCCAACGAATGTTTTGACTCGGAGAACATATTTCACGTGGAATCAGTACGTAAACCGTTAGGCACTTATTGCCAATTGCACAGCTTCATTCGAGTACAAGTATTGTCCAGCTGCGCTCAAAGGGCGCCCACTCGGACAGCGTGTGCTCCTTGGGCCCTGGGTGCACCCCTGGGGCCCGAGCCCGCTCAGGGTAATCTGCACCCTGCCCCCATTGCCTGGTTACTTCTGCAGTGCCGCAGCGGAAACCAGATCTTGCCAAGTCTGAGTTGAGATCAGAACATGACTGGATGGATTGTGCCAGAATCACCCCCCGTAATCATTATGCCTCGTTCTCCCCACTTTGGCCAGGAAACCAGCAAGAAATGAGGTCACCCAGCCCCCCTGTTGTCTGTGTGGCCCCCCGGCCCCGAGCTGTTCCCCAGGACACTTCTCACCTCAGGTGTCCTCGCGGCCTGGCGCCAAGCCTTGGAACTCCGCAGCTTCCATGCGATTCCCGCCTTTCTCCTCATTATGTTCCAGGGCGCCCGTGTGCGATGGGTGGGCTGACTGTGGGCCCTCACCCGCGCTTAAAGGCACAAACAAAAAGACTAGTGAAGGGGTTATTTACAAAAAGGAAAAAGAATAACCCAGGGGGAAAAAGAGAGATGAGTGTGTGATGTGCCCTACCAGTTCCTCTGAGCTGGAACCCCAGTAGCAGCTGCAAGCAGAACCAAGGACCCCGAGGCCCGCGTGCCTGGTGGTGAACAAGGCTGGCTCCTGCCTGCGCCCTCGGGTCCCAGCCACCTCCTTGGGTGGTGCTGGCATGCTGAGTTTGTGCTCTGGGGTTTCTTGGCTCTCTGGTCTGGGGTGGGCTGCGGCCTGTAAAGCCTGCTTGTGGGGCCTGTTCAGGACGCCCTCTCGCCCCGACAAGAAGACGCCTCTCCTCTCCTCTCCCGGCCTCCCGACCTGCTCTACTGTCTGTTTACCCACCACGGGCAGCCTCTCCCCTGTCCCCTGTCAAAGTCCAGCTCTGACAGGTGGCCGGTCAGGGGTCCTTTTCCCAAAGGACCAGGCGGCGGTGGCGTCAGTGAAATGAGCAATGAGGCAGACCCTGACCCTCTAGCTGGTGCAAGTATCTCCTGCGAAGACTTCAGCAGTTCTTTACTTAAACAATTTCCAAGCAGTGAGGTTACATCAGTATGGGCATTGAAGCAAATCTTTAACAATTAATTTCCATGGCTACATTGAAACTTATGTGATGACATGTTACAAAGAAGTTCTTTTGATCATAGCAAGAAAACCACTAAAAACAATCAGCCTCCCCATTTTTTTACAGCATGATCAGTCATTCTAGTCAGCCAATCAAGTCAGCAAATCTTTAAGTCCTCCTATGAACAATCCTTTCCCAGGTTCCAAACTGTCCCAGGAGGAAGTACATCCTGATCATGGTTTATCCATGTTTATAAAGACAATCTACACTCTTGATTTATGCTAAGGTACTTTTCTGAGAAAATCCTTGTCAACTGTTAAACATTTTTGTAACCGGTTCTCAATGTCCAATTAGGCCGCAAACCAAGGAGGGCCAGGAATCGCTTGATGGTCAGATACAATTGCTATTAGCCAAGAGCAAGCCCCAGGTGGTTCAGCGAGCTCTGCTATGGAGACTCCCCGTGTTGTGTCTTCTTGGGAACCAAGCAGCCTCGTCTTGGGAGTCTCCCCATTGCCCGGACCTTGTCCTACGACAGCCTGGGTAGCACAGCGTCCATCAGTCCCCCTCCAGCCGGGGTGGGTGGGGGACGCCTCAGAGTCGGCCTCTCCCGAACTGTCTTTGTTATAAACCTCCATCACCCCTCAACAGCCTGCTTCTGGCGCCGGGGCGACTTCAGCCCCTCCAATGGGTGTAAATCTCAGTTCAGTTCTGCTTGTGCAGCTTTGGAAATCTAGGAAGCCGCTCACAGGTCACGCCGCCCGAGAAGGGAGCCCTCCTGCGTGACCCGCGGCCCGCGCCCCAGGCCCCTTTCTGGGTCTGCTCCCCCCAGCCCCAGGGCTGGCGTCTACCTGCCGGCCTCGCTTTCAGTGTCTTCCCTGCGTGCCAGTCATAGCGACTGGCTAACACCACGAAAGTGCTGAGTGGTTTCCCCATTTCAGGGGAAAATCTGGGGGCTCGGTGAGGACCAGGCCATAGGGTAGCCCAGGACGGTAGAGCCGAGGCCCAGCTGGGCGGAGGGGACGGGCCTCCAGGCCACCTGGAGCCTGGAGATGGCCCCGTCGATGCCAGCGACCCTCCTTGCCATGGGCCTGTACAGCCGCCCACACAGCGCGTCACACTGCTGCTCTCCCTGCTCAGGAGCTTTGCTCCCGCTGAGCGCCCTGCTGGTAGCCGAGAGTGTGCTTTGCCTGCGCCTCGGAGTCGGCGGCAATTGCGTGGCGTCCGGTGACGGGTTGGGCCTGAAACTCTTGGTGTGTCACAGTAATCAGCTCCTCGGGCAGGGGGCAAACACCTTGGCACATCCAATGAAGTCAGCTCACCGCTCTGTGACCAAGACCCAAACGCGAGCATCATCGCAGGCGCTCTCTGGGAATCCCCATGCCGGCCACGCTCGGAGCCAACGGCCGGTGTCTGCTTCTCCAAAGCCCGGGCGTTCTGTGCTGTGGGTCCCGTCGCTCCTGCTGAGTGAATCCATTTCCACATCGGAAGGTTCCTGCCAGTTGTGTTGGCAACATCCCACGAGCGACTCATGTCGCTTTCTAGCTCGTGTGCGGTGTCGTGGCCACTGCCAAGAAAACCCAGCAACCGCCTGAGTCAAAACAGCCGGTGGTTCAAACTGGCGACTGTCCGCCTTTCCCGCAAGGGCTGAAACTGGAAGCCCGAGACACTCCTGGCGGCCTCACCAGGGATGGTCAGGCAGCGTGTCTGTGTCATTTATATGGGGGCGAAAATAACCACAAGTCGCTGTGTGTTGATGCAGCAGTCAGGACGTGTCAGTGAGGAGGGTTCCGGGGCGCCAGCCCCCCGCGGTAATCTTTAATCTCATACCCTGACTTTACACATGTTTGATCAAACCCAAGTGGCCCTGGAAGGAGGGACCTGCCACGGCATCCTTGTTCCGCTGCTGTTCCTTGGTGGCTTTCTCTGAAGGCGCTTCATGCCATCTCCCCTCCCCTTCTGCTCCGGGCTCCCTGGGCGTGCCTCCCGGCTGCGGGAGGAAGACCAGGCTCCACGTGGCTCTCGGAGCTCAATGAGTGTCCTGTCCATCTGGGCAGCAGGCCCTGGAGGTGAGAACGGGCCGAAGATATGCGCGTCTGAGCTTGAAGCCAAGTATGGGATGGAATCTGACCGTCTGTTCTGTTTTTAAAAGACAGTAAAGTCCCAGCGGGCATCTGGCTGATGTTTCACGCTGCTCCGGTCCAAACTCTGCTGGCTGCCGCTGGCTGTTGTCCTCACGAAGTCCCCCCTCACCGCTCCGGAGCTTACTCATCCCCAGCTGCCTCTTCCTGCACCGCTGGTGGAGCCGGCTGCTAATTCCCTGTCCACCTCAGTCCCACGCTGCTCTTTCATTCGTGTAGAGAAGTTCCTCTGCGGACTTCCCCACCCTCTCTAAAGATTGTCACAACCTTCCTTTCGTCCATGACACGCCTGGGGTTGTGGGTTCACCCACCTGCACACTGGCCACCCCAGCTTTCTCACCCTGCCTCCTACCTCCTTGCCCTAGAATAACTATCATCACAGTTTTCAACCAAAGGCTCTTTTTTTTTATTCCTTAAAAGTCCCTTTTCATAGCACTCAATTATTGCTTTGTGAACACGCAATCCCTTCTTGTATCTCGGGGTCAAAGACGTCTTTCTCTTACCCACTTTCTTGGCTTTTCTGTTTCCTTATTCTGCTCATTTTTCTCTCGTTTTTTTTTTTCCCCTGACTTCTGAACTTCACAGATTTCCTCAAATTTCTGATAATTACTAACTTGTTTCACGACGAGTGAGAGGGGCTTGTTGAACTTGAACTCTAGGTCAGAGTAGCCAGGTCTTGTGGTGTCCAGCATAGTCCTGTTTTGCTGGTCTTGTTCTCATGAGGTTACTCATAGTTCTCCCTTTTATTCTGTGTTTTTTTTTCTTGTGTGTGTGCGTGTGTTGCATGTGTGAATATGTATCTGTCATGCTACTATAGCTAGAATATACATATATACATAACTTGGAAACCTTTAATTCCTTTTAATCCCCTAATTTATTCATTTTTCAAATCTTAATTCATCAGAATGTCTGTTTTCTTAATGTATTAGTGCTTAAAGGATGCCATTATTCTTCAAGTGCTTATTATTGTCTTTCTATAAGAGGCAATATCCCCTTATTCTTCACAGAACCCTGGGAGGTATTCTAATTTCGAAGCCATGTGAACTAAGACTTACACAGTTCTAAATTTTTAGAAGAGTTGCTCTGTCTTTGAACATCTGCTTGCCCTTATAGAAGAGCTTCCCAGAATTTGACTAGGTGAGGACTGTGGTTTGAATAAGAAGTCCCTGTCTTTCAAAGGTATGAATGTATGGATAGATGGAGACTTCCTAAAAAGTCCTCAGTTTTAATAACTGACGTAATATACATTATTGTTACTGTAATTAACATCTTGACCTCTGGCTCGGTAGAGTCTGGGCTGTGACCCTGGGTCTGTCCAGGTCCCAGCAGGGGCCCGGCGTGTGGAGCCAGGGACAGACGCGTCACTGCAGCTCTGTGCCTCCATGACGTTTTGTTTGAAGATCGACAAGCCACAAGTTCTGTGAACTATTCTGTCTTACTTTGACTTTGTGGTAAGTCGTCCCTTCCCCTCCCCAGATATGGCACTCCAGACACAAAGTCTAGAGGGACATGAAATCAGAGAGAACCCTGAATTCAACATCACATAGAAATAGACCAAAGAAACACACCTGTGGTAGAATCATTAGGCCCTTCAGGAAACACTAGCTGTGGCCACCACCTCTGTGCTCTGTGTGGTCTGGCTTCCTATGAAAGTTCTAGAATCTACATAGTAGGAGAGTCACAACAGAGTATGGAGAGGCCCAAAAGCCGGTGGGGAAGGATATGGGTGCCTGGGTTGTGGGTGCGGTGTGGTTCCAGATGTGACCATATGCCCCTGAATCCCATGCAGTGCTGTGAACCAATGTTAGTGCCAAAAAAATAATATAAAAGATTCAGTATATCCACGTACACTGTAATATTCCGTTTTTAAAGATTTATTTATGCATACAAGAACTAGGGGGCAGGCCAGAGGTTCAGGAAACGAGAGATTTATGAGAGACAGAGCAGGGAGCAGAACAGGCAGATCCACTGAAATCCACGGCTGAGGGAGCAGTGGAGACAGGAGAAGCTGCTGTGCCCTGTGGGTCCCTCCCTGGCTGGGGATCGAACTCGTGCTGTCGTGGCTGCCAGTAGCTTCATAGCCAGAATCCTAAGCTCTGTTCCTGTCTGGAAGTAAAATGCTCCTCATCTTTGGGTAGCATCTGGACACGTCCTTCGTGGTAGCTACATGCTGTGTGTGGCCAGGCTAGGTGAGCGCCAGCTTCCCGAAAGCCCATGTGGATGCTGGCCCTTCTGCTGTCCACCGCGTGACCCAGTGTGGGTCCTCAGTAACTACAACCCTGTGAAGGTCTTTTTCACTGGTCATGACAGTAACCAGATAATAGTTTCAAATCTCCCTAAAAGAGATGAGAAAGTTGAATTTGGGGACAACTTTCCCTGCTCAACCACGGATATGTCCCTGCTCCCACTTAAGCCCTGGCCAGAGACCTGTGGAAACTGGCTGCACTCAGGTGGCTCCCGAGGACCTGACCCTGACATGGTCCCTGCTGACCACTGGGCGCCAGTCCCAGCTATGTCTAGCCTGCAGATCTGATCTTACTTTTACCGATTGTTCTCTCTTTCGTGGGAAGGAGAAGGAGAAAATAAAGGGAAGGAGAAAACAGTGTCCAAAAGCAATTGATGTGTTAAGGCTTCTCTTTCCGTATTCCCACAGCAAGATGTTTCCATAGGCTGCAATTCGATTGAGCTGTCCCAAGGTAATGACCATCTTGCTTTAAAGGGGAGGTGAATTTTCTCTGTCATCGTGGGAACATACTTTTTATAAAAATTATTCCTAAAATACAAAACCTATGGCAGGTGACTCCTCCCACTTGACTTTGCTATCCTTGGAAAAAGCACAAAACCTGTTTAAATTTAAATTGAAGAATATTTCCTTAGTTTCTCACTGCAGTTATTTAAGAACACTGACTGTCTTTAATGAATATGCATAAAATATCTATTCTGAAATAGTCTTGCTAAGCATCTCTGTTACCATAATCTTTAAACCATTGCTTGGACTTTCCTGTTACTTTATCGGATCCTTTCATTGACATGGCTCCAAATCTTTTTCTGGTCTTTCCAATGTTTTTTTTTTTTTTTTTAATCTGATGAGCTCTGTGATTTGTTTAACAGCAACTTTAATGGTAGGTAGATACTGTGGGGACCATCACATGTCACACAAGGAGAGAGTCGATCATTTCCCAGTCTTAAAAAATGTCTATGCTAATTGTCCGATGCTTCCTCTGAAGACAACATTTAGAATTTTAATGTGTTTGCCTAAGTTTATATAATTGTTTGTTTATTCACTTAACCAATTTTTATTAGTGCATATTATCTGCCAGGCATCAGGGATACAACAGTAAACATATTAGACATAATAACATCTGTTTGTATGAAGCTTATGGAATTATAAATATGCATGAAATTATTTCAAACACATCAGCATAGTACTACATCATTGGACAAACCACTGCCATCAGAATAACTGGATTATTGAAATGAGAATTTATAAAGTTATGAATGCACTATTTATAACCAATTTCTGAGAGAGAAATCATATTTTACCTTAAGTCAGCATTCCTCAAAGTAATGATTTGTATACCATCTTCAAAAGTTTTGCATAGCCCACAAATCATGAATTTAATTCCTTAATCTTTACTTTTCTTTAAATCAACTTACCTTTTTATTTGTCCAGAACAACAGTATTTCTAAAACTGTGTGCTTAATACACTTCACATGTTTTCTCTGCAAATAGCTAATGTAATATCTCTCAAAGTATCAGTGGCAGACTCATTTTGGGACGTTTTGGCTTAACTAAACTCTCATGCCTAATGTTTCCTTTTTATGAAGCTACTAACTTGCATGGTCTCAGACCAAAATGATACTAACACAACCCACACATTTTCAAAATCTAATGCCTTCTCTAAATTAAGGAAAGGTCTTGCAGGAGAGCATTATTTTAAAGCACAGATATTGAAATAGAATCATGTTATCAATCATATATAAAAATTAATAAATAGAGCACAAATATTTCACTTGATAGGAAGTGGGTCGCCCATACCCTGGCCTGTTATTTTGAGAGCAGTCTCTGCTGTATGGTCTGCCTCACTGTCCTGTGTTATCTGCATCTGACCTTCAGACAGTATCCTTCTAGCTTTCCAATGATAGCTCTGATAATATTTAGTGATCAATCATCTTCTCCCTTAAAGAATGCAAGGTGTCCCAAGACAGTCTAAAATGACCTCTACTCCCAACTCTGCTGTCCTCGCACCAGCCTGGCCTCTCCATCTGCCTTCCCCTTCATCAGCCCCAGAATCTTGTGTACCAGGCTGTGGTTATTATCCTCCCGCATAATTTTAATCATGAAGCTACACCCATTTTAAAGATGAGAAAATCTTGACAATCTTAAGTTAAATGTTGACATATATTTAAATTGGCTTGTGCATAGAATGAATTTCACTCACAATACTGTGATTATTTCCTAAAATCACTTTATATTGCTATTTTTTTTAAAGATTTATTTATTTATACAAACAGAACTGGGGTGCGGGCCAGAGGTGTCGGGGAAGGGCGTGGTAAGAGTATTCACCAGAGACAGAATGGCGAGAGAATAGGCAGATTGACTGAAATACAGTGCTGAGGGGAGCAGCAGGTGGGTCAAGAGCGGTCTGCCGTGCCATGTGGTCACCTCCTTGGCTGGGGATCGAACTTGTGCTGCAGGGACTGCAACAGCCTCATGGTACTGGTGCTTTATCCTGTTGCGCCATCAAGGAGGGCCCTTGTTCTTGCTTTTTTAATCAGTTTGCAAAAATGATTTGGTTTATGTTATTTATGTGATTTATTTCTCTGACATCTTAGTCATTCATTGCCTCATTTTGGACTTATAGTGCTAAAGTATTAATATTTACCAAACACTTGCAATCTTCATCATGTTTTCTCTATAAGAAGGTGGCATCATTAACAACCCTCTTATATGTGAAGCCACTAAAGCATTGATTGACAACAGCAGACATTCAGAGAACACCGGGTGAGGAAGCCAAACCAGGTTTGTATGGGCGCCATCTTGGTCACTTGCATCACAGCGCCCACTTGGCTCCCAGCCACATTAGAGCTATAGGACTTTCTAAGCAAGGGGAAGACACTGTTGTGTCATTAGTAGACCCTCAGTATATAGTTCAAAAGCTTGAAGGGAAAATGCACTCACCAGATTCACATCTGAATTAACTGTTGGTAATCGTCACGATTCAGAGCTACCTTTTTTTTTTTTTTTAAATGATTTATTTATTTGTGCGTACAGAACTGGGGTACAGGCCAGAGGCTCAGGGGCGGTGAGAGGCTTCACCAGAGACAGAGCGGGGAACAGAACAGGCAGATCATGAAGTACACTGCTGAGGGGAGCAGCGGGCGGGTCAGGAGAGGTCTGCCACGCCATGTGGTCACCTCCGGGGCAGGCGGGAATCGAACTCATGTGGAAACAGCTTTAGATTCTCAGTGCTGGGCTTTAGCCCGCTGCGCCACCAGGGAGGGCCCCAGAGCTACCTTTGAAGGAGAAAGATCTGTGATCGAGGATATACAAGGCCAGTATTCGGCTTTGGGCAGTGACACCATCACTAAAACAAGTTTGCAACTTGGCAAAATGAGTGGGGTGGTGTTATTTTCCCTCTGAAAATGAGGCTAACCTGGGCTCCTGGTCAACTGAGAGAGACTATAAAGGCAGACCCAGTAACTCTGCGGAGAGTGTAGGACTCTCCTGGTTGACGCACCCTGAGGTACCCGGACAAACTCCCTTCTCCCATCCAAAATAGGTGCCTAATTGCACACTCCAACTTTACAGCAACTCGGCAGTAATAACACTGTTTGGATAACACGAGTTATCTGGAGTCAAACAACAAAAATCCTTCTAGTGGTATGATTGCTCTGGAAATATGATTACAACAAAGCAAAAACCTGATGCCTAGGAAGAGCCCATTAAACAAAGACCTCTGATTGGCTGTAGAAAATGAGATGCTGCTGTTTAGATATATAACTAAATAAACTATAGAATGCGATGTGAAAATATAAAAGATAAATAGAATACAAACTAAGACTTGGAGAAGCAAAAAATATAAATAATTCTGGAACTTATTAAAAACTTAAGACACTGATTATAATTGCTGCTGATATACTTAGTACATGTGCAGAATTTTTATAATAGCTTCCATCTTCAAACAAGTGAGTGAGTATAACTGACAGCCGGCTATAACGATGTGCTGCACGCCAGCTCTGCAGCCCCAGTTCTTCATCCAGAGAAGTTTGCGCTGCGCTTGTAGGCTGCTGGTGCTCAGTGCAGGTGACATTGAGAGATTACATTAAGTTGGTTATCGATCATACTGCACGGGTTCGCTTTACTAAAATGTAATCTCTGTTTCGACAAATCTAATTCTGACAAAGTGTGCCATTTCAGACCATCTAGACTCAGCAAAAAGTTGTGTGAGAGATGAGAGGTGGGTGGACACCCCAAACTCAGGCGACTTTGACTCTACTGCAGCGCTGTTCCGACATCCTCCATGGCACATATGAACGTCTGCTCATGTTAAGACCCAGGCATGGAACTCCAGTACCTTGCAAAGCACAGCGACTTTCCCTACACATCCAGTCTCCACAGAACACTCTGGATACTATTGCAGCGAATAAATCATCCCTACCAGGAACTTCGGAGTAAAGGGAGTATCTCTGATCATGATTGATATGTGATGATCATCACAACAGACAAAAACGGTGTCTCATTTTCCTCCTTTCTAGCTTCCTTTATTACTTGTGTCAGCATCTTAGTTTTTTTCCCTCATGGCATCTGAGTTGATCCGGCCCTGTTTGTTCTGAGTCAACCTTTATCCTGCCCTAACTCTGCCACACACATGCAGCAGCTCTACCTGCAGCTATAGTTGGGCTTCTGCAAACAGGACAATATTCACATCCATTTCACTGCTGACTCTAATCCCCATAGCTGCTTTGATGGCTGTTGCCCTGGTTCTCTGCCCTTGCCTGCCTGCCCTCCCTCCCTCTCTCCCTCCCTGCCTCTTTCCCATCCTCCCTTCCTTCCTTTCCTAGTTCTCTCTCTCCCACACACACCCTTTCCCTCCCTTTCTTTTTTTCAAAAGAGGGCTTTGCAAGCAGAAAAATTCACATGCATGATATTGGGAAATCCAACCAGCCAGTCCCTCGAAGTCTTTACATTCCTTACAATGGTGATCATTATTATCTCAAGACCTTTGATAAAAACCAGTAGATGATCATATAAAAGCAGGATGTGATTAATTTAATTTATGATGAGGAATAATTCACCACAAACCCTGATACTCAGAAACTACCAAGTGCTCTCCCTTTTGGTCTCCCTGCACAATCCAATAATTTGGGGCCTTGCAACCAGCAGGAATGATGGAAATCACATGAGTTGATGGCATCAGACTTAGCCCATTGGCTGTGTTGCTCTAAATCTGTTCACTACACTTCCCTTCCGATGGTTCTTTGACAATTACCAACAATTGCAGCTTCTTTGGTTTTCCCTTTTTCTCAAGGTTCCATGGTTACCTTACGCAAGTGCCATTGTGTTCACGTCTTTAAGTAAAAATCTGACCATCAAACTGATTAGGACTAGTTCTTCCAGATCGGTAGATCAAGCTGTCTCTTAAGATTCGTTTCTATGTTTTTCCACGGTGGTCCACATCCCACTTCTAAGGTTTCTCCCATATCTGCATTTTTCGGGTCCTTTTGAAAGCCCAGAGAACTCCCAGTGTGTTCTAAGATGTGATATTCTAGAACACAAAATTCTGAAGTGCAATGGTATTGTCAGGGGCTCAGGAGAAACCACAGTTGACTGATTCCCGGATGCACATTTTCCACACAATTCTCACAGCTGTTGAAACAGACCGTCCTCCCTGTTGGTGTCTTCCCAGCCCACCTGTCCTGGCCACGCAGCCTTGGTGACATACATACGTGCCTATGACACTAGTGTCAAACTTGCACATTCATCTCTGTCTCAAAAGAAACTTCTGGAAGCTACAGAGGAGCCCTCTCCCCAAGGACTTCGCCACCATGGCCGCTTTTTATGAACAGAAATCATTCTGTGGGCTCACCAGTGACTTGAGTTATTTCCAGAGACTTGGAAATTTAGGGGGTACTTTCATTCACTTTATTTGTGTTTTCCTTTTCCAGTATGTGCAAAAAAGGTATCATTAAGTAAGACAGCAAGACTTTTTGGAGATGTCTTATTCTTCCTTTCTTAATGGTGCCTAAAATAGTAGTAGATCGTATCATCTCTTACAAGCTAAGCTACGCTTTTAAGTAAGATTCCATATTGGCCATTTTAGACACCTCTTTGTGTTCAAGTCAACGTCTTTTTGAGGTTGATCAGATTTTTCTGTTTCCTGGGAAGGAGGGTGGTAAGTTACCCCTCAGGGTCTAAAAGAAACAGTGGGTGGATAACTAAACATTTCAAGTCCTGGCCAAGTAGCAATGGCAAAATTAAACCCTTTCTTCATGAGGTGTGATAGAGAGCTACTCCAGCACCAATTAGTGAACCCACTGCATGGTTTGGTTTGCATATGAAAAAGCTGTAGAGAAATAGAAAAGCTGTAATGAGCTGGAATGAAAACCTGTAAGTGGTAGTCCCTGGAGGGTGGGGACAACACCCCTACTCTTTACATGAAACACTTGGAGCTCCGTGCCTCCTCCTTCCTGCGCTACCCACATGTTGCCAGGAAAGAAGTGACCCTGCCTTGAAGCGGTGGCAGCTCCGTTGCTCACACAGGCCACTCGGCCATGCTGGCTTCCGTGGGGAAGCCTCCCCAGGGCACCCCCAGCCCTGCCCCCACCTGTAGGCCCAGGGCACAAAGCAGCTTCTATGGCCCCGGGGTTCCAGAGACACGCAGCTGGGGGAAAGCCCAGGTCTGCTGGAGCCAGTGTCTGAGTCTCCATGCTGCCCCCAGCCTTCAGCCGTTCCTTCCTATTTGACAGAAACAGTGACATAAAGTCAAAAAACATCCTCATAAATCAGATTCCATCGCTTGATTTAATGTCCTGGCCCTACATGTCAGTTCCAAGTCAGCAGCAGATGTATTGATAGAGTCCGTGGAGTGGCTTACCCAATTCAGGACACTGAGCGATTAAGTTGCATTATTTAAAGTGGGTACCTTATATGTTGAATTATTTTAATGCTCTATAATTATTTCAAGCAACATAGAAAACAGCATCAGTATGAGTTAGGGATAAAGTGACTTTGACTTCATATATGCAAAATCTTATCTATAAAATTTTGTGTTTTCATTATTTTCAATACTTTATATTGAAAATTATGTCATATATAAATCAATGTACAAAATTGTGTATATAATTTGCATATACATATAATCACACCAAAGTCATATATAAATATATGTAATAAAAATGTTTCGCATATAATATAAATTACAATTTACATGTTATATGCACATATGCTGTTTAAATTATATATTTTATTTAACTTATATGATACAGGTAAGGGTGTGTGGGTATCTATAAATATCTATAAATCTGCAATGATTGCTCACTGTAGGTAATGAGGTAATCTGAGACCAAGCTGTACATGCTTATAATCCTCCCTTACTTAGGCTGGGTTTGAAATAATTGACCGACTTTGTTTTTTATTCTCTAAGTTTCTCTACTGGTGCATTGCCGCTTATAGAGTATGTGTATAGAAGGAAAAGGAGGGTGATGGGAGGTGAGTAAAATGGGGCAGAAACATAGCAAGCACCGTCACAGAGGGGCCGACAGGTCCGCAGGATGCCCTGCGGCGGCCGTTAGGGCTGAGCCCACCCAGCTCCCCAGACGCCCACGCCTCAGCTGGTGTCCAGATTCATGGGCAATATCACCTTTTTCCAATTCACAGTTGGTACCCTCGGACCACCTTGGCCCAATGGGTAGAAACACTTTTACTTCATTTATGCGCCGAGATATTCACAGAAGATAGTTTTACCCTCTCCAAAAACTTTCCTAGAATTCTGTGACACTGTAGAGTGGTTAATTTAATCAGAACACTCTGGTGATGATCATAGGTGTTGGTGATGTGGGGGACAGAAATCTGGGCAGAGAAATCTGGACAGGCTGGAAGTCGGCCTACCAACTCCCGGTGATGTCCTCAGGGTTCTGAGAACCCAGAGTGTCTGCACCCAGCTCCCACCTGCTAAATCCCAACTCTCTGGTTCATTGCAGAAGTGATATTAGGACAAGACTTGGGTCTAGAGCTGCAGTGTCTGGAAGCATTTGCTGACCTGTCACGAGAAAGGCTGCACCTGTGCCTTCACAGGATGAAGCCGGGGTGTGTTCCTCCTTGCACACCTCACACCACAGCCAGTGACAGAGGTTCTGCTGACCACTGCTGCCAACATTTCAGCTGGTTTTCATTTCTGGGCTTCATCTTTGAATTTAATATAATTTGGACTTTGTCATCCAAATTACCTCCACTCTGCTCTAATACACACCACTACTGAAAGTCAGACTTATAAAATTGAAAGGTGCAGTTGAAGAATGGTCCATTCAGAAACAATAGCCAAGGCTGATCGATATTTGACCTAGTCCTACTGATTCATACCTCACTGTCCACCTCTCTCCTGAAGATCAGGCAGCTTTTTAAAAGATGAACATGACTTGGAGTAGAGTTTCATTTGAATCTTATAATAGAGAACACAACATAGTTGAACAATGATTTGTTTCTAAATCTTTTCCTTTTCCTTGTGTTTCTTCTTATTGGGGCATGCATAGAGCGAAAATGACATTGCTGGAAAGTTTACTACCTGATCAAGAACTCTTGGCGTTCTGGCTTTCTTCTCTGCTTTCTGAATGATCACAACAATGCACAAATCACTTTGCCTCACTGGGCCTCTGTTTCTTATTTTAAAATAAGAGAGTGGAACTAGATGAAAATTAAATTTGTATCTGACCATAAATGTTCCATAATACTGATGTGGAAAAAAATGAGTTATTCCGAGCATTTCTGGATCAAGAAATAGGCTGTTTTAAAAATTTTAGTATTACTTTGTAGTTTCAAAAGAGACCGTCAGAGACAGAGAGACAGACTCTGGATATGTTTAGATCCTCCTTAGTCTAAGAAAGTCAATCCAACTATCAGAAAGGGATGCTTTATAAGGAATCCAGGGCTTTCCCAAACGGCTGGTGCAAAAGGCAGGCCCAAACACAGACCTTAGGAATGTATGCACTCGGTAGAGAATAGTGTTATTTTCAAAACCTAATTCTGAATCTCCAAGCAACTTGACCATGTAGATAGGGATTCTCCTTTGAAGACAGTCAGCTACCAACCAGATCACTGTGGGAATCTAGAAAAATGTCTTGAAGTTTCCTTCTCAGAAAACAACTCCCAGACAAGAGACCATATAGAAAACAGAAACCTGGAATCTACCAGCAGAACTCCCAGTCTTTACCCTTTTCAGCTATAATACCCCGAAGACTGGGATGTTCATTTTGTTAGAAAAAAAATATAACAAAAAGAAAACATATTTTTTAGACCTTCAATGAAGAACTCTGGCTCAAAAAAAAAAAAAAAAGAAAAATTCCCCTTGGTTTCTATTCTTGGCAGCCCAAAGAATCCATCCACCTGTAAATTACTTTCTTGTCCATTCTGACCCAAGCTAACTGGACATGCCCTTCCCTACCCCCCATCACAGCACCAGGTTGTTTGGAGGGCCAGCTGGGCCAGTCTGGTGCCGGAAGAGAGCCGTCCTGAGCCTCTTCAAGCAACTGACATTTATGGGAGCCATGGTCTGGCATCAGTAATTCACACAGCCTCACAACCAGTGCCGGCAAGCAGCTGGTCCGTTGACGGGGGCCTTATCACTTATTCATGTCTGAGACATTTATACTGGTTCATTGCCTTATTTTAAAGCTTCTTTAATTGTCAGGACCACAAAAAGGATGCAGCAACTAGTAATTAAATCAAGAGTCCCACTCTGCATTACAAGGGGGTAAGCTGATTACTTCATAGAGAGGATAATTGGCTTTTGAAGCTCTAAGTGAATGTTTGGCCACCCAAACTTAATATTTTAACTGATCTATTTATTTCTGTTGAATGTTTACTTGAACTGTGACTTGAAAACACGCTCACCGGTACCTTGTTTTATCAGAAAACACAGCCACTTAGACTTTGACTTAAAAATAACCAAGTCTTGACTTTTATTTTCTTTAAGAAAAATAGACTAGAGAAGTAAAGCAGAGGTATTTAAAAAATCATACAACTGGTTAGAAAAGTGATAAGACTTGAACTCAACTTTGGGGGTATCTCCCTGCTAACTGGACCCCACACACAGAGAATTGATCATAATTCTTGGTCTGTGTCAGTATTTGTCAAAGCCATCATCCTTCCCCTGAAAGCCAAGACATACTGATAATGAACTTCCGGTCCTTCCCAATTCTGGAAGTGTCAGCCTGAGTCAGTTCTGTGGCTTCATCACATATGGATGCATTCCTTCAAAAGTATATGCTTTCAGTTGCTTTAAGTGTGTAAAAAGTGCTTTGTGCTGTGAGTAGCTTAATATTATACTGTGAAGATGCACCTGTGTTTTGGGCTGTAGCAGGTGAATCTTCACCCTGAAGAGTTTCCCACTGGGTACAAAGCTATTGGGATTATTCTTGTGTTTCCCATTCTAAAGGTGCAAGAGTTTAGGGATATATAGCCAGCAAGAATTCCAGGCAAGAGACTATGCAGATATGCAGCTTTGTAAAGTGAAAAACTGTGCCCAGAGTGGTGACATCAGTATGCACCCCCTGCCAAAGGGTAAGATCCTGTAGAGAGTGTACCCAGGGCTCCGTCCAGGTTGTTTCAAAGACTAGACAGGTGTCAAACAGACACCTGGTCTCTGTGTCCTTGCTCAGCTCTGCGCTGCAGCTGCAGGTAGCCTGAAACAGCACATACCTGAGGAATTGGTAAGTAGTGTTCCTGCTACTTACTTTACAAGTACCAAAATTTGAATTTCATAAATCTTTTACCATTCATAAATAAATGGATCATGTAAAATATTAAATTTGGGTGGCCAAGCATTCACGTAGAACTTCAAAAGCCAACTATCCTCTCTATGAAGTAATCAGCTTACCCCCTTGCAAGTGGGACTCTTGATGTAATTAGTAGTTGCTGCTCACAATATACCGTCTACTTTGTTTTCTTTTCCAACTATTCAAAAGTATAAAAACCATCCTTAGTTTATGGCAGGATATTGACTTCTTCCCTTTTCCTCTTCCTCCCTCCCTTGTTTCCGCTTTCCTTTTTAGTCTTTAAAAACAAAAACAAAAACAAAACAAAACAAAAAACCCAACCTAAGTCCCCATGGACAGACCACTGTGTAAAGAAAATGCGGGGTTCTTATAGGGGGGACTGCTACTCGGTGATATAAAAGAAAAGCCCTGCCCTTGGCAACAACTGGATGAGCGTAGAGGGGTTATGAGACGAGTCCAGTGAAGGACAAAGGCCACGTGGGTCACTCGTGACAGACTAAGCCCAGAAGTGCCGTACCCTGCTCCGGCGTGGAGGATGCCGTGAGCGGAGATTGCCGTGGGGGGTGGGGGGGGCTGTTAGAACAATGACAGGTTGCGGCTGGCATGGGATGGTGGTCGGGAGAGACCTCTGAGAGGGTGACACCTGAGCTGACCCCAAATGTTTTATCGAGGGATCGGGACAGGCCAGGGTCTGAGAGGAAATTTCCGAGGCGGGACCTGCAGACCCGGGCATGTGCCCCACTCGCCGGCCCAGGCTCTGGGTCCCCACTGCGGGGGAGGCGTCACGATTGAGCCTTCATCCAAGACAACCCGCTCCTGTCCTGCCCTGCCGGGCCCCTCTTCCCCAAGCCAGAGGTAAGAACTGGGGTGTGTCCCCCCAGCAAGGCATGCGTTGCTCCTCACTGGGCTGCCATTGTCTGGGAGAGCCCTGCTCACAGAGCACCACTGGTAACTTAAACACATGGTTACTCCTCAGGGCTCTGGAGACTGAAGTTCAAGGTCAAGGAGTCCACCAGGTCGGGATCTTGGGGGCCTTTTCTCCTTGACGGAGATGCCCTCTTCCCAGTGCCCCTGAGCCCAGGTGTCTTTTCCTTCTCACAGATGCCCCCATCCCCGGACTCCAGCCTCCCCCAAACAGAAGGGTTCGGCCTCCAGGCAGGGTCACATACTGAAGTGCCAGGTTTGGGGGCTCCCACATAGGAATTTGGAGAGGAAGCAATTCAGCCCAGAATGGCCATTTCTATTCCCCTTATCTCCATTTTTAACGCCGGTGTCGAAGTTCCAGCCCCTTCTCTTTTCATTCACGCAGTGGCTTTCCTGACCTGGCCCATCCTCGCAGGACCATGCCCCCGAAAGGCGCAGAATCACCCACCTCTTGTATTTTGCTCGCCCCTGTGCCAGCTCCCCAGCAGTGTGCAGGATGGCACCGCTGGCAGAACCGATACTCCAGACTCTGCGCCTGTGCGCACCTCCAGCCTGACCCCCCAGGGGAGCATCACCTAACAGGCCCCTGCAGGTTGTCTGGGCCTGAAATGGTGCCTCAGCGCAGGTGTGGTCCTTGTAGGGATTCCTGCATCCAACCCAAAGCCCAGCTCAGCGTGGTCGTCTATGAGAAACGCTAGCGGCCGCCTTCCTCGACGCCCGACCGGCTCTTCCTCCATATGCCCCACGGCAGGCAACCGAGCTTTCCACCCGCTGACTAACACACTAACTTTCTGTCCTGGGCTTGGAGGACATAATGGGCAGGGACTGTCTCCTCATTTGTTCTTTAGTGCCCATCAAGTGCCCCTTGTGCTGCACAAATAGATGACCCTCAAGTGAGTGAAAAAGATGTGGGAATAACCTACATTACCTGGAAGACGGCTTCTGTATATTATTTCATTCCCAGATTCTAGCGCGATAAAAAATTAACTTTAGAAATGGAACATTGGTCTAGTCCTGATTCTGTATAAACATATGTCTGTGTGTAAAGTAAAGATGGAACAAGAGGCTCTGAAAATGGACACACAAATGTGTTGAGATGGCTGTTTTTGTTTGCAGGTGATGAGTCTATAAATAATTTAACTCCTTTTTCTCACTTTTCTGCGTTTTTCCAATAGTCCTAGTTCTTTAAAGGTCCTAGCACTCCTCACGTCAACAAATTTGCCATCTTTTTCAAGACAGCCTAAATTGTTCTCTCTATTTCAATGTTTAGAAAACAAAAAGCAGTATCTACGAAAAATTACTCGGCACAAATCCACATCTCCACAGGAGCCAAAATAACACACCTAACAAGACTTGGAAGGTCTATTCTCCAGCCCACTGTGAAATTTCCATTAAGTCCTTCCTAAGCTCTCCGGGTCTTGGCCCTGAGGATAAATGAAGAGTCTAATCTTTGATCAAGGTTACTTTGTGGTAAAATTATCTACATTTATAGAAAAACTCTTCCCGATGGTCACACCCCACTGTTACAAAGGTGAGATTCAGCCTGCCTGCTTGCGTATCACAGAGCTGCAGGAAGCACACAGTGGCTCAGAGAAGATTAAACCTCACTCAAAACAGTATTTCCATTAAAATTACATCATACAGAGTATCATGGCTTCAATGTGGATATATAGTTCTGACAACACAAATATTGTCCTTGAGGCAACCTGGAAGAATGACTTTCACTTAGGAGAAATGCAAAAAGTAATAGACATGATAATTTAGAGCGAGGATAAAATAATAGTGGTATGGGTTCTGGGAACCTTCCCTCTGATCTTCTCTCATGTGCTGATTATCTCTGTGGTTAGATAATAAGTCTGTAGCATGGCAGAAATGGAAGGAAACTTAGAGATCATGTAGTGTATGTTGCCTCATTTACAGGTGAGGAAATGAAAGCCATTGTGAGTGGACTCATTCTCTTTCCTCCGGGAGGCTGTGAGCGTGTTTGCAAGAGTGGCATGGTGCTATTACTAATTTAAGGCATTTCACTGCTCTGCTCTCAGACCTGTTTCCATACTTCTTCACCGTAGAGGAGTGTGAGTACGGGTAATTATTTAGTCTTTCAAAACCTCTGCTTCCTCAATTACAAAAGATTTATTTATTTATCTATTTAAAAGGTTTATTTATCTATGCATACAAGAACTGGGGTATAGGCCAGAGGTGCTGGGATGGTGAGAAGATTCACCAGAGACAGACTAGGGAGCAAGACAGGCAGATCTACTGAAATACAGTGCTGAGGGGAGCAGCAGGGAGACAGGAGAGGTCTGCTGTGCCATGTGGGTCGCTCCCTGGCCAAGGATCAAACTCTTGCTGCAGTGGCTGCAGACAGCTTCAAAGTGCTGCACTTGTTAACCCGTTGCATCACCAGGGAGGCCCAAGATTTTTTTTTTTAATTGAAGTTGCATTGCTTGCCTACATTATGTTTCAGGTGTTTGGGTTGAGGGCCAATGTGCATAGCTACTAGATTAAGTTCACCACTACATTCAGCTTTGTCCTCTTTGTCCTGCCCCACCTTCTTTCCGGTAACCAGTAATTGGCCTTGTAATCCAAAGTTTATTTTTGCTTAGTTCATCTGTTGGTTGTGTCATTATATTGCCTGTGAGTGAAATCATAGGGTTCTTGTCTTTCTCAGTCTGGCTTCTTTCACTTAGCATAATATTCTTTGATGCCATCATTGTTGCCAATGGCAACAATCTTTTTATCGCTTAGTAGTATTCTGTAGTTTATGCAGACTGTGTCTCCTTTATCTGCTCATCCGTTGATAGACTCTTAGATTATTTCCAGCAGTAGTTCATATATCTTCAAATTGTTTTTGTATTTTTCAAATAAAATACCCAAAAATGGGATAACTGGGTAAAAGATCATTTTTTAAAGGAACTAGCATGTAAAGTTATGTTAGGATTAAATGAAAAACTGGCCAGTAGAGTACCTGGCTTCCTATGTAATAATGCATAGCTATTATGACTGCTGTTCTCCATGTAACTCCACTATTTATGAGAAGGCATTCTGGAAGGTCAAGATGTAAGAGATTTTGGAGAAGGAAATTTAATTACTGTTGTCTCGGCTATTTGGTATTAGTCAGCTCTATTATTCCTGTTTCTTAGGAATTTCAAAGACTGACGGAGCATGAGGGGACTCCAAACCGCCTCCCTCATTGACACTTCCCGCGTGCTTAGGCTGAGCAAAGATCTCTTTTTAGAACCCTACTTGTATTATCCCAGTGCGTCCTCAAAACAACTTCCTAAAGTGGACAGGACTGTGCTAATCCCCATGTGAAGAAGGAGGGTTAATTTAGTCCTGTTAACATGTTCCTTCATCACCGCTTCCCTCATCACTCAGCGGCAACCACAGTCACAAGTCAAGAGGAACTGTCCCCTAGAATGTGTCTTCCAGAGCTGTCAGACTCACCTGGTGGAAGACGGGGCTCCCACCTGGGCTCTGGCTGTCATACACCACCTGTCACGCACCCCAGGGAGCAAGGTGTTATGGAGCTGCACATTAAGCGTAGATGACGGCTGGACTTCTCAGTTACAGATTACCACGCAGAGCCAGTGAGGAGTCACACACTGGAGAGAAGACACCAGGAGTGCCGTCTGAGGCATGTCAGTCCTCGGTCTTCCCATCTCGGTCCCTCCCCCACCCTTCCAAGGCATCAAGGCGCGTCTGAGACTGAGCGTGCGGCTCCAGGAATGGAGGATGAAGTCATTAGAACTATTTTTTTTTTAAACTCCTTTTTGATCTTCTAGTTAGACTTTTAGGAACTCTTACCATGAAAGCAATTTGAAAGTAGGATCAGAGAGAAGTTCCATTGAGTCTATTTCAAAAGAACAGAGTATAAATATCCCCATAAATCTTCTCTGCTCTTCATGTGCCAGCTGCTCCCCCATACCAGCCACAGCCAGTCAACGTTTTATGTATCCCCTGCTTCACTTTGTGGCTCGTGTCTAGACTTAGTGACCCCCATCTGTATTTCCCACCTCTTAACCTTAACGTTCAAGTGATCCCCCATCACGCCTTATTTTCCAGTCTCCAAAGAAGCATCATTGTGGAAATCATTGTGGAAATGGTATGCAGATCTGGATAGAAATAAATCCAGATCTGAATACGTAACTCATACTTATACATTGGAAAAGTTTCAGGATTTTTATAGGGAATTTGAAAAATGTTAGGTGACTTGAAATACTCCTTCCCGGCATACATCATCTCATTTGCAAGAATGTATTCGACAGAAGCAAATGCTGTCCTGGGCGTTCCTCATCATGCTTCTAATAACTTAGCACCTCATCTCCCTTCTCAAAATGCTTTTCACTTACAGTCAGCACTTGATGAGGGAGCGCACCGCACATTTCCTGCACAGTCTTGGTGCCCTCACCTTTCTGGCTTGTCACCTGCTGAGTCCCTCCTCAGGTGTCAGTGCTGGGCGTGGAGGAGGGTGGAATGACCTAGTCTCGAGACTCTTGACCGCGGTGTCTCTGGTGACTTGTATTTGCAATATGCGTGGGGCTTTCTCCCCATTGCTCTCTCCCAGACCTCTCCCTTGTCACCTCCTTCATTCTGTGGCCTCAGTGTGGGCTCTGTGCTGAGACCCCAGGGCCCCCCAGCTCTGACCGTCTCATAAACCCAGATGTTTGCCTTGATTGTTTACTCGATGTTAGTGTCAAACTGCTTGTGGGTGTTGCAAATCTGACTTTTTAAAAATAGTTTTATTTATGCATATAAGAACTGGGCTACAGGCCAGAGGTGCTGGGGTGAGAGAACTCACTAGAGACAGAGTGGGGAGCAGGACAAGCAGCTCTACTGAAATTCATTGCTGAGGGGAGGAGTGGGTGTGAGAGGAGAGGTCTGTTGCGCCCTGGGGGTCCCTCCCTGGCCGGGGATCGAACTCATGCTGCCGTGACTGTGGACAGCTTTACAGTGCTGTGCTCTAACCTGCAACACCAGGGAGGGCCGCGAATCTGACTTTTTTAAAGCAAAACTTTTGATCATTCCACCAGCAAAATTCATTTTCCCACTCACCTTTAAATTTAAGCTAGAAAGCTGGAGTCATGTTGATACTCACTCTCTCTTTTACTCCCTCCCTCCCTTACCCCCTCCCCCGCTCCCGCTCTCCTTCCCTCTTCCCCCTACCTCGCTGCCTGTCATATCCAGCTCATCATTAATCTTCATTTGGTTCTTCAACGGGGCCCCACTCTGTCCCCTCCACTCCTTCACATCACCTTCCCACGGAGTCTTATTTAATGGCCTCTCTGCAGCTTTTATCTCTATTACATTGTCTAAAGGTCAGAACCAGGCTGTTTCATTCACCAGGAACAAGCCGGCCTCAGGCCTGCAGCGAGTGGGGTGGGATCACTGCGGAGTCACCTGTCTCTCAGGTGAGTCACCTGTCTCTCAGGTGAGTCACCTGTCCGTCAGGTGAGTCACCTGTCCGTCAGGTGAGTCACCTGTCCGTCAGGTGACGGCGTGACTCCCGGTTCAGGTCCTCGGCTCAGCACCCAGCTCCTGCTGCCCTCGGCTGGTCACACCTGTAGCTCCCACCTTCGGATGTTGATTCAAGGCAGTCCGCAGAAGGCTCTCGGCTCCCCCCCAGCACTAGACAGGCAGGTGCCACAGTTGGGCCGTCCACGGGCCTGGCCCTCGTCACAAGTGCTGTCCCTGTGTGCCCCAAACCCCCTCTGATACGGGCCCCTGGCTCTGGGCCCATCCTGATGCAGTAGGACTCCAACCCTGCAACTCTGCTTCCCAGCAAAGGCACTTCACAGTTCTGGGGGGCCAGGTGTTGGGGAGACGCTATTGAACCCAGGACAGGAGAGTCACCTGGATTCAAATAGGACAACAGCTTTATTCTTTATTCAGTCGATAGTGGATTAAATTTGAAAACTAAAGGATAAGCTGCACCGGAAAATACAAGTGTTTATTCAAACTCTATTCCGAGGTCACCACTTCTTTCTCGGGCAGGAGTTTGGGGCAGAGCCTGACCCAGTGACGAGCAGGCTGCTGTCACCCCGCGGCGCCCACCTGTGCCGTCTTCACCCGAGCTCATCCGCGGAGCTTGACGCTTCCTGCCGAGCTGGGTCTGACCGTCCTTCTTTCTGTGTCATGCTTTCCCATTTCAGCCCAGGTTTCTAGCAAAGGCCAGAGAAGGCCCCTGGGTGTCTCCGCCTCACTCGCACGCCTCTTCAGCGAGAGTCAGGGTGTCTCCGGAGCGCAGCAGGGGCGCCCGCGCGCCAGGGCGGGGCGGCCCAGGGCCCACGGGGTCCCCCTGAGTCATGAGCATCTTCGGATTTCCCCAGGCATTTGAAGCTGGAAAGAGCACCTCTCCTTGAGGACTGGTCAGAGAGGGAGCGGGCAGGAGACTCCCCACCCCGGCCACGCCCCGCCCCCCCATTCTGAGCGTTTTTTCAGCTTCACCGCCCCTTTCAGGCCCTGGGAGTCTGTGCTCCGTCCTCTCGTCCGCTCTGAATAAGCACTCACTTTCCTAAATCACATTTATTGCACATTAATGATTTATGCCGCCTCCTGTTTTCCAAAAATTAGGGGTGTGATGTAGGTCCCGATGGTGCTCATGATAGAAAATACGGTTTAAAATCCCATTATAGAATGGAGATAATTTACAAAAACCCCATGGTTTCGTCAGAAGCGCAGGTTTGCTCTGCTGAACCTTCACCAAACCCCAAATCAGAAGAACTATTCACAATCATGAAAAAGGAAGCCATCCTAACCCCTTACTACCTTCAAACAGACAGTGTTCACATTTCTTCCAATGTCTCTTCGTTGCTTTGCGGTGTTTGTTAGAGTTAGAATCTAGCAGAAGTTCATATACTGACTTGCTGATGTGTTTATGTCCCTGGACATCTCCCTCACTGTCTCTCTCCTTAGTATTAACAGTGGAGGAAGTCAGGTCACAGTCCTGCTGCGTTTCCTGCAGCCTCACTAGGTGGCCTCTGTCCACTCTGGACGTTTGCTCTGAGTCCTGCTGGAAGCATTGGCCAGTCAGATTCACAGTAGGCTGCTGGGGTGTATCTGAGTGGGTCACCCAGTGTCCAGTTGTCTTTCTGTTGTGACCTTACCAGCCATCCATGACTGTTCTAGGCTCCATTGGCGGTCACAAACTCATGCTACTCTGACCTCACCATCCTGTGAGCTTGATGTTCTTGCTGCAGAGAGCCTCATCAGTGGCTCATCTGAGGCCTGAGACCCAGCTCTCTGGGCTCCCAGCCCATCACTGCGTGTGGCTCACAGCTTTCAGTAAATGCTTCGTAAGTAAACGGCGATGAATGAATGAAAGGCCTCTTCCCCTTTAGAGATGAAAGTGATTTGCGGACCATTTCATGTGATACCACATTTTTATTTGAAGAAGACAAGGCCTTGCAGTCTCAAGTGATTTGTTCAAGTTCATAGTCAACTATAAATGGAAGAGTTAATGGAAGACCCAGCCACCTGGCCTTTAGGGCATGGTTTCTCTGACAGGTTTGCTGCCTCTAAACCATATTATAGCAGGTAATTATACGATAATAGATAATTGCGTATAATTTATTTTTATCATTGTCTATTTTGGTAGTTTTTTTTAATTTATAAAGAGCTCCCGGGCCTGCAAGGAGTTAAAAGCGCAGCACTAAGAAGCTGTTGGCAGCAGCAGCCACTGCAGCACAAGTTCTATCCCTGCCCCCAGGGAGTCACCCCCAGGGCACAGCAGACCTCTCCTGACCCGCCCTGCTCCCCTCAGCAGTGTACTTCAGTCAGTCTGCCTGTTCTGCTCCCCACTCTGTCTCTGGGGAATCCTTCCACCACCTAAGATAAATAAATCATCCTTCCTTTCTTCCTTCCTTGCCCTTAGTTACTTTCTCTCCCCTCTCTTTTCTTTCTAACACATGTAATAGTGATATTTATGGGATTGTCATTTCCTTACTAGGAGTAAGCAAATCAAACCCAGATTCAGTCAACCCCACAGGCCTGTAGAATTATTTAACAAGATCACACCATCCACTGAAGATGTACAAAAATGTCAGTGCTCATTTCCAAGCTTTGGATGATTTTTCTTAGCCCAGTTCAAAAATTTCTTTAATAAATAACAGTAACAACTCAGAATATTTACGGTTTCGTTGGCCCTAAGTGAAGACACAAGCACTTCAGACCACAGCGAATAACCATCACTTACAAGCACAATCACCTTGGTGCCTCCAACATACTGAACTGACAAAAAAAAGATGACTTTAATAATCACTTTATTGTCTTCCTGCAAAGTACTGAAGAACTGATTTATTTTCTTGAGCATTTCTCCAAAATGACTGGACCTTTTCAGTCCCTCCAACACCCCCACCCCCCTGAGGTTTCTTAGTTTAGCATCTGGAAAGACAGTGACTTACTTTATCTCTGCAATAAACACTCTTCCGGGGTCCAGGTGGCGAGTGACTGACTGGCCCATCACATAGGGCTCTCCTCAGTCACCCCACATCCATCATCCAGACAACAGGCGTTTATGGGCACTGGAAATCTGAGGCAGGTTCTGAGTTTCAAGAATGCCAGCGATAGTCAAGCTGCCTTCAGTCTGGTTCACAAAATGTGTGTTACGACTGCAATATGAGAAATACACAGCAGGGTGAGAGAGATGGTTAGGGGCACAAGGGAGGGCTGGGGATGTGATCTAACCTGACGGGAAGTGGGTGGTATTTCCTGGCAAAATGCTTAAACACTGAGACCTATTGAACTAGCAAGAGCCAGGACAGCTGTGTTCTGGGCAGGGGGTAGAGTGTGCTAGGTTTGGAGGAGTGGATATTTGAGTAAGCTTCCCTGAGAATCATTTAAAAGAAGCGAAATTGCCTAATACATTTGTAATTGGGTTACAATTAAAGGGAGAGCATCATTTTAGTCTCTTTGAATGAACGAGTTAACTCTGCTATCTTGGGTGTTTTCTTCCCCTAAAAAGTTGTTTCTAGCTAATTATCCTCACCAAGGATCTTAATCTGTCAGACTGTCTTGCTAATGTGCCTCCACAGGGGTGCTCCAGTGACTAGAAACTGAGTTAATGGGGGGAATTAGATCCTTAGAGGAGTTGATTATTTGGGAATTTTCTTCCAAGATGATAAATGTTACCAGCACCATCAAAAAGGAAAATGTTTGCTTAAGCCTTGCCAGGGGTGGAAGAGGGGACTCAGGGTCACAGACCCCCAACACAAAGTCCATCCAAGATACCCAGGGCCCCCAAAGGCTTAAATCTCTGGGCTGGGTTTGATCTTCCCAGAACTTAGGGAGCAAGGGGATGTGAACCAGGTCGGCGGGAAGGGAGGGTTGCAGCACCTCAACAGGTCTCTGTCAACTGTATGTTTTTTGCCACATCAAAGCTGTTATGGATGGAAACCAGAGAGAATATCATCCCTCAGGTTAGCCTGTTGCAACTGTAATATTCACAGAAAAGAGAACTCCACAATAAAAAGATGTAAGGTACAGCAATACTAGGGAATTTGGGGGAGTTCTTATGTTAGAGATTTGGTGATGGTTATCATCAGTGTACTGAGTCTCCTGGCTTGCATTATCCTGACGGCTGTCTGAGAATGAAGTAGCTTTCCCGTACGGATGTCATCTCTGGCTTTGTGCACCCTCTTCCCCCTCGCTCCACGGTGCACTTGAAGCACTACATCGCCCTGGGTGCCCAGAGGCTGGACAATGCCCCTGAGGCAGGGCATTGTCCTCAGAAGCCCCAGCGCTCAGGTACACACCCTCCCGAGGATCGCCTTACAGGCCAGGTCAACCAGAGAGAAAAGAGGGGCGGGTCTAAGAAGATTATCCTGCCATAGATACACTTTGATATGGCTCATTTTGCAACCCTGGCAGTTTAATATCTTGTAAATTACTGCAAGAAGAGTTCCAGAATACTATCATTTCAGATACCACGTTGGTTGTTTCCACCTGTAAAGACTCTCGAAATAGTCATTTTGTTGAATCCTAATAGTATCGCATTGCACAGTAACATCAGTGATGTTCACAAACTGTTTCTAAGTGTGTGGTAGGAATCCTAGATAGCCGTAGCCATGTGTGTTGGAAACTACAGAAAGAAAGAGTTGAGGGCAAAGCACAGTACTTCTTGAACTTCCGTGGGTGGGGTAGGCACTCGTCTACTTAGTGGAGGCTTATTAGTAAAGTTTATTTAAAAAAATTCTCTGACACAGGAGGTTTTAGTCTATGGGGGAGGGGGGTGAGGCAGTACAGACTCGATATAACAAGTAAGTGATGTGCTATGTTGAGATCAAACGATTTAGGGGACAGACGAGATAGTTAAGGCAATGTGGGCCTTGAGTTTTAATGGGACAGGCGGGTGGGCTCAGGGGGACACGCCAGGTGAGTCAAGGTTTCACAGAAGTGGGACATCAGGGGAGAAGGGAGGAATCCTTCTAGGCCAAGGATACCTCCAAATCGAAGGCCACAGCCTGAGCACCTTGGCTTGTTGGAGACACAGGGTAGGCGGGGGGTTAGTGGGGGGATAGGGAGAGAGAGTGACTTTTTAAAAAAACAACTATGTACAATGTGATTGCAGCTATTTTGAAATAATAGAAGTAAATGTTATCAAACTCTGCAAAGCTGGTCATCCATCCATCCATCCAAGATGACATGTAGTTA
The DNA here is from genome assembly GCF_000260355.1 of Condylura cristata. Taxonomy (NCBI): domain Eukaryota; kingdom Metazoa; phylum Chordata; class Mammalia; order Eulipotyphla; family Talpidae; genus Condylura; species Condylura cristata. The sequence goes on from NW_004567143.1 coordinate 2,896,649, forward strand.
GTCACCAGGTTCGAAGTGGGATTAAATATATTTACTATTAGAAGCAGCAAGAATCAGCTCTTAGCATCCTCTCGCTGCATGGCACGGAGCCTCCTGTTGCCACAGAGAGATGAGCACACAAACCACAGCTCTACTGGATGCAGGAGAAAAAGGAAAAGGAAGATTACCCTGTCTAAGTATTGATATAAATGCACTCAACAACTCTAGCCGTCTTGTCAAAGAATTTTAACATCCTTGCAATGGAACAAAAACATTAACAGATACCCTCTTTCCCAGAAAATAGCTAATGTTGCCTAGAAAACAGACTAACGTGAGCTCCAAATTGTTCGTCAGGTGGTTGAGAAAGAGCCACCATTATTTATACTTGTTCGCAGTGCTCAATTTGTTACCCATCTTTGGGCTGGAATTGTGAGCATGGAAATAATCAACATTTTCCGCCACCTGCAGTCTTTCGCACTTTCTGCTCATTTCCCCAGTGCTGCCTGCAGAGGCTCCATCTGCTTTACATACGTGATCAGAGCTGCTGAGGCCACCTGAGCTGTGCGCGTAGCTGTGCTGTGCGCTGGGGAGAGACTGGGGGGCCTCAGGGCCGTCCCGATCGCCTGGTGCCTCCTAGCGTGGGGTCCAGGCTGTAGAATTGCTGGTCCTGTTCACACAACGCTCTCGCAGGAAGAAGATGCGACACCAAATTACTGAGCATTTTCATGAGGCCAGTGGGAGTATCACTGTTGATAAACTCTCTGAATAAAATGACCTAGAAAATCAATGGTCTTCACAGTTTTTCACTGGGAAGACAGAAGACATTGGGAAGAGATCCTCTTACAGAGGACCGGAAAACACCCTCCGTGTAATGTAACTTTCTGGTGATTCTGTCAGAAAGTTTCATAAGTGTTTTGTCGAAATGAGTTAATACACTAAATAACCAGGAGTGGTAAGTCTTGTTTATTCTTTTCACCTTTGCATTTATTGATGTGGCATTGGTCTGGAACACTCTGTAGGTGTCCAGGGCACAACATGCCTGCCGGTGTCTTACACTACACTTCACGGTGCCCTTCCAGCTGTGACTTCTCCAGTCGAAACACCACTGACCTCTTTTTTTTAATAAGATGTATTTATTTGTGTGTACATACAGAACTGGGGTACAGGCCAGAGGTGCAGGGCGGTGAGAGGATTCACCAGAGACACAGTGGGGAGCAGAACAGGCAGATTGACAAAGCACACTGCTGAGGGGAGCAGTGGGGAGACAAGAGAGGTCTGCTGCACCATGTGGGTCACCTCCGGGGTGGGGATCGAACTCATGCTGAAGCGGCTGTGGCCAGCTTGCAGTACTGCGCTTTAACCGGCTGCACCATCTGGGAGGGCCAGCCATTGACCTCTTTACCTCTTTACCATCTTCCCCCCTGGTCCAGCCTGGTCATTGCAGCTTTGATCTGGTCAAAGGGCTAAGAGTGGGCTACTGTGTGTTCTGTTCGTTTGTTCTGTTACTTCCTGGTGCGCCGCGAGTGACGTGTAACGGTTTGTCTCTCTCCAGTTCTCGTTTCCTTAGCAGGCCCCAAGGCCCATTCGTCTTGCTGCCAGTGGCAGGGTTTTGTGTTTTGAAATAGCTGAGCTGTGTCCCATGGTGCACTGGACCACACTGGGCTGTTGTCCACCTCTGTGGCTGCCACTGCAGTCTCCCTTTCCTCCCAGGTTGCATTACCCACATGTGAGGCCGAGTTAAAGCAAAAAGCACTGGAGAGGCTGTAACCTGGACAAGAAGTGAGCAAAGAAGGAGGGTGCTTCTCAGCTCTGGCATGCAAAGGTATCTCTGAGGCGGGGGTTCAATGCTGCCTACTTGCCTGTCTGTCTGCCCCCGACTCAGCATGAAAGGCCTGTAAAATCTGCTGAAGGTTCCAACATTCTCTTTTCATCTGCTTGAATCAACAGTGAACCTACCCAGCCTGGGACAGCTGTACAACACTTTCTTTGTCTACTAAATCCACTGAGGGCACTTGGGTGTTTACAACCGTTAGCTGGGATTCCCCAGGCCTCCTTGTTCTCAGGATTTTGCTTGGTGCCAAGAGTTAACTGCTGGTCACGTTTAAATGTAGAGCAGGCAGGGGGCTCTCACCAGGCAAGAGTCTTAGTATGAGGCTCTCTGCTGAAAACAGCAGGCACACATTATGGCCAGACTAGCATAACCAGCTAGGAGGTCACCTGCAGGACATTGAGCCTAATCAGGAACTAGAGATAGGATGTTTTGATGTTGTTATCAGCATTAGTAGTAGAGGCCTCCAGGTACCAGCCCCTATTCACTCCCCCCTACCTTGGGCCAAACAGTTATGCACCGCACCCCCAATCCACATCCTCACCACCCACATTCCTCACACGTTCCTCCAGGAACTTGCCCACCTTCCCTGAATCTGATCCCCAAATAAATGTGAGATGGGGGACGGGCTGCATCTCCATTGGTGTGAGCCCCTGGAGGTCTCGCTCTCTCTCACCACTTGGACTGAGTTATCCTTCCTCTGTGCCACACCAGTCCCAAGGCTGCTGCCCAGGAGGCGGCACTTGGCTACTAGGGTGGTGCTCTGAGGAGCCAGAGAGCGCACAGGGCTCACCTGTGAGTACCCAGCAGTTGCTATAACTAGATCATAGGGCATCCTTATTAAGTTCCTGGGTAAGCGCCATCCTCACCAACCCTTGTGTCTCAGGATGAAAGGCATTGTAACAGGTGTGAGGAGAGAGCACGCTGGTGTTTTGATTTGCATCTCCCTGACAGTATTTTGCGACTCACTCAGTAAAGCACACACTTTGTGCAAAATGACCACTGTTTCCTAAATTGAACCTGAATGTTTAGTTTACATGAAGTAAGGTCATATTATTTCTTTCAGTGAGAAATAAAACATATAAAATTTAAATAAATATAAAATTTAAATACGTATCTATTTAATCGTATTCCCAATCTCAAAACTTAGAATATTCTATTGGTGTTTACGTTCACTGGCTTTATAAGAATGCCCTTCTTGCTAACACTTACCACTCAATATTCTCATTTGGAAATGTCCTTTGACATGCATACTTCTAGTGGACTTATTATCAAACTTTTTATAGTATTCTGCTGTGTGAGCATAATTCAATTGACTTATCATTCTGTTTGATGACTTTTTAAAAATTCCCCTTAGTCAGCAATAACTACAATATGTTTTCTTATACAAATGTTCAAAATTCCTTTAGTATATATAAAATGATGGCTGTTATTGATAACTTTATCAATAATAGTTACAGAATATAAAAATAGAAATATTGTTATGTTCATCTTAACCTTTACCAGTTATTGCCAAATTATTCTCTTAGTTGCTAGAAGTATACTGTGAAAGGTCTAGATATTTAAATCCTCCAGAATTGAAGATATATCCAAATTCTAGTCTGGCAAACATGAAGTAAAAATCTCACTACATTGCATTTCCTGTTAGAAGGTAGATGAACGTCTCCATTTGAACTACCGGTTCACACCCCTTGACCAGTTTTCCTTTATGTTATCTCTCTTTCTGTTACTGTTTTTAATTTTTCATGTATCTGAATAGTACCCTTTCTCAGCTCTTTGCCTTACAGTTATCTCTTCTATTTAGTGACTTAGCTTTTAACATGGCTTATGGTGTCTTGATGAAGAGAGTTTAATTTTAGCAAAATAATATCCAAGCATCATTTCCAAAATAAGTGTTCATTTTGACCTTATTTAAGAAATAACAGAAATGTTATTTTATTAAGGTATACTTATGCGTAGATCTGTTCTATCATGTGATTTTCTGACTATTTCTGGATAACACAGAAATGAGTCCAAATAGTCATACCCACAATGAAGAACCTATACTTTGGGGAGGGTTCATTCTTGGTTTATTTTCACTGGTCATTTCCTGCCTTTATCAGTCCTTGGTCAGGTCTCCAGTCCTACAGAGAACTATGTCTCAGACATGAGTTCTATGCCAGAGAATTACAGGTAGCATAAGATACAAGACCACCTGTGTAAGTAGCAAGAGGAACCTTCCAGCTCTACTTATGTCAGTATAACTAAACTGGTAGGTTTGCAGACCCTATTATTGCCAAGAAGAGGAACTGTTCCCACAGTGTGTTCCTGATGAACCCCCGTATTTTACATCATCAGTAAGCCAGCTATATTTAAAACAACATATAATCAATGCGACAGTTTCTAAGTATGTGGTTGCATGGTGAGAGACAGATACTAAGGTCACCTGTCTGGTGCAGCATGAATCAGATGCTAAGCTCTGAGTTACCACAAAGGGCATTTTCATAACACACTAATCCAAAGAGTATTTGAAATATACTAGTTTATCAGTGACTTCTTCATGAAAATGGAACAGTGGCAAAAATTTAGATTTTCGCCATACACAGAAGTTTCTCTTTGTACTGCACAGCATCTGATAATATATTTAGATTTACTATGAATATGGGAATAAAATTCTTAATTTTTCCACTTAGGATGCTAGCACAGGAAAATCTATACAGCTTAGTAACCATTCTTCTAGATGCTAGATACCTACAAATTGGTAATATCCATTTGTCACTTAAGATTTAATGGCTCCAGAGAGCCATTGCAATGTGTAATATGTGAGCATTAAAAAAGGATTTGCAAGATGCATCAACAGTAATTGGTTTATGCCATCAAAATAGAGTTTACATCTTACCTTTTATAATGCCATGATGCTTTACAAAGTTTTAAATCTTTATAAATACATACAAATATTTTCCAGGCCTTTCTGAAGCATAATTTGATTGAAAAGTACTCTATCAGCAGATAAGTTCAAGTGTGTTGCTCCCTGCCTGTGCCAACCTCCTGTGCTAAAGGCTCCCCCCGCCACACCCCCGTCACGGTATGTCACACCCGCCCATCCAGCGCTCCCCTGCCCTCTTCTGCAATTCTCCTCAGTCACGGGCCTCCTTCCTGACAATGTCAGGAGTATTCCAGAATTAGAACATTTACATTTACGTTCCATCTGTCTCGAACACTTCTCCCCCTCTCTCATATGGCTTGCTACAAAATGACCTTATTTATTCAAATACCACTTGCTTGGTAAGGGCTGGCTGTTTCTTCTGTGCTTAAAAATGTAATTTCCATGCACACGTTGTGCACTACCCACCGCTGATTTAGTCCTTCTTCTGGCCATTAACACTTGCTAGTTATATGTATCACTTCACCATATATTTTTAAATTACATATAGGCTAGAATGAGGCAAGCCACCACAATGCAGGAATGCTGTTTTCACTGCGGTTTCCCTAGAGAACTGGGGCTTCAGGGGGCAGGCCTGGAGTCTGAGGACCCCAGCTGGGCATTTATGCCTTTCCTGTCTCCTGCAGGGAAAGAAGTCAAGGTTCAGATCAAAGATACAGTAAAGCAAGAGATGTATGGACAGGTAGGAAGAAGAGGAAAGCTCTCTGAGCAAAGAAGACCCCAAATAGGTGGTCCAAAGAGGTGACAACAGGACAGGAGAGCTGTCCCCGTGGACAGCTCCCCGAGTGGGCAACAGCTAATGTAGCAAGCTGCAGGTGCTTCTGTGAGTGGGAGGCACGGGGTTGAGGGGTGTGTGTGTCTGTGTTGTGTCTCTTACCAGCCTGCAGGGTTCTCCTAGGCTACCTGAGTTTGTGGGGTCTCCTACACTACCCACATTTTGCCCACATGGTGTGGCCTACCGTTCCCAAACTAGCTGTGGTTTGTTGCTGTAGTGCTGAGTTTCTGTGCTGCTCAGTACTCTCCATCACACTGATACGTGGACCTAGAGTTTGTGGGGAGACAAGGAAGGAAGGACACCCTCCTGCTTCCCGCCAAGGGTTTCTCGGTCAAGCTAGTAAGTGGACTTAGGGGTTTAGGACACCCTGCACCTAACTGATTGTGATGCCCACCTCCCAGATTCCTCCGTCCCTGGCACGGAGAGCCCTGTCTGCTGTACAGCAGATACTCAGTGATCCTTGTTGGGCGAATGAGTGGCTGTCAGCAGATGTGAAGATAGTGCATAGGAGCTACTGACAAAGGCGGTAAAATGGACGGAAGCAGCATTTAGGGTAAAAAGTCACTCTAATCACACCATTAGAGGCTTGTCAGTGCTCATGAATTGGTTAATGCTTTGAAAGTTCTTGGGAGAGACCATTTCACTTGCTTACATCAATCTTTGTCTCTGAACAGACATTAGCATGCGCATATTAAAAGTGGGGTTTTGATCTTTTTTTTTGAAGATTTATTTATTTATGTATACAGAACTGGGGTACAGGCCAGAGGTGCAGGGCGGTGAGAGGCTTCACCAGAGACAGAGTGGGGAGCAGAACAGGCAGATCGACGAAGTACACTGCTGAGGGGAGCAGCGGG
>NW_004567143.1:2904382-2906332 GCF_000260355.1 Condylura cristata
GCGGGGCCGCGCGGGGTCGCGTGGGCGGCTGTGGGCGGCGCCCAGGTGGCGCCTGGCCTTTGACTGGGTTCACCTGGCGGCTGTGTACAGGGTGGACAACAAGGTGGGAAGCCAGGGCCGGCCCCCGTAACTGCGGAAATGGCGGTAAGAGGCCCCGCTCTGGGCTGGGGCTAAGAGGGCTCGCAGTCTGCGCCTCTGTGAAGGAGGGGCGCGGAGTCCTGGGGGTGGGGTGCAGGGAGGAGGAGCGGGGAGGCCCCGGGGAGGAGGCCGGGCCGTTTCCACTCAGCAAGAGGAGGCGCTGCCTGGAGGACTCCCAGCCCGGTCATCTCACCCCCGCTTGCTCGCTCCCTTGGGCTGTGAATTCCGTTTCCTCCCTCCCCTGCCGGTATTTCCCTCCAAATTTGTGAGTTACCTGCAGAAAAAGCAGGACTGGGTGACCCGGAGCGTGCCCGGGCGTGGATTCCGCTGACCTCACGCTGGCCCTTGAGGGCATCCGCGCCTCCGCGGTGTCCAGGCGTCGGGCTTAGCCTGGCACTGGGCGACGTTCCTGGGGAGCTGCCTGCTCTGCCCCCCTCGCCCGCGACCTGCAGCAGGGTGGTGTCCACTGTGGTCCCCACCTCAGGCTTGGCCGGCACCAGCCAGGGACGCCGGTAGCTGTCATTTAGTCTTCGTTTGTGAGCTGGAACTTTTCCACAGAGGATTCCGTCCCTTTGGGTGAAGTCGTGGAGATGCGTCCTGCTCTGACTACACCAGTCTCAAAAAGAACTTACCTGGCATCTTCCAAATTTGAACTTAGGTTTGCTTTTAGTGGATGTTAGGAATTAAAAACACGTGGTGTGTTTTCACTCACTGCAGGAAATTCTAATGGATGTGAACATCGCCGGTCCTTGACCTGAGGGTCCTTAGCTGCCGCTTCTAGGGAGGCCTCTGTGCCTTCAATCCCTGAGTGTCCTGCAGCCCCCCGTCGGCGTGGAGTGGGTGTTGGGGTGCTGGCTGGGCTAGACACTGGCCCTGGTGTGGGGGCCCTTCCGTGGACGGTGTCTGTCTCTCAAGGATGACACTGTCGCGGTCCCCGCTGGTGCTTGCAGTTCCCTCTGAGGAGACAGTTTGCGTTGCATCTCGGGGGTCTAGAGCTGTTCTCTTGGCACACGGAAGCTGTCAGGGTCCAGAATGATGGCCCCCCGGCATTATTCCGCACGTGCAGGGCGTGTCCATCTCTGGGAACACGGGGTCTAGTTTATCTGACAGGCGGAGAGGATGCAAACTCTGATTAGCGTCAGACAGCAGCGCAGAGGTCCAGCGAGCGGAGCCGCGCGTTCAGGAGGGGGCGCAGCTCTCCTAGGCCGGGTGGGCGCGAGGGGTGCGGTGCAGAGTCGGGGAGCCGGGCTCACCCTCACTGCTGCGGGCCGTAGCGCACCCCCAGATACGCGGGCCGCCTGTTTCCATAGTTCAGAGGACTCTTGTGTTTGCTTTGAACAGAATCTTCCTTTTCGACTGTGTCTGTCTAAGCAGAACTTGGTGTGAGCAAAGGCGGGGGTGACTTAGGGAACTCTCCTGAATTCTGGGCAAGCCCGTGGAGATGGGGTGGGGGGAGACCCTCTGCAGCAAAGCTCCTGCAGCGTCTGTGCACCAGGGCCCAGGGCTGTGCCTTGTCTGCCCTCCCCCAGAGGACAAACTGACCACTGTGCCTCACGATGGTGTCGTTTCCCCCCACAGAGGACAAAGTGTGGACCATCGTGTCCCACGACCTGCAGATGCAGACGACGGTGGCGGGCCACCCCCCGGAGAAGTACTCGGTGACGCAGCTCGCCTACAGCGCCTCCATGGAGCAGATCAGCGCCATCACCAGCAGCGCTGAGTACTGCGAGCAGTATGTCTCCTACTTCTGCAAGATGTCGCGGCTGCTGAACACCCCAGGTAGGGGGCGGGGCCTGGGCCGCTCCGCGGGGC